>NC_041386.1:350331249-350361602 GCF_002162155.2 Triticum dicoccoides
TCCACATATTCACCATATCAATACACCACTATGGATCCGCTCCTGTCTCCCTACGAGAACGCCATCCATAGCACTCACGCTTATCTTGCGTATTTTAGAGTATCCACTTTCACTTGTCTATGAACTGATATAAGCAACCCAGAGGTCCTTTTCCGTGGACACGGCTATTCGAATAGATTAGGTTAACCCTGCAGGGGTGTACTTCTTCACACACGCTCTCACCACTTACCGCCGTTTACACGACATGTACTCGGCAACCTTCAAGCGGAAGCCCAACGTGGGTGTCGGCCACGACCTACCTAATCACCTAAGTCTCTAGTCCAGGTTTATCGCCTATTCGGGTTCCATCCATGAGGAGATCCGGCCGGAGTTTCGCTCACAGCCCCAAACGATGTGAACAGGGTTCCCGAGACACCAAACGGGCGCCCGGTACACTGTGCCACGTGCCTACCGCATCACAGCCCACCCCTACGTCAGCGCTGCCCACGGCCTCCAGCATACTACAAACACCAGAAACTACTTGCAACTCCTGGACAGAGGACAAGGGTGAATAAGAAGCCGAGAGGGTCCATTGGTTTCGGGCCCAATGCGTGGTAGTAGCTGAATCATGGATCACAAACACAGAACTCAGTTCCTGAGGACGGCTGCCATGAGACAACCCACCATGTACTCCTACATGGCCTCTCACCGCTACCTTTACCAAATCGTGTTCACACACTTAGCTCACACACAATAGGACATGTTCACACGCCTCTGATTCATCCCCGATGAATCAGACCTGACTCAACTCTAAGCAGTAGCGGGCATGACAAACAAACATGAATGAGTAGGCACAACAGAGCTCAAACAACTCCTACTCATGCTAGTGGGTTTCATCTAATTACTGTGGAATGACAGGTCATGCAGAGGATAAAGGGGTTCAACTACCGCAGCATGTAACAGTTGAATCGGTGTTGTCCTAATGCAGTAAAAGAGAGCAGGAGCGAGAGAGTGGGATTGTATCGAAATGAACAAGGGGGTTTTGCTTGCCTGGCACTTCTGAAGATAACATTGAGTCTTCATCAGTGTCAACGATCACATCATCGGCATCACGTCTATCGAGAGGGGACAAATACCGGTAACATAGAAAGGAACACAATCAATGCAATGCACAATATGATGCATGATCATGACATGGCAAAATGAATGTGTTTTGGGCTAATGCAACTAGCAACAGATTAAATGAAGTTGGTTTGAATACAAGATTCAAATTCAAACTCCACATGTGATTATTCAAATGCCATTTAATTGATTTGTGCTAAACAGCAGCTATAAGTTGTTCTAACATGCATGAAAGTGGTACGGATGGATTCCTTGAATTTTTCTGATAATTTTTCATATATAATTTATTTAATTTGGAGTTACGGTTGAATTTCTATGATTTTTAGAAGTTTATACAAATTTCTGGAATTTTCTGAATTATATTAAATCCAGAAAATGAGTTATGACATCAGCACTGCGTCATGCTTGCGTCAGCAAGTCAACAGGGCTTCCCCGGGTCAAATCTGACGTGTGGGGGCCACACGTCAGTGACACAGTGCTGGCTGGAGTCACAGACATGTGGGGCCGGTCAAAGGCCACGTCAGCGAGGTCAACGGCGACGCGTGGGGCCACTGCAATTAGATTAAACTTAATCTATTTTAGTTAGCCGGTTAGTTAGACCGTGGGGCCCGGCTGTCAGTGGCTCTGGGGGTTAGTTAGTGGGGTCATTAGCGCTAATGACGACGCCACGTCAGATACGCCGGCGATGAGTCGCCGGTGACCACAGAACACGGCGGGGCACGCCGGACTTGCGCTAGAGGCGTCAGTTTGGCGCGCTGAGGGCACCAGGGGATGGCCCTTGCTCCCGCGCATCCAGAGGACCGAGTGGGAGGTCGTGGGGTCGACGGAGCTCGTCGGAACAGAGCTCGCGGCGGCGCCGGAGTTCGGACCTCGGCGAAAACGGCGTTGTGGAGCACGGGCGAGTGAGGTAAGGCACTGCGCAGCCGCCTGGAGTCACCACGAGCTCGGTGAGATGCACGGGCGCGACCCGTTCGAGCTCAGGCCACGGCGGCGACATGGTCAGCGGCGGCCGGAGTTCGGCCGCGACGGGGCTATGGCCTAGAGCTCGCAAACGCGAGGGGAGAGAGAGGGGTTCTGCACGGAGGCTCACCGCGGAGCTGTAGGGGGGGTCAGTGGGCTCGGGGGCGCGCCGGAGTGGCCGAATTCGACGGAGACGGCACCGGGGCCGAAGCTCGGAGATGATGACGATGGCGGCTGCTCGGGGCCCTTCCGGTCACGTGGCTCGGTGAGGGGGTTGGCGACGAGGTGCAGGAGCTCGGGAGCACGCCGGAGAGGGGAGGGGGTGGCCGTGGTCATGGCTACGGCGAGCGGCGCTCCCAGGTGCGTTCGGTGACGAGAGGGAGGGAGAACAGAGGAGGAGGAGGGGGTCCAGAGAGAGAGAGACGGTCGAGGGGGGTCGAGGCCGTCTCCGTGGCGTCGCGAAGGGGTCGGGGAGGCTGCCACGGCGAAGCAGGAGGTGGCCGGCGCTCTTCGGGCGCGCGCCACGCCTCGCCTCTGCCTACTGGCAGAGGAAGAAGAGGACAAGGGGGGGAAGGAGGTGGGCTGGGCCACGTAGGTGGGCTGCACAGGGGAGGCTGGGCCAGCACAGGTGAGCGCCAGGTACTTCTTCTCTTTTCTTTTTATTTACTGTTTTCTATTTTTTTCTTCTGTTTTGTTTTATTTAATTTCGTTTTGCCACTGTTTTGAATTTTAAACAAATTCAAACAATGCCAAAAACTCCTCTGAATAATTTTATTTGGCTAGATGGACTTTTCCAAAAGCTCATAAAATATTTCAGGGGTATTTGAAATTATATTCTAATTATATGAATATAATTCAAATTCAAATAGCTAATGATTTAAATTCAAAGTCCCAAAAATAACTCCTTAAAAATGTTCAATATTTTGGTTGGGACCAGAACCCTTACCAAAAATTATCAAACATTTAAGAGGAGCATTTTGGAGCAATGAATGAGATTTCTAGGGTTTTTGCCCCTCTTTTATTTAGGGTTTTGAGGCTTCCAATATTCCTCAATTCAAGTTTCAAAAATATAGACATGATGCACACATGAAGCTAACCTAGAGCAATGCCTGAAGCTAGGGATGTGACAGATGTGGTGTAAAACCCTACTCCGGTGTGGTGTGGTGGATTGCCTCTTGGGCTGAGGATGAACAGTTCCAAGGGAAGAACATCCTCCTGAGCAGAGGTGCTCTTGTGCTTGGAGAGTTTGTGTGGATGAGTATGATCTGAATGGCCTCGGATTAGTTCGTCCCTTCTACTATGGTGGCTAGCCCTATTTATAGAGGCCTTGGTCCTCTTCCCAAATGCTGTCGGGAAGGGATGCCACAACGGCCAAATTTGAAGGGAGACAACTAGTCCAAGTTATCCTAACTAAAGGTGTTCTTCGCCTGCCAAAGGCTCTGGTTGTGACACCGTCCTGGGCTCCACGGTGACCTCTATCTTTCTGTCCTGCTGTTCTTGTTCTCGTTGCACTGATATGGAAACCTTTGCTTGATGCCTCGGGACTGCTCGCCTATGCTTGCCTCTTTAGCACCAAAGAGGAAACGAGAACACTATGCGCGCTGGCACCCGCCTGGCCCCGGTTGTCATGGCTTGCATCACAGGAACCTCGTGATGTCGCCTTTGCCTTGATCTCTCCGCCCCTCGCGAGCCAACCTGGTGAGGCCGCCCCCGAGGAGGTCTTGCGTCGTCCGCCTCGTGAGGCTCGGCCCCTCGCGAGGGTCTTGAGTGTTTGCTGGTGAAGATGGGCCGTAGGGGCCGTTGGCGGAGCCACACCTTGGGCCACGGGCAGGCAAGTCTGGGGACCCCCGTTACCAGAACGCCAACAACGACCCCGACACTGCACGTCCTTTCTCCCTGCCGGTGTTATTCCCAGGCGACCCCGAGGCCAGCCACCCTCCTCAACCATCTTGCGTCGCCACCCGTGGTAAATAGCGTCGCAAGCAGCACCGCCAGCAGGACCCCATGCCGCTGCCTTCTCCCTCTCCTCCTCCCTTCTCCTCCTTCCTCCTACTCTTCTCTATTTCCTCCTCACACATCCCTCTCTGTTCTCTAGGAGCTTACAAGAACCCATGGCCGTCGTGATGGAGCTCTGTCACTGCCTCGTTCCATGCCCCACCTCCGGCCAGATTGGATGCCCAAGGTCGGATCCGCCCATCCACTCCATCCCTACGATCCTGCCGGAGTCCCCTGCATTGCCAGAGCACGCTTCAGCCTTGTCCTCGTGCCTCCACAACAGCAGCCACCATCGACGCCAAGCCGCCAGCTTCCTCCGCACCCCCGCTGGTCTGGCGTTGCCATTCGTCAGAACAACTCCAAGCTACAGTCTCCTACCCTGCCGTCAAGTCCCCGCATCGCTCCAACCCCCTTCTGCTTCGTCCATGCGACATGAATGAGCGCACGAGCAGCGCTCATTTATTGCGTTGTCGCCTCGTCAGGCCGCCCTATCTCCAAGCCTGTGTGGCCCTAGTTGCACGGCCCAAGTGCTACCCCTGCTGGCCTTCCTCTCTTCTTAATGGGCTGAGCCCTCTGGTGAGAAGCCCAGTCCGCCCGACATTCGGCCCACGTTATTTGTTTCCTGCTTGAAAAATTTCGTATTTTCACCAGTGCATGCATAATTTCAGAAAAAACCATTGTCTTTAAATGGACACAACTAAATATCCGTGCATCTGCATTCAAAAAGTTTATATCTAAAAGGATTAGAATTTCATGTACTTCCATAATTTGCAACTTTCATCCATGTTAAAATGTTTAAAATTGATGTTTTCATTAATTTGCATAAATGACTTGTTAAAATGATCTATTTCATAACTAAATAACTATAGCTCCGAATTAAATAAACTTTATATGTAAATGGGGTAGCAAAATGTATAGATTACCATGGTTCACTTACTTTGCATGGTAACAACATTACAGTTCTGTTTTAGGAAGAATAGTACCAAATTCGAAATATGCACATGGGGATTTTCCAGAATTGTTATTTGCGTTTTTGCCACATTTAGACTTGCTTAAATAAGTTGTTTGCATATGCTTTACCTCTTGCCATGTTAATTAACATTTAATATTGACGAGTATCATAAACGAGAGCAAACTAAATAATTGAATGTGGTGTTTTGTCGATATGCAAGTCGTTGCATATTGAGCTCCACTTAATTTGAAGTATTGTTTGTTGCACTTTGCCATGCCATGCCTCGTTAAACTAGAAATGCATCATACTTGGTTGCGCATCATGTCATGTTTTTGATTGTTGGTTTACCATGTTGGTTGCTTCTTTCTGGTTGTGGTTCTTCTTGATAGTTTTAGTTATGTTGCGATTGTGAGGATTCATTCGACTATGCCCATTCATCTTCTTCATGGACTCGGTCCTCTTCCTAGCGGGATTTTAGGCAAGATGACCATTAACTTGGATACCACTACTATGTTTGCTTGCTATGTGTCTCGATGCTATCGCTATGTCCCGCTACCTACCAATTGTTTGTCAAGCCTCTAACCTTTTCCACCTTCCTAGCAAACCATTGTTTGGCTATGTTACCGCTTTGCTCAGCCCCTCTTATAGTGTTGCCTATTGTAGGTTGTTCCATGTAGGGACATTTATATCATGTGATATCTCTTATTTAATTAATGCATATATATATATAGTTGGTAGAGGGTGGAAGGCTCGACCTTTGCCTGGTGTTTTGTCCACTCCTACCTCCCTAGTTTTTGTCATACCGGTGTTATGTTCCTTGATTTGCATTCCTTACACGGTCGGGGTTTATGGACAGCCCTTGACAGTTTGCTTTGAGTAAAACTATTCTAGAAAGCCCCAACTTTGGTTTTACCATTTTCCTAATAATAGCTAAAACTTGCATAGGGACTGGCTAGCACCTGAGGATAATTAATCAACAACCCAGGCCAATGGTCCTCATGAATGTTTGTCCAAAACTAGCAGACTGCGGGGCCACCACGGGGCAACTCGAGGATTGGTTTTACTCGTAGGCTGACCTATCCGATCATGGCTTGAGAGGAGATATGTGAGGCTCATATCGGGGTGACGACACGTTGGGAGGTCTTGCTGATTTTGTTTTACCATTATCGAAATGTCTTGTGTGCCGAGATTCTGAGCTTGATCGGGTTATCTTGAGATGGAGGTTGCCAGGGAAGACAAACAGGGGTATGTGCTTTCCCTTGAGTCGTGCACAAACAAGTGAAGACCAAGCCAAGATGAACAAGAACCCAAGAAGTTCGAAGGACCAACATGCAGATCAGAAGGACCAAGGACGATCCAAGGAAGCAGGATATCATCAAGAGTGAAGCCTCCCTTGCTGGGCAGGCGAGCCCGGCAAGGGGAGAGGCCACCCCCAAGTGCAGATAACCTGGGCGCCCTGGCAAGGCAAAATCGCCTCACCAACCACTTCAACCCGATGCACGTCATCAATCAGTGCGGTGTCAAGCCGCAAAGTGATTAAGTGGTAGCCATTCGCCACATGGCAGCCATTTCCTATAGGAGAAACCCACAGATGATGCCCGTCCTGCGACGTGTCAAGCGAGCAGGCATGGAGCTGGCAAGATAGCCCGGCAAGCCTTGCCGGGCAACCAACAATGTGACGTTAAGCAGTACATTTAATGCGCCATGTCAGCCCGCAGAGTTAGGTACGATAGTACCGTTTGCTATCTTATCAATGCATAATGACTACTTTTCCACTTTGGTTACCCCTTGATCTATAAAAGGAGGCCCATGGCAACCATAGTAGGCGTTAGAAGATTGGATAACCCACACCCCCATACACGCGTAGCCACTTCTGCCTAAGGCAACCTTTGTCGGGCATGTGTATTGTGCACCAGCACCACTTTTTCCACCATCAATCCACCAAAGCAGTAGTGGGGTTTTACGCCTCTTGGCGGCCCGAACCTGGGTAAATCACCTATGTGATATGAGCCGCGCTGCCCCCACGCTGGTCTGCTCTTTCTGCAACGCATCCCCCCTGCCGATTCAGCAAGGGACCCCCTGGTACCATAGGTGGCTGTGGTTTCCCGCGACATCTTTGGCGCGACAGGTAGGGGGCTCGCTTGCGTGAACCTGAAGGCATGCGTTGTGCGCCATCTTCATCACCTATCATGGTCCCCACAAAGACACATAAGCAAACAGGTCCATCCCCACACCGTTGTTGCTGATCTGCATGCCTCGCCGTAGCCACGATTACGGCGAGAACCACCTCTGATGGCGATCAGTCCATCCCCACTGCCCGTATGGCATGCCCGGCATTCGGGCGCTGTTCGAAGAAGTGGGCACAAGACGTGCGGGCGTGAGCTCCTTCGTCCCCCCTCGTCAGCAGTCGAACCGCCCTGGCCTCGACGGCGTTGATGTCTATGATTACCGCGTGACGTATGGTCCAGTATGTCCTCCATGTTCGGTAATCCTGAAAGAAGCAGTGGTATGAGTCTGTCAATTGATGCCCCGGCAAGGCTGCCTACATTGGCACGACCTACATAGTGGCAGCCGCTGCACTGACTTGAGGGGAGAGGAGCAAAAGGGAAGAGGACCAGGGAAGCCCGACACTACGCCCTGATGCTCACCAGCCGCAAGAAATGCATGATTGGCTTCTGCCCCTCCAAGTGCCCCGGGCGCGCCCGGGAGCGCCGCCCGGCAGAGGAAGAAGAGGGCTTGAAACAGAGGCTAAATTTGCGTTATCACCTCTTATTGATGCCTTTGAAAGTCCTTGCAGTTGTTTATCCTAGAGCCCTAGTGAGTGTTCGTATCGTGAAAGCCCTCATGTGATGGAACCTTGGCTAGTTCCTTTGATTGCACCATCGTCCTATCTAGAGCCACGCTCGCATGACGAGAGGCTGCATTGAGGACTACCTAGGAAAAACCTGCCGACACACATGCACGCCAAGATGACTGTTAAGGGCCGGACCCTTACGACAATCGCTGCAATATCATATCGGCAGGCATCCACAGCATATACAAGAATTGCTCATATGAACGCAAGCATATAGGGTTCAAAGGGATAAACACATATTTAAAATCCAGCTAGAGATATCAGTTTCGTGCGAACACTAGAGACAAAATGACTAAACACAAAATGCATATCATGTTTCATTACAGGGCCCCACGAAAATGACAAAGGCCCGATACTTGGTCCAGTGGCTAGGAGGAACAACTTAAACACGAATAACCTTATCGGCACAGGGAGCGGCTTTCTTCTCGGCGGCTGTGATGTCGGCACCCAATGGTGGCTTATTGAACCCATCATCGAGGTCGAGCTCTGGATGGAGGCAGGCGATATTGCTCAGGACCATGAAGAGGGTGTTGTGGGCAAGCTTCCTGGACTCGGTCACAAAGCGCTCGGCCCTTGCTTCTTCATGCACCTTTACCATGTCGATTAGCTTGTTGAAGAAGAGTGCCAGCTTGACGCTCGGGACCTCCTGCTTGCTGACTGAGAAGGTTGGGTCGTCCATGCCCATCACCTCAGCTTGGGCGCCAAGGCGTTTGGCAATATAAATCAGGCTCTTGATCCAGAGGTTTCTCATGTCAACCTGGTTCTTCAACTTGTCCTCTGCATCTTGCCAGAGGCACTTGGCTGTTTACAAATCCTTGGACAGCAGGTGCTGCCTAGACTCGAGAGACTCCATTGACCGCTCCAGCGAGCCAATCGTCGCCTTAATATATGTGATGTTGCCATTGACGGCCTCAAGGCGTTGTGTCTTGGAGAAAAGCTGTGACTGCACATCAGCCAAGTGGATCCCTGCCTGTCGTGCTTATTCTTGGAGCACCTCCACCTCTTTGGCGCCTTTGGTGAGATCCTCATTCAGCTTAGCCACCTGCTGGTCAAGGTCAGTCTTGGTGGCACACACGGCATCCAGATTTTCAATAAGCTTCTTCAGCTGGGCAGCATGGTTAGTGGCAAGGGTGTCTAGAGCAGCTCCATGCTTATCCTCCAACTCCTTAGTGTGTTGCTACACCAGGGCCTCTAAACTTTCGTCCTTGGAGTGGAGGGTGGCTTCGAGATTCTCTTCCCGGAGGGATATCTCTCACTCTTTGGCGTCCAAAGATGCCTTGCGGTCCGCCAAGCGTGTCTCCCGAGCCATGGCATCCTCCCTCGTCATCTGGAGGGCCTCTTGCTGCCTCATGAGCACCTTGAATTGCTTGTCGTTCCACTCACGCAACTCTAGACACTTGTTCTTCAGCTTCTGGTCCACCTTGTTGGCAGACTCACACCGCTCCTTGAGCACTTGCCACTTCTGGTTGTGTCGGGCCTACATCTCCTTCATGCCCACCGCCATGGATTACCTGAAGGACAAGTCCATGGTGACGGCGGCTGACTCATCACCTTCTCCGGCCCCCTGGTAAAGCGGATCCAGGAGGCGTTGAAGCTCTTCGTCGAGCTATGCATCCGTGGCCAGGGACAGGTCAGGGGCTTTAGCTCCAGGTGGTGAAAGCACCATTGCCAGTGCGCTCGAGGAGGGTGGCGGAATCTTTGCAACTGTCCCGGTGGCGGGGAGTGAGCCCATGGTCTGAAGTGGGATTTTCACCTCAACGACCGCTTCCCATTTAGGGTGTCCTCCGAAGAATGCTCCGTCACCGCCAAGGAGCCTATAAATCCCCGGTAGCAAGGTCCTACCCCTCAGCAGCTGCAAGCTCTGTGGCTTCATCTGCTGCAGCCCTTCCTATGTCAGCCACCACCTCCAGCAGATCTGGTTCCTTCGTTTGGGGGGCTGCATATGAAAGGGCTAGTGAATAAAGAAGAAATGGATGTCTCAAGCGAAATGAAACCAGGGGAAGCAACCAGGGCATGAAAGAAACGAAGAATTAAGCAAGATACCTGGGTAGGTCTTCTGCGTAGGGTTCCCTGTTTCACCGGCAAGAACTATTGCCGGGTCGTGAGTTTCGTCCTCTGCGGGATTAAACTTGGCAGCCTTCTACATAGTCTCAACCGTGGAGGTTTTCACGGCGATTTCTTCGGCTCGAGCGGTAGGACAAGCATGCCCTTCGGGGAGGGGCTCGCCCTGCATCGTCTCACCTCCTCCTCCGCTTGAGGGCATAGGGAGGTTGTCTCCATCGCCTCTGGTGGGTGGGGCTATGTCTCCGCTCTCAGACCGAGGACTGGACTGGTGCCTTGGTACTGGGGCCTCTACATCTTTCCCTGCCAAGGCCGAGCTCTCCACGCCCTCTAGTGACCCAAGGCGCCGGAGCCTCTTCTGGGAGCGATGGATGAGGGTCTCCATTTCCTCCTCCACTTACCTGCTGGCGGCAACAAAAACACACGGTTTGTCAGCAAAAGCATTCAAGCCAGCCTAAGAGATATCTACCACGAATGGAAGTCTCCCTTACTCTTTCGTGAGGAGCATGGTGTTCAAGTTGAACTCGGT
This sequence comes from Triticum dicoccoides, assembly GCF_002162155.2. Taxonomy (NCBI): domain Eukaryota; kingdom Viridiplantae; phylum Streptophyta; class Magnoliopsida; order Poales; family Poaceae; genus Triticum; species Triticum dicoccoides. The sequence continues at coordinate 350,341,702 of NC_041386.1, forward strand.
GGGAGGAGCAGACTCCCGTCCTCTCTTCAAAGACGGAAGGGTGGAACTCCCCAACAGCTTTGGTGCCTGCCGTGATGTCAGGAGCTCCGGGGAAGATGAGCTCTGCGAGGAACTCGAGCCGGAGAGGAGGCTGCACTCCGCCACCACGGCCGCGGGCCGGTTGACGGAAGGAGCCTTGGCATGAGCATGGCGAGGAGATTGGAGACATGCCACCTTGACCTTGGAAGACTTGGTGGAGGTCTTCTTCACCCTCTTGGTGGCTGGCGCTGGGTTGGAGGTCGCCACCCCTCGGGCTGTGGCACGCCTGCGGGTGCGCTGATCTGGGTCTGAGGCGGGGGCTTGCGGTCTAGCCGCCAGCCACTAATTTTAGAGGTCGCGGCCGCATGCTCCTCCCTCTCCTCCTCTTCTCCCTCCTAGATCTCCGTTGCTGCCATGGCTAAGGTGTCTAGCCTGGCAAAGTCATCCCCAGCAAGCTCTTCCGCGACAGCATCTTCCGTGGCTTGCACCTCACTGCCACCCTAGGAAGAGCTTTCGTCCCCATCCTTCCCTTTGCCCTTCTCGGCCTTTGTGGCCTTCTCCATCTCTGCATGGCGGGCCGCCTTATCCTCCTTGACCCTCTTCAGAATATACGCCACCTCTGCAGCGGAGGTACATTTATACATCCCATCTTCAACCCTGGTGGCCCTCTCCACTAGGGTGCTTGACCATTGGAGTTCTCTGTCTAGAGTGGGGAGCTTCCATGTGCCCGACACCCCTTAAGCATTACAGTCTGGTATCCATTTCAATATCTCGTCTCGGGCAAAATTGACATTCAGAGGGATGCCAGTTGCTTGGAACTTGAACAATTCAAAGCGACCAAACAGTTGATCGCCCGACCAGCCGTTGCCATAAACCGACAAGATGTTGGCAAACCCCGGGAGCAACCTCTTCCTATCTGCAGCATCGCCGTACAGCCATGCAGGTCTATCCCTTTACTACAGCAGCGGGATGTCGCGGAGAAGAAAATCCGCCCCCACATACTCAATGGTTAGCCCGGCAGTCGCCAAACGGGTAATCTTGTTGATTGCCGGGAGCAACCTATCCTCGGTAAGGCCCTTGGCACTCTAATACTTCTCGCGCTCGAGGCACTCATTTCGTGCTTCACAGAACTCGAGGGGCTTCCTTTCGCTGGATCCAACATTAGTCCCCTCTCCATTCGTCCCACCTTTCACGCTGGTTCCTAGGGAGGTAATCCTAGATCCTCCTTCCCACACGTGGCATCTAGCTGATGATTCCAGAGCGGTTGACTCTGCTCTCCACCCATGGGACGAAGTAATGCCGGAACAGATCCACATTGGGATTCACTCCGACAAAATTCTTGCACAAATGTGTGAAAATGGCCATGGTTGCCATTGCGTTTGGCATGAAGTCGAGGAGATGGAACCCGTAGATGTTCATGATTGCCTCGAAGAACTCGGAGAAGAGGGGACAGAGGCCGCAGATGAAGTAAGCAGCGAAGAACCGATAGGATTCCAGCAGATCTTCGTTCCCCACTTCATAACTACGGGCGTTCCATGCCCCTTCTCGACGGGCATGTCCCACAGATACCCATACTTCGCATGAAGAACGGGGCTGCTCAAAGTATACGGGATGAAGACAACGTCTTCGCTCCATCCCTTGTTCAGATCCGCCAACCTCATGCTTCCCTTGGCGGCGGCCTCCTTTGCCACGGCGGTTGGCTTCTTATTCTCCAAGGGTTTCTTCCCCATTCCTACGGTGTTGTAGAAGGGAGAAGGATTCGATCGGGAGGACGGCGGCGGAAGAAAGAATGAGGGGAGGAACTGTTGCCTGGCTTGTGGAGGAAGAAGGTGGGGGAGCGGGGCAGGAGACAGGCAAATCGTGCCACTCTTTTTTTCCCTGCTCTTAAGGAGAAAAAGCAGAACAGGGGCGCGACACTTCAGAAAGTTGTCGTTTAACCTTAGCTGCACGACCCCACGATGTGTAGTAATTACACGAAGTGGATGTTGGATTGACTAGTCACCATGACACAACGGGCCTGCACAGCTATCTCCTGCCACATGTCCGTGCACTTTTGTGGCCTAACCCAACGTGCCCCGCGACACTTGTGGCTCAGGCCTGGGGGCTTATGTCAGGGAAAACAATACGGGGTATGTGCTTTCCCCTAACTCATGTATGGACAATTTAAGACCAAGCCGAGATGAACAAGAACCCAAGAACTTCGACAGACCAACATACAGATCAGAAGGAACAAGGACAAGCCAAGGAAGCAGGATATCATCAAGAGAGAAGCCTCCCTTGCCGAGAAGGCGAGCCCGGCAAGAGGCGAGGCCACCCCCAGATGTAGACAATTGAGGTGCCCCAGTAGGGCAAAATCGCATCACCAACCACTCCTACCCGACCGATGTCGTCAATCAGTGCGGTGTCAAGCCATAAAGTTATTAAGTGGCAGCCATTCGCCACATGGCAACCATTTCCCACAGGAGAAACCGACAGATGTCACCCGTCCTATGACATCTCAAGCGAGCAGGCGCGGAGCTGGCAAGATAGCCCGGCAAGACTTGCCGGGTAACCAACATTGTGACGTTAAGTGGTGCATTTAATGCGCCCTAACAGCCCGCAGGGTTAGGTACGATAGCATTGTTTGCTACTTATCAATGCATAATGACTACTTTTCCACTATGGTTACCCCTTGATCTATAAAAGGAGGCCCATGGTAAGCGTATAAGGGGTTAGAAGATTGGATAACCCACACCCCCATACGCGCGTAGCCACTTCTGCTGGAGGCAACCCTTGCAGAGCAAGTGTACTGTGCACCACCACCACTTTTTCCACCAGCAATCCACCACAGCAGGAGTAGGGTTTTACGCCTCACGGTGGCCCGAACCTAGTTAAATCGCATGTGCCCACGCTGGTCTACTCTTTGTGCAATGTGTCGCCCCCCTGCCGAACCAGCAAGGGACCCCCGGCCCCATAGGTGGCCGTGTTTTCCCGTGATAGAGGTTTTTCCTCCGTGGATCATGAGAGTTAATGATGGAGTAAGTAGGGACACCCCTGTAGGGTTAAATCTTTTCGGAAGCCATGCCCGCGGTTATGTGGCGACTTGGAAAGTTATAATATCCAATTGTAGAGAACTTGACACTAAACCCATAATAAAATAGAATAACCGCGTACGTAACCATGACTGTCTCTTTTCGAGGGATTAAGGAAGAGAACATGGTGGGGTTATGTCTGATTCGTAAGTAGCCTAGGATCACTTCTTGATCATTACTAGTTTGCGATCATTATGCATAGTTACTCTTCTTAATCTTGTACTTGTGAGGTAGGCACTATATAGTTCTTAGTACTTGCTACAACCTCACCACTTATCCATTCCATACCCATTAAGCTTTGCTAGTCTTGATACCCATGGTAATGGGATTGCTGATGCATTGTGGCTCACAGATTACTACAACAACATGAGTAGGTATAGGTAATGCGACGATCTGACGTGAGAGCGATGCTTGCTTGTTATGGAGTTCTCCTTCTTCTTTGATCAAGGGATAGGTTCCGGGTCGGGAGCCTGGGTTTAGTTGGGTGGATGTTGTTCTTCTTTTTCGTTTGGTTTCATCCATAGTCGAATCCTTCTCTTCTGTATGATGATTGCTATGTATTGATGTATCCATGTTAGCTTGTGGCGAGTGTATGCCTTTATCGGATATTCTCATCTATTCAGTACATGGCATGTTGTAAGGATATCCACCTTGCTATCCGCTCAAAATGCGGTTGTGCCCCAATCATGAATTCATCACGTGATTAGGATATAATCGCATCTTAGGCGCTACAAGTTGGTATCAGAGCTTTATCGACCACAGGAGCCCACTTGATTCATTGAACCGTTGTCGTTGTTGAGTCTAAAAAACTATTTTTAGTCTAGATATATATCAGAGAGTAGGAATTCTTTTCACTCCTCATCCCCGTCGTGGCTCTGGTGTGGAATTGTGGCATAAGTGTTTTAATCTACTACTCTTCTCGCTCATATATTTTTTGGATCCCGCGGGTATTGTTGGGATCGTTGTGATATTGATGTGACAGAATTCTGTCTTGGTGCCTCTTGTCTGACTTGACTTCTTCCGGGGAGTTGATCTCCAAGGGGTTCTTGTCACATTCTCTATCAATTCAGTTCTGAAATACCAGAGCACACCGACATCGAAAGGCTGCCATACTTTTCATGGTGCCAAATAGTGTCGTGACTTATCCTAAGTACTAGAGGAGATAGCATGGATGATCTTCCATGACTAGTATCATTGTTGTGTGTTCAAAGTTCTGAGGTACATGAGTTTCTGAGATTTCTTGCTTATGTGTTGAACGCAGTCAGAACATTGGAGTGTAGTATATCCTGTTAGGAATTATGTGAAATTTTGCTCCGCATAGAAGTGGGACCAGATTGCATAACCAAGAAGTTTCGGGAGTTCTCAGGTGGGAATTCAAGTAGTTTCCTATAATTCTCCTTCCAACGAATGCATGAGGGATTATGTATTTGTCTCTAGCTTATTTTGCAAGCCAATCCTTCGTTTTGTGTTCAGTTTTGGTATTCGAGTTGATTCAATGTCAAGTGTTGATTCCATACCTCTCCAAAGCGGTGTCTCGCATTATATGGGCGTCACTACAAACAAACACACTTCCGTGATGATACGTGTTTGTCACAGTAGGTCAAGTTTTCTGTCATGCATGTACATCCATGACAATTTTATGAGAGAATCAAGATAGTCATACCTGTGCTGTCGTAGAGGTGTTCCATGACATTACCAAAAATATCATCACGAAAGTGTCCACTTCCATGACAATAAATCCCGCATCATAGAAGTGCTTTCATCCAACATAACGGCTCGTCGTTATGCTATTAGGTTCGGTTTTGGATCCGATAACCCGTTAACAGCCCCGACTAATGGGGATTTTCCACGTGTAAAATCATCATTGGCTAGAGGAAAAATGTGCCGGCTCACCGTTGGGACAGATGTCATCCACTCATTGGACCGAAGGTGCCTATGATACATCGACACGTGGCAAGGCCGAACAGGGGCCCATTATTGTGAAAAGGCTGGCCCGTTTGACTTGGTCAAAAGGTGGCGGGCCAGCCCACACGGAAATCCTATTAATGGCCTATTCGCATATAGGCCATTTACAGCCCGCTAACCCAGGGACCGTTATGACCTATCCGAATTAGGCCCCGTAGCGTCATCTGGGCTGTCCAATATGATTCCAGCCCATTTTAACTTCCGGCCCATGTATAGCCCATGAAGTCTTTCGGCCCATATGAGGCCCTTTGTAACTCTTGGCCCATTAACGGCCAGTGGTGAAACTGGCCCGTAATGAACAGTGTATCACTTTATACCCATTCACGGTCCATTATACCGTTGGGCTATTTCCAGCCCATGTTATGTTTCGGCCTTCTCAGGGCCCATTTATTCTTGGGCTCATTTCCAACATTCTGTTACTTACGGCCCATTACTTTCTGCTTGTGGGCCAAATTCAGAGCGTGGTTACAGTCGGCCCATTTGTGGCCCGTTAATACATTTGGATGTTTTCATAGTGTCATCAAATATGACAGATTAATGACGCCCCGTTATGGTCGGCCCATGAACGGACGATTCCAACTCTAGCCCGTTTATGGCCATAATGCGGTATGTTATTGGCCCATATTTGGGCAATCGATCATACGGCCCGTAGAAGGCCCATTGATGATACAGCCCATAGAAGGCCCATTGATGATACGACCCGTAGAAGGTTCATTGTTTCTACGGCCCGTAGAAGGCCCAGTGTCACTATAGTAAATATGTAGCCCATGGTTATTGTGGCCTACTTTAAAAAATAGGTTATTGCGGCCACTAGAAAACCGGGGAAACAGAATAGCACTGACAACAAGAAAACAAATAAACAAGACAACAAGGAAATAAATAAGTAAGCAACTTACGCTAGGCTATCATGGCTATTACACATATTACATCCACTGGGCATCAAATTCGCCACCAGTGCAAATATAGGGAACAAAGCAGCATATCGTATACACTGGTTGTCAAAGTTGGTGACCAGTGCAAATAAACGCCGCAGCAAAACAAGTCCAGAATTGCAACCACTTCAGAATATCTCAGGAAACAATATCCTGGGTACCCATAATGCTGGCAAGATGCTTAGCGAGCTTATTAACTTTCTCTTGTTTGGTGCTTAAAGCCTCCATCGCTTGTTGTTGCACCAGAAAGTATGCATCTGAATTCTGCAGGCACTTCCTCAGTCCTTCATCTTCCTGTCGCAGCGCATCTGATCGATGTCTTTCAACTTGAAGCTGAGACTCAAGAAAAAGAACTGATTCAGGCAGCGCGTTTGAAGAGCTTGGCCAGTAAATTGAACACTACATCAAGACATGACTTTTGGGTTCTCTCACTATCATCAAGGTAGTTTTTATCAGCTTTCTTGGAGACCAACAGGGATGTGTCACTATCTTAAACCTTATCTGCATTACTTCCTTTACCATTGCATAACGGGGTACTATTCTCCGATATTTTGTCCACATTCTAAAAGAGAAACAAGCAGACACATCACAGGTTTACCATGCTGCATATGTAACTCATTTTGGTAAATTAGTGTAACGCCCCGAGACCGATGCGCCAGGTGTCTTCCAGTTTTCACCGTCATTGCCATGTCATTTGCTTGCGTGCTACATCTTGTCATGTCATCATGTGCATTGCATCATCATGTTTTCAAAACCTGCATCCGTCCGGGTTTTTCCCCCAGTTCTTTTCGTTGTCCATTCTGAGCCCAGACACACTTGCACGCGCCCGCTGCATGTCCGAAATATTATTTTATAAGTGGTCGGAAAATGTTCTCGGAATGGGTTGAAAGTTGGCACGCGCTGTTGTTATGTTGTAGGTAAGCCGCCTGCCAAGTTTCGTCGCATTCAGAGTTTGTTTGAAAGCCCAACGGATAACTATAGCGACATTATAGTCGGCCAAACGTCGGACGTTTTCGGTCTCCGGAAATAGTCACCGGGTCTCTCTCTCTACTCTTCTCTCAGCCCAAAGCTTTCTGCACAGTCCGCTGTCGACCGCCAGACCCCGAAACCCTCTCTGCACAGTTCATCGAACCCCTCACGTGCGCGTCCGAAACTTCCCCGGATCCGACCCGGACAGTCGTCACCGTTGTGTCCGGATCATCCACAAACGTCTACAAAACATCACCGTTTTATTATTTGGACTCCCTAGCCTATTCTTTCTGAACCGTATGATTTCAATCGGAGGGACTAGATCACCCCTAACCTGATCCACCTGCTGCTATATAAACTACCTAACCCTAAATTCTAGGGATTTGTCCGATCGAGCCGCCGCCAACCATTTTCCCCTCGGGATCCATCCTCACCTATTAGCATCTAACCCCTGATCCCCTCCTCTCGATGTTTTCGGATTGAGGCCACCAGCACGCCCGAACCGAGCCCTACCGGATCTTCGCCGGAGCAGAAGCTCCCTGACCAGCGCTCGGCGTAGCCTCCTCCGCCCGCTGGCCGCATCTCACCTTCTCCCATGCGTTTCCATCTCGCACAACCAGGCCGTGTCCTCCTTCTCCTCCTTCCCCGCTGCTCTCTCTCTCTCTGAATCGCTCTCCCCATCCCGTTGTTCCTCGCAGGGAGCCATGGCCGCCGACCACCGAAGCAGCAGCAGTCCCGAGCGTCGGACGACCCTGCTTCCACCTCGTTCTCACCGGAGCAAGCCCACCACGCCGCCCGCCTGTGACCTGACCTCCTCATCGCCCGAGCTCCTACAGAGACCCCCCTGCAGGTTCCCGTCGCCATGGATGACCTCCTCATCGCCCGTCCGTCGCCTGAGGCTCCATAGCTGCGCCAAGTCCCGTGTCGTCGAGCCGTCGCCCTTGTTTTCCCCTCGCCATGGAGTCCCCTGCTCCTCCCCGGCGCCTGAAAATGGTTCCGACGGCCTCTGCTTCCTTCTTCATCGAGCAGGAGCTTGCTCAAGCCCCCTCTGTTTGCTGCTTGGACGCCGTCAAGCCGTGGAGCCTTCGCCATTTCTCCTTCGCCGCCTAGATCCAGCCCCTTCGTCCGTCCTTGCCGGAGTGCACGCCAAGTCCACCGCCGTCTTCCAAGTCCCTCGCAGTCGGCCCCTGCTTCCCTGCTTCGAGCAACAGTTTGGGATCGATCGTGCCGCCGTTGTTTCGTTGACCCGCATGATGCCTCGTTGGACCGCGCCTCCCCTCCTCGATTCGATCCAGCCAGCGCCAGGCCTCCCTCCTCCCACCGACTGGGCCAGGCCTAGCGTGAGCAGCCCCCGAGCACCCCCTCCTCTTGATTTTTTTCTCTTGTTGGGCCGGCCAGATTCAGCCCAGTTCCTGTTTTTTTCCAGGTTTGTGATTTTTCCTTTATTCCAGAGACAGCAGTTTTGCAGAAAACCCCCTAGACTACATGCATATAATAACTCACAATTTGTGCATCGGATTAAAATGAATTATATATGAAAGTTTCTTAGAATTCTGTGTAGAGTAATAATATCCAACTTTAATCTACGTTTAAAATGTTTAAAATGATGTCTGATTAAATTTGCTCCTATGCCATGCTAATATGATTTAATGCATAACTAAATAGCCGTAACTCCGAAATTAATAAACTTTATATGTAAATGGGGTAGAATTTTGCCTAGTTTAACATGGTGGCATCACTTTGCATGTTTAACAACTATAAAATTTGGTTTAGGGTAGAACATCACCAAACCTAATATATGCATATGGGGATTTACCGGAATTGTAGTTCATTGCTTCGGGCCTCATTTAAATTTGACTAGATAGGTGGTTTTAATTTGCTTCACCCTCTTGCCATGCTAACAACATTTAATCTTGTTGGGTACATAAACGAGATCGAACTAAGTAACTCGAATGTGGTGTTCCGTCAATATGCATCCTGTTGCATATTGAGCTCCACTTAATTTGTAGGATTGCTTGTGCATTTTGCCATGCCATGCCTCTTTAAACCATACATGCATCATACTTGATTGTGCATCATGCCATAATTATGTGGTGGTTGTTTACTATGTTGTCTGCTTCTTTCCGGTGTTGCTTCTTCAGGTTGGTTCCGATAACATGGCGTTTGCGAGGAACCGTTCGGCTACGTCCGTTTGTCTTCTTCCTGGACTCGTTCTTCCTCCTGGCAGGATCTCAGGCAAGATGACCATACCCTCGAAATCACTTCTATCTTTGCTTGCTAGTTGCTCGCTCTTTTGCTATGCCTATGCTGCGATACCTACCACTTGCTTATCATGCCTCCCATATTGTTGAACCAAGCCTCTAACCCACCTTGTCCTAGCAAACCATTGTTTGGCTATGTTACCGCTTTGCTCAGCCCCTCTTATAGCGTTGTTAGTTGCAGGTGAAGATGAAGTTTGTTCCATGTTGGAACATGGATATTTTGTTAGGATATCACAATATCTCTTATTTAATTAATGCATCTATATACTTGGTAAAGGGTCGAAGGCTCGGCCTTATGCCTGGTGTTTTGTTCCACTCTTGCCGCCCTAGTTTCCGTCATATCGGTGTTATGTTCCCGGATTTTGCGTTCCTTACACGGTTGGGTTATAATGGGAACCCCTTGACAGTTCGCCTTGAATAAAACTCCTCCAGCAATGCTCAATCTTGGTTTTACCATTTGCCACCTAGCCTTTTCTTTCCCTTGGGTTCTGCAAACTCAAGGGTCATCATTATTTTAAACCCCCCCTGGGCTAGTGCTCCTCTGAGTGTTGGTCCGACCGAGTAGACTGTGGGGCCACCTCGGGGCAACTTGAGGGTTGGTTTTACTCATAGGATGTCTCATTTGAGTGTGCCCTGAGAACGAGATATGTGCAGCTCCTATCGGGATTTGTCAGTACATTCGGGCGGTGTTGCTGGACTTGTTTTACCATCGTTGAAATGTCTTGTAACCTGGATGCCTAGTCTGATCGGATTGTCTTGGGAGAAGGAATATCCTTCGTTGACCGTGAGAGCTTGTGATGGGCTAAGTTGGGACACCCCTGCAGGGATTTTAACTTTCGAAAGCCGTGCCCGTGGTTATGGGCAGATGGGAATTTGTTAATGTCCATTTGTAGAAAACCTGATGTTGACCTTAATTAAAATACATCAACCGCGTGTGTAACCGCGATGGTCTCTTTCCGGCAGAGTCCGGGAAGTGAACACGGCGTTGGAGTAATGCTTGACGTAGGTTGTTCTAGGATAACTTCTTGATCATAGTTGTTCGACCGTGCGTTTGCCTTCTCTTCTCGCTCTCATTTGCGTATGTTAGCCACCATATATGCTAGCCACTTGCTGCAGCTCCAGCTCATACCTTTTACCCTTACCCATAAGCTTAAATAGTCTTGATCGCGAGGGTGTGAGATTGCCGAGTCCCCGTGACTCACAGATACTTCCAAAACCAGTTTGCAGGTGCCGTTGAACCGTGCAGATGACGCAACCAAGATCAAGGAGGAGCTCGATGAAGATCTTGTCCTTTATGTTGTTTCATTCTAGTTGATCAGTAGTGGAGCCCAGTTGGGGTCGATCGGGGATCTGTGTAGCATTTGGGGTAGTCTTCTTTCATTTTGGTTCCGTAGTCGGACCTTGATTGTATCTGGATGATGTAATGCTTTATTCATGTATTGTGTGAAGTGGCGATTGTAAGCCAACTACGTATCTCTTTCCCTTATGTATTACATGGGTTGTGTGAAGATTAACTCACTTGCGATAATGCTTTCAATGCGGTTATGCCTCTAAGTCATGCTTCGACACGTGGGAGATATAGTCGCATCGAGGGCGTTATAAGTTGGTAATCAGAGCCTTCCCCGACCTTAGGAGCCCCCTGCTTGATCGAATCGCTGGCGTTGTTGAGTCTAGAAAAATGTTTTGAGTCATTTAGGAATTATATATATTGGAGACCTAGGAATTCTTTTTACTCCCCAGTCCCTTCATCGCTCTGGTGAGGCATCCTGACGTAGAGTTTTGACTCTTCTCTTCTCAAATTTCATTAAAAAAAATTTAGGATCACGCGGGTATCATGGAATCATTCCGATGGTTTTGTGACGAGAACATTGTTCTTGGTGCCTCTTGACATTTAGGGGTTGTGTCAGTGTCCCGGGGAGTTGAGCTCCGAGGTGTTGTCGTCACAATTTTATCGTTGCAGTTCTGGAATACCTGAGTTTAGTTTCCCCGACATCAAAAATCTCTTTTATGCAGTTGTTGGTGAGATAACCTCGACGCCACCCAGTACTGGGGCGGGAGTTCGGGAGTATTGCCATAACATGTATAACAGATGCTTTTCGAAGGTTGAGGTAGATGATTTCTGAAGATTTCTTGGTTATGTGTTGAAGGACGGATACAGCTGGATGTAGGATTTGCTAGTTTTGGGTGAGATATTATGCTTCCCCTGTATCCCCAGCACCTGATTGCATAACCGGAAAATTTCAGGAGTTTATAAGTGGGAATTCAAGTAGCTCTTAGGATATCTTTCCGATAGATATATGATATGAAATTGGGGTTCGACGTCTAGTGGTCTGCCTATCCACGGTTGGTTTTACAGTGGTCTCGTTGTGTCTTAAAGAGTCCTTGGCTATGCCGACTCAGGGACGCTTCGTATGTCATGTGCACTGCCTTGTACATGATGGTGCTATACGATCGAGCCCGTGTAGGCCCCACCACGAAAACTTCGGACGCAATCTCTATCATATGTTTGTTCCGGCTTATTTTCCAAGCCAATCCTTTGTTTTTGTTTTGAGTTGTGGTATTCGAGTTGCTTCCATGTCAAGTGTTGATTCCATACCTTTCCCAAACGGTGTTCGCATACTCTGATATGAATACTAATCCTTCTTGATCATCGAGATTGTGTTGTCAATTCTTTTCGAACGGCGTGTCTCTCTTAAAGTGGGTCCGATCATCTCAACATCCGCAAGATCAAGTATCAGTTCTTCTCAACGGTGTTTGTTTCATCCGTCTCCAAGTTGCCTTTGTTTATCCCGCCCACCCACCCTTTTTCTTCAAGGACTAAGATTTCTTTATCTAGTATCTATCTTATGATTATGAAGTCTCTCCATTCTTTTCCTTCATGTTCTTACTCGGTGGCTCTCTTGAAGATGATATACTAGTTCATTATTCTCCATTCTCTTTTCTTCTCCAGTGGATTTAATTCAAGCTTTGTCGATCGTATCATTTCCTCGTTTCAAAATGTTTTATCTTGCCGGTGCACCTCATAATCATTCAATTCTTGCTACTCATTTGTTCCGGAGTGCTCAAGATATCTCGAAGAATTGTGTTTCCACTCTGCATTCGTTCAAGATCTTTCAAGGATGTTCTCTCATTCAAGTCTTTTAATTCAACTGGCGCAATCTATCTTTTAAATCATTCAACGGTGTATCTTTTGAGTGGGCCCTAACCCACAGGTCTTTTCCTAGGATCTTACCTGACTCTCCTGATTTTACCGGAGCTTCTCAAATTCTCTCCAAAGTTTGACGTAAGAATGAACTATCATCAGTCAAATGTTTTTCTCCAAGATCTTTCAAATTCTTTTCATCATTGGATCAACCTTTTCATTCTTCATTCCGGAGTGCCTCAATAATTCTCAGTGGTGTTCCTCATCGTCATTCTCTGCTTTTGAAGACCGAAGAAGAGTTTCTTGTAAATCTTGCCCCATTCTCTGCCATCCTACCATAATTGTTTCGGTTGTTAGAATTTCTTTTCACCCATCCGGAGTAATTCAAGAGTCTTCTCAGTTTGATTATCCGGAGTCCATCAATTCAGGTTTATTCATTCGCAGCTTTCAACTATTATTCTCTAATCTTACCGGTGCATCATTCAATATTCCCTAATCAGTTCGTGATCTCTTTGTTCTCTTTTATCTAAATTCCCCTCAAGTATCTTCATTTGTTCTCAAATTCTTACGGTGGTTCATTCAAGATTCATCTTACCTTGTTATCATATCAATTCATTTGTTGTTTTCAATCCTACCGGTGGATTCGTCGAAAACCTTCTCAAGTTTGTGCAATATCTATCTTAATCCTTTCTACGAGAATAAGTAATATGCCAAATCCGTTGATTGTCATCAATTTAATTGGTGAAGTATAAGCATAATGTAATTCTTATTCTTGATTCATCGAGTGAACTCAATTCCCTATTCTGGAGGTTCTTCAATTCTCGGTTTCACTTGGTTCATCTCTCTTTTCCCGGAGTTCCAAGTTCTCTCAATTATATCATCACAGAGATCCATCTAAATCATTACAAGGTTTCACCTTGTGTTTTCAACTTCCCTTTTTTTCATCATCCTTTTGTTTACCAGAGTTCTTCATCAAGGTGCTACATGATGGTTCATCAAAGAAATAATTCCTTCTCCAAGTGTTCATTGAGATTCTTTTCAAAGGAGCTCAAGCTTTCTTCATCTTGCAATCCGGGGTGCAATTCTTTCTACCGTATCATTGGAGGTGGTATTATGTCATTCTCGATAATGTGAGTTCATGTTTCATGGTTCACAAAGTTATCAAGAATGAGGTATTTTAAATCCATCAACCTCTTCGTTGGAGTTATTTTGTGTCATGTTTCACCTTAAGCCTTCCATAAGGATTGTTGCTATTATGGTGCTTATAAATGACTCAAGTTCTTTTATCCTCCCGGTGAAATAAGTTTCTTGTCTCCTTGTTCATATCAATCCTATCTTGTTTCCATTTATGGCAGGTTTTCACCTCAAGTTCTTGAGATGTTTTCCATAAGCCCTCAACAAGCCTGTTCTCCTCGTTGTTGGTTTCCCAACAACTCTGTTTAATCCTCCTTTTTAAGGATGCTCTCCCAGATTCATTTCAGGCAGAACTTGTTGTCTTCTTCTCTATTATTTTGGTTCCATTCATATATTTCTTCTGGAGGCGTTGTGATGATGCTCTCTTCACTCATCATCTTGTATTGTGAAGTTCATGTTCTTTCTTTTTCTTATCCATCCAACCGGAGTGTCGTGTTTTCATTCGAGCTCTCTCATCTTATCAAATTTTGACTCCCTTCTCAACCGGAGTGCTGTCTGAGATCTTTCTTACCCCTTGTTCCGTTCTTTCAATAGTTCCAAAGGCAGTGTGTTGTGATTTCATCAAGTATGTTCTCATCTTATCAAGTTCTTGTTCAATCCTCCTTCTTTTCATTTGGAGTGCTGCCCGAATTTGTTCTTCCTTGTTCCTCTTCCCTACCGGAGTGCTTTAAACTTTGTTCTTCTTTGTTGCATTCTTCTTCCAATGGCTTAACCTTTTCAAGGCTCGTGGTTTCATTCGTTTGTCAAAGAAGCAACTTAGCTTTACCTCTCCTCTTTCTCTTCCGTTTTCCCTCCGGTGCCATTCTAGATCTCGGGACGAGATCCTCTCATAGTGGTGGAGTGTTGTAACGCCCCGAGACCAATGCGGCAGGTGTCTTCCATTTTTCGCCATCATTGCCATGTCATTTGCTTGTGTGTTGCATCTTGTCATGTCATCATGTGCATTGCATCATCATGTTTTCAAAACCTGCATCCGTCCGGGTTTTCCCCCAGTTCTTTTCGTTGTCCATTCTGAGCCCAGACACACTTGCACGTGCCCGCGGCACGTCCGAAATATTATTTTATAAGCGGTCGGAAAATATTCTCGGAATGGGTTCAAAGTTGGCATGCGGTGTTTTTATGTTGTAGGTAGGCCGCCTGCCAAGTTTCATCGCATTCGGAGTTCGTTTGATAGCCCAACGGATAACTATAGCTACATTATAGTCGGCTAAACGTCGGACGTTTTCGGTCTCTGGAAACAGTCGCCGGGTCTCTCTCTCCGCTCTTCTCTCAGCCCAAAGCTTTCTGCACAGTCCGCTGTCTACCGCCAGACCCCGAAACCCTCTCTGCACAGTACATCGAACCCCTCACGTGCGCGTCCGAAACTTCCCCAGACCCAACCCGGACAGTCGTCACCGTTGTGTCCGGATCATCCCCAAACGTCTACAAAACGTCACCGTTTTATTATTTGGACTCCATAGCCTATTCTTTCTGAACCTTCTGATTTCAATCGGAGGGACTAGATCACCCCTAACCTGATCCACCTGCTGCTATATAAACTGCTTAACCCTAAATTCTAGGTATTTGTCCCATCGAGCCGCCGCCAACCATATTCCCCTTAGGATCCATCCTCACCTATCAGCATCTAACCCCTGATCCCCTCCTCTCGATCTATTCGGATCGAGGCCACCAGCACGCCCGAACCGAGCCCTACCGAATCTTCGCCGAAGCAGAAGCTCCCTCACCAGCGCTCGGCATAGCCTCCTCCACCCGCTGGCCGCATCTCACCTTCTCCCGTGCGTTTCCATCTCGCACAACCAGGCCGTGCCCTCCTTCTCCTCCTTCCCCGCTGTTCTCTCTCTCTCTGAATCGCTCTCCTCGTCCCGTTGTTCCTCGCAGGGAGCCATGGCCGCGGACCACCGAAGCAGCAGCAGTCCCGAGCGTCGGCCGATCCTGCTTCCTCCTCGTTCTCACCGGAGCAAGCCCCACCACACCGCCCGCCGGCACCCTGACCTTCTCATCGCCCGAGCGCCTACAGAGACCCCCCTGCAGGTTCCCGTCGCCATGGAGCGACCTCCTCGTCGCCCGTACGTCGTCTGAGGATCCGCAGCCCCGCCAAGTCCCGTGCCGTTGAGCCGTCGCCTTTGTTTTTCCCTCGCCATGGAGTCCCCTGCTCCACCCCGGCGCATGAAACTGGTTCCGCCGGCCTCTGCTTCCTTCTTCATCGAGCAGGAGCTCGCTCAAGCCCCCTCTGTTCGCTGCTTGGACGCCATCAAGCCATGGAGCCTTCGCCGTTCCTCCTTCGCCGCCTTGATCTGGCCCCTTCGTCCGTCCTCGCCGGAGTGCGCGCCAAGTCCATCGTCGTCGTCCAAGTCCCTCGCGGTCGGCCCCTGCTTCCCTGCTTCGAGCAACAGTTTGGGATCGAGTGTGCCGCCGCTGTTGCGTTGACCCACACGATGCCTCGCTGGACTGCGCCTCCCCTCCTCGATTCGATCCAGCCAGCGCGAGACCTCCCTCCTCCCACCGACTGGGCCAGGCCCAGGGTGAGCAGCCCCCGAGCGCCCCTTCCTCTTGATTTTTTTCTCTTGTTGAGCCGGCCAGATTCGGCCCAGTTCCTGTTTTTTTTCAGGTCTGCGATTTGGCCTTTATTCCAGAGACAACAGTTTTGCAGAAAACCCCCTAGACTACATGCATATAATAACTCACAATTGGTGCATCGGATTAAAATGAATTATATATGAAAGTTGCTTAGAATTTTGTGTAGAGTAATAATATCCAACTTTCATCTATGTTTAAAATGTTTAAAATGATGTTTGATTAAATTTGCTCCTATGCCATGCTAATATGCTTTAATGCATAACTAAATAACCGTAACTCCGAATTTAATAAACTTTATATGTAAATGTGGTAGAATTTTGCCTAGTTTAACATGGTGGCATCACTTTGCATGTTTAGCAAATATAAAATTTGATTTAGGGCAGAACAGCACCAAACCTAATATATGCATATGGGAATTAACCAGAATTGTAGTTCGTTGCTTCCGGCCTCATTTAAACTTGACTAGATAGGTAGTTTTACTTTGCTTCACCCTCTTGCCATGCTAACAACATTTAATTGTGTTGGGTACATAAACGAGATCGAACTAAGTAACTCGAATGTGGTGTTCCGTCAATATGCATCCCGTTGCATATTGAGCTCCACTTAATTTGTAGGATTGCTTGTGCATTTTGCCATGCCATGCCTCTTTAAACCGGACATGCATCATACTTTATTGTGCATCCTGCCATAATTATGTGGTGGTTGTTTAATATTTGTTTGCTTCTTTCCGGTGTTGCTTCTTCGGGTTGGTTCCGATAACGTCGCGTTTGTGAGGAACCGTTCGGCTACGTCCGTTTGTCTTCTTCCTGGACTTGTTCTTCCTCCTTGCGGGATCTCGGGCAAGATGACCATACCCTCGAAATCACTTCTATCTTTGCTTGCTAGTTGCTCGCTCTTTTGCTATGCCTATGATGTGATACCTACCACTTGCTTATCATGCCTCCCATATTGTTGAACCAAGCCTCTAATCCACCTTGTCCTAGCAAACCGTTGTTTGGCTATGTTACCGCTTTGCTCAGCCCCTCTTATAGGGTTGTGAGTTGCAGGTGAAGATGAAGTTTGTTCCATGCTGGAACATGGATATTTTGTTGGGATATCACAATATCTCTTATTTAATTAATGCATCTATATACTTGGTAAAGGGTGGAAGGCTCGGCCTTATGCCTAGTGTTTTGTTCCACTCTTGCCGCCCTAGTTTCCATCATATCGGTGTTATGTTCCCGGATTTTGCGTTCCTTATGCAGTTGGGTTATAATGGGAACCCCTTGACATTTCACCTTGAATAAAACTCCTCCAGCAATGCCCAACTTTGGTTTTACCATTTGCCACCTAGTCTTTTCTTTCCCTTGGGTTCTGCAAACTCAAGGGTCATCATTATTTTAAACCCCCCTGGGCCAGTGCTCCTCTGAGTGTTGGTCCGACCGAGAAGACTACGGGGCCACCTCGGGGCAACTTGAGGGTTGGTTTTACTCTTAGGATGTGTCATCTGAGTGTGCCCTGAGTACGAGATATGTGCAGCCCATATCGGGATTTGTCGGCACATTCGGGCGGTGTTGCTAGACTTGTTTTACCATTCTCGAATGTCTTGTAACTTGGATGCCGAGTCTGATCGGATTGTCTTCGGAGAAGGAATATCCTTCGTTAACCGTGAGAGCTTGTGATGGGCTAAGTTGGGACACCCCTGCAGGGATTTGAACTTTCGAAAGCCATGCCCGCGGTTATGGGCACATGGGAATTTGTTAATGTCCGGTTGTAGAAAACATGAAGTTGACCTTAATTAAAATACATCAACCGCGTGTGTAACCGTGATGGTCTCTTTCCGGCGGAGTCCAGGAAGTGAACACGGTGTTGGAGTAATGTTTGACGTAGGTTGTTCTAGGATCACTTCTTGATCATAGTTGTTCAACCGTGTGTTTGCCTTCTCTTCTCGCTCTCATTTGCGTATGTTAGCCACCATATATGCTAGCCACTTGCTGCAGCTCCACCTCATACCTTTTACCCTTACCCATAAGCTTAAATAGTCTTGATCGCGAGGGTGTGAGATTGCTGAGTTCCCGTGACTCACAGATACTTCCAAAACCAGTTTGCAGGTGCCGTTGAACCATGCGGATGACGCAACCAAGCTCAAGGAGGAGCTCGATGAAGATCTTGTCCTTTGTGTTGTTTTGTTCTAGTTGATCAGCATTGGAGCCCAGTTGGGGTCGATCGGGGATTTGTGTAGCATTTGGGGTAGTCTTCTTTCATTTTGGTTCCGTAGTCGGACCTCGATTGTATCTGGATGATGTAATGCTTTATTCATGTATTGTGTGAAGTGGCGATTGTAAGCCAACCATGTATCTCTTTCCCTTATGTATTACATGGGTTGTGTGAAGATTACCTCACTTGCGACATTGCTCTCAATGCGGTTGTGACTCTAAGTCGTGCTTCGACACGTAGGAGATATAGCCGCATCGAGGGCGTTATAATTAGTTTATTAGTAAAGTGCACAGTATAACAGCATGAAACAAACATATATCTATGTACCATGGTCACTTTATGGTCTATATCATTCTAGTTTTTGTTGCCAAATAAAGATAGAGACATAGTACAAATAATATTTGTTCAAGACAAAGCAGAGTGGACAGAATATACGTGTGGGAAACAATAAAGCAATAGCAACACTTGTAATGTGGATAACATTAGAACATAACTGTTTATTCAATTGAAACTGAAATCAACATCGAGCAAGTTACAACAGCAAACCAGTTAAAGAAACAGGTTTAAAACATATCTGTTGCACCATTGGAATTTCAATTCCATCCTTCAAATTCGAAAATAGTTGGTCTGAGTAAATATAGTGATGCAAGAGCAAAGGAGTATGAACCATAGCTAAAAAACCTGACCTGAGAATAATTCTTCTTATCCTTTAAGCGTTGAGTTGGGATTTGGAGTGGTGGTCCTTGTGCTTTGGCACTGCAGTTCCCTTACTAACTACTCGTGTTTGGGTGCTCTCTGGTGGAGACGGTGCTGTGTCAACTAGAACTGGGTTACTATCTACTGGGGTTAGGGATAGAAGGGGTGTAGCTCGTTCTCTGCCCAATTGGGTAGGGGTACAATCTACGAGAGTCTGGGTTATGTGTGGCGGGGCTGGTTCTTGGGCAAGTACAACCATGGTTCCGTCTACATCAACTGGTAGCACTATCTTTTCTGAAGACCGTGTTGTTACTCCCTTAGATACTGCCATCACCCTCTCCAATTCAAATGGTTGATAAACAAGAAAAGTAATTGAATGTACACACATTGTATGATAGACATGTGCAATGGATAGTGGGGAATAAAAGAGGGCATGAAATAATTCACATGTATGTTGTCTAACCAAACAGGATAGCATGACACAATTTCACATATATGATGGCTAACTAAACAAGATAGCATGACACAATTTCACATTATGATGGCTAACTAAAAAAGATGGAAAGACATAGTTCAAAATATGATGACTTTGTAAATAGGATGACATGATATAACTATATAATGTGTTTATTAAATAGGTTGGCATGCCATAATTCACATACATGCCACCTATGGAAACATGATAGCATGATATAATTCCCGGATAGAATGACATAATTCAAAATATGTTGATTGGGTTGCCATGCCATAATTTAGATAGATGCTGTGTATGTAAACATGATGACATGATATAATTCAAATATACGATTTATATAGTAAATAAGTAAGCTGATGGAAATCCATATATGATGTAAAAACTAAGCAATGCAAGACAACATGC
>NC_041386.1:350362036-350367968 GCF_002162155.2 Triticum dicoccoides
AAGGAGCTCTCTGTATCTAGCAAGATATCTGCTTCAGCAGGTAGCATTGTCTGCCCTGAATACCTTGTTTTCACTCCAGATACTTCCATCACCGCTTCAAATGGCTGATGCACAGGAAGAGTAGTTGAATATACAAACGTTGTGAACAAATGGAACACGTAATACAAAAAAGGATAGCATGATATAATTCACATACATGATGATTGGCTCAACAGCATGATATAATTCACATATATAATGCCTTTGCAACAAGATAGCATTGCATATTTCACATATATAATGTCTTGCAACAAGATGGCAATGCATAATTCACATATATGGTAATTGGAGACAAAACTGGTGGCATTCACACAAAGCATGTCTAAACTAATCAAATGACATACAATGCAAGACACCATACGCATGATATGAGCAACATAACCCTGCCAAGTTAGAGCATACACCTCGGGGGGGAAATAGGATTGGTCATCTGTCTCTGAATCCTCCTTTGAGGAGCTATCCGTAACCAGCGAGATATGCGCTTCGTCAGATAGCATAGTCTGCTCTGAAGACCTCATTTTCACTCCAGAATTTTCCATCACCGTGTCAAATGGCTGATGCACATGAAGAGTAGTTAAATGTACTAACATTGTTGACAAATGTAATACGTAACGAAAAAAGGATGGCCTGATATAATTCACGTATAAGATTACTGGCTAACCAGGATGGCATTGCAAAGTTCACATATATGATGCCTGGCTAAACAAGATGGCGTTGCATAATTCACATAAATGATGAATAAACTAAACAGATGGCATTCACACACATCATGTCCAAACTAAGCAGTTGACATATTTGATGTATAAAGTAAGCAATGCAAGGCACCATATGCATGATATAACCAACATTAGCATGCCAAGTTAGAGCAAAGACCTCAAGGGGTAAATAGGAGTGGTCTTCTCCTTTTGAATCCGCCTCAGAACATATATCCTCCTCTCGATTACAATCCGAAATGGGTGGAGGGGGCTGCCTTTGCGCCTACCATGCAGCGACGTCTACATGAAATTTTATTGCCACCCAAGGCTCGTCTCTATTGCTCTACATGTTCAGTTCCATTGTGTACAATAAATGACATGCATAGGAATAAAACATAGTGAGATTATGTAAGGAGTGCATGCAGAAATCCAGAGTGATGGTAGCAACATGTGGATAGACCGAAAACCATTGATAGCAGGCATGTAATGGCTTCAGTTAAAAAATACAGATAATGGCTTCTTTACTGTTTGTTTCCCACCCAACATGAAACTCATAGTAGACACCAGAGATTAACCAGATAGTAGATAGATACTATAGATTGTGGCCCCGATATGTGCACCACAACCATTTAAAAACTCAAGTTTGACCATTAGTTTGGAGCAGACTCAGAGTCTAATCAGTGAACAGGACGATAAAGTAGCACGTAATATTAAGCGATCCACGACGTAAGTAGACATGAAAGAGTGCGACCTTTCTTGCGGACCCATGTAGTCCTCGAGGTCATCTGCTCGGTTGATGATGGTAAGGCAGTTGTCATGGCTACCAGTCTGGAGGCCAGATCCCTGTTGTGCTAGACCCTTCTGTAGTTGGAGCAGCTGAGCTTGGGTGGACGACGACGCAGTAGGAGCGGGACAAGTCACACAAGGTTTTTTCGAAAACTATCTATAAGAGAAGTAATTCTGTAAGGGCTCGTTTGAATTGGAGGATTCTAACAATGCAGGGGTATGAAATACACAGTAATAGGATAGGAATGCACGTGCAAAACAGAGAATTTAAAAACACAGGATTTCTCCCAATCTGGGTGTTTGGTTCACAAGAATTGTAAGATCACAGGATGCAAAGAAGCATGGTGAGATTAAGTCAAAGCACAAGAAAATGTACGGTTATAATGCTATTATGCTACTATCTCTTAGTCTTGTGCTTCATGAATAGGAATTTGAAAAGGAGGACAAGTGGAAATTAAAATCCGTACGATTTTTCTTTCAAGGAGACACTAAAGGAACAAATCCTGCAGTTTTCCTTTGCTCCATTCCTTTGAACCAAATGCATGAATAGTAGTACCATAGGAAACATTCCAATTCCTATGTTTTTCCTTCACTTTTCCTTTCAAGCACTGGTGATTTTAGTAGGCAGGCTTGAGCAAGGAAAAGCTACACTCAAAAAATGTTTTTCTGCTACTTGCCTACTTCTACTACTTTGGACCTAGGCCACTACCCTACTAGCTCAACTCCCAGGGCCATCGACAAATGCACAACTCAAACATGCAAAGATAAATAATGATGGCATTCAAGTGAGTCCTCACTGCTTGTCATATTGTAGGAGAAACTAATCGTATTTCACGTTTTTTTGACTATAAACAGTAGAGCAAAACACCCCACTTCAATTTTTATAATTAGAAGGCAAGGTCCAGCAGTACAAAGCAACAAGAAAAAAAAGACAACAAGGGCTTGAGGAAAGCCCCCTGAAAAGAAAAAAAGAAGAAGAAAAGAGAGGAAGCTAAGAAGCTAGAAAAAACCCAAAAGAAGACTAAGAGAAAGGCTAATGCTAGAGCTACAACTAGAGACCTAGGCAGGAAGAAGCTGCCAAGAAAGAGAAATGAGGCTATCCTTGAAGAACCAGCCATGAGTTGAATTGGTTGGCATGCTTTGGTCTCATCCTGTGCTTGAGTAACTTCAGCTCCATCAGGAAAATGTTCTTCCATCCTTGAAAAGTGGGGTTGATATGTTCAAAGATCTTGTTATTTTTGGAAATCCAAATAGCCCAAGAACTAAGTATTATTATGTCCATGAAAAAAGGTAATCTTAGCTTTTCCATAATGTCCTGGAAAGCCTCAAAAATAGATAAATTTGGAGTTTTGGTGGGGCAGATGTGACCCAACATCTCTTGGCAAAAGCGCATCCCCAGAACAAGTGATGCAGGGTTTCCTCCTGTTGGCACCCCCCGAGGGCACAATTATAGTCTTCTAACACAAATGCTTTCCTTCTCAGAAGATTTCTTGTATTGAGTCTGTCATGTAAAAGCATCCAGAAGAACATTTTGTGTTTAGGTTGGCATGATGAGTCCCAGATCCAGTTGAAGTGAGGTGGGGTTTGTTTGAAGCCAATCATAACATTGTAAGCCTTGGTAGAGGAAAAGTGTTCATTACCCTAGATGTAGCTCTAGGTGTCTGTGTGGTCCTGATACTGTGATTGCCTCATGGAGTAACACATATTTTCAAGCAGCAAGAATTGCTCATGAGCCTCCATTGATAATGGAAGGTGAAAGAGAACTTCAAGGTACTCTATGGCCAGAACTTGCTGCACTATAAGTCTGTTATTAATCACAAAAGAGAAAATATGGGGGAACTGATGTTGCAGTAGTTGCTCAGACCATAAGTCAAACCAGAAAAAGCACTTCTGCCATCTCCCAAGTTGCACCTTGCTAAGCCTTTAAACTGTTGTACTAGTTGCAAGTTTGCCTTCCACTAGAAAGAACCTACTACTTTATCTCCTAGCAACTTGTCCTCATTTTAATGTGTCTCCCAAATCAAATTCACCCAAGGAATGTCATGTCTATTATAGAACTTGTGTAAATTTTCAATAAGCAGTGCCTTATTTTGTGTGAAGATATCCATGACTCCTAGCCCTCCCTGACTTTTTGGTCTACTAACAGTAGTCCATTTTATTAAAGCTGGTCTATGGTCTTCCATATCTGGCCCTCTCCACAAGTAGTGCCTAAAATATTTCAAGATTTGCTGCTTAATAGTCACTGGTACATCCAAGCAGCTCATGAAGAAAATTGTGAGAGATGCCAGAACTGATTTAACCATTAACAATTTGCCTGCATAGGTCATGAATGCGGCAATGCCAGCCAGTCTTTTTGCAATCCTGTTAACCAGTGGTAAACACTGCTCCACTGTTGGTTTGTGAAGTCCTAAAGGAAGCCCAAGGTATGTGAATGGAAAGTGTCCCATCTGGCAATTAAGTGTTCCAGCATAAATTTGAGCCCTCTCTTCTTGAATATTGAAAGGTACCATAATAGAATTTTGGTAATTTACCTTTAAATCAGTGGTAGATGCAAAAGTGTTTAATAGGGCTTTAAGACAGATGAGATGTCTAGAATCAGCTTGCATTATTAACAAGGTGTCATCTGCATACTGGATAATTGGAAAGTCAGTGCATGAATTTATTTGTAGAGGTGCATGAAGGAGGCCATTCCCATTGCTTTATTGATTACTGATTGGAGTAGGTTAGCAGCTATGACAAACAACAGAGGTGATAGAGGATCTCCTTGTGGTACTCCCCTTCTACAGTAAATCTTCTTACCAAGTATTCCATTCAGCATTACAACAGTTGAAGCAGAGTTAAAGGTTATTTCTATCCATGAGATCCACTTATTACCAAAGCCTTTTGCTCTGAGAATGTCTATAATTGCTTGGTGTTCAATGGTGTCAAATGCTTTTTCAAAATCTAGTTTCAACACAAGCAATTCTTCCCTGGATTTATAGCATTGGTGAATGTATTCGTAGGACCACCCCAAACAATCTTGTATAACCCTGCCCTTGAGAAATTCATATTGGTTAATGTGGATCATTTGCAAAATCACTTTTTGCAATCTATTAGCCAGTAACTTAGTGATGTTCTATTTCACGTTATTGTGTGTGCTCAATGAACAATATATACATACATATATATATATATATATATATATATATATATATTCATGTATAGTAAAAAAAGAGATGCAACAAGTGTACAACCTCTTTGGCGAAGCCATGTCGATCTCAACATTATTGGGTGGTCAGTGAGGATGATCTGGCATCTTGAGATGGAGCCCGGGGTACTGCTCCGCTGTGATGGAGGGTTTCGTCGTTGGAGCAGCTCTGGTGAGTTGTACGACGCCGAGGCTGAAGCAGGATACGAGAGACAACGTTTACCTCAGTGGAATTGTAATAGCATCTCCAACAGATGACGTAAAATACATAACCACAATGTGCTAGATGTAAAATACATCAGCCGCTCATCTCTGACCTTAACTATCGAAACTGAATTTAATTGTCGAAACTGAACTTAACTGTCAAAACTGAATATTGTTGTCGAAACTGAATCTTACTGTTGAAACTGAACGCACTAGCTAGTAGCAGAAAAGCAGTAGTAGCAACAGCAGCAGGCAGCAGCGCATGCAAGAGCTGGTCGACTGAATTTTTCATCTCTGGTCAGTCAATTTTCTAGCCGTTGGATACGAAATCGAGGACCTGAAGTTCAACTTCAACCTCCACCCCCTGAGCGGCCAGCCACCACCGACCAAACCGCCGCCCTCCGCCGCCCGCGGTCGGCG
Organism: Triticum dicoccoides; assembly: GCF_002162155.2. Taxonomy (NCBI): domain Eukaryota; kingdom Viridiplantae; phylum Streptophyta; class Magnoliopsida; order Poales; family Poaceae; genus Triticum; species Triticum dicoccoides. The sequence continues at coordinate 350,367,368 of NC_041386.1, forward strand.
GTGCACCGCCCTGCCCGCCCCGAAACCACTCCCCACCGCCGATCCACCACCGCCCCGGGCATCCCTCTAGGCCCCCTTTGTCGAGCTTTTTCTTTGGCGATCCCCACGCCACCACCCCACCACTGCTGGCGACCACCGCCCCCAACCTGAAATTGAAACTGGGGTACCCCCTAAAAATCGGTCTTTATTATCAGCTTAACTGCTGCGAGCCCCCCACCCCCTAAAAATCGGCTGACCCGAAAGTCGATCCAGTCGACTGAATTGTAGCTAAATCAGAGCAGCATCGCAAGCAATAGCAATAGTAGTGATACGTCTCCAACGTATCTATAATTTTTGATTGCTCCATGCTATATTATCTACTGTTTTGGACATTATCGGGCTTTATTATCAGCTTTTATATTATTTTTGGTACTAACCTATTAACCGGAGGCCCACCCAGAATTGTTGTTTTTTGCCTATTTTAGGGTTTTGAAGAAAAGGAATATCAAACGGAGTCCAAACGGAATAAACCTTCGGGAACGTCATTTTCTCAACGAACAAGACCAAGGAGACTTGGACCCTACGTCAAGAAAGGAAACAGGAGGCCACGAGGTAGGGGGCG
>NC_041386.1:350368382-350438234 GCF_002162155.2 Triticum dicoccoides
CCTCGTGGGCCCCCTATTGCTCCACCGACGTACTCCTTCCTCCTATATATACCTACGTACCCCCAAACGATCAGATACGGAGCCAAAAACCTAATTCCACCACCGCAACATTCTGTATCCACGAGATCCCATCTTGGGGCCTGTTCCGAAGCTCCGCCGGAGGGGGCATCAATCACGGAGGGCTTCTACATCAACACCATTGCCCCTCCGATGAAGTGTGAGTAGTTTACCTCAGACCTACGGGTCCATAGTTAGTAGATAGATGGCTTCTTCTCTCTTTTTGGATCTCAATACAATGTTCTCCCCCTCCCTTGTGGAGAACTATTCGATGTAATCTTCCTTTTGCGGTGTGTTTGTTGAGACCGATGAATTGTGGGTTTATGATCAAGTCTATCTATGAATATTATTTGAATCATCTATGAATTCTTTTATGTATGATTGGTTATCTTTGCAAGTCTCTTCGAATTACCAGTTTGGTTTGGCCTACCAGATTGTCTTTCTTGCAATGGGAGAAGTGCTTAGCTTTGGGTTCAATCTTGCGGTGTCCTTTCCCAGTGATAGTAGGGGCAACAAGGCACGTATTGTATTGTTGCCATCAAGGATAACAAGATGGGGTTTTCTTCATATTGCATGAGTCTATCCCTCTACATCATGTCATCTTGCTTAAGGCGTTACTCTATTTTAAACTTAATACTCTATATGCATGTTGGATAGCGATCGATGAGTGGAGTAATAGTAGTAGATGCAGGCAGGAGTCGGTCTACTTGTCTCGGACGTGATGCCTATATACATGATCATACCTAGATATTCTCATAACTATGCTCAATTTTGTCAATTGCTCAACAATAATTTGTTCACCCACCGTAGAATACTTATGCTCTCGAGAGAAGCCAGTAGTGAAACCTATGGCCCCCGGGTCTATCTTTGCTATGTTATTTCCTTTGCTATGTACTTTGCCTTTATTTTACTTTGCATCTTTATCATAAAACTACCAAAAATATTATCTTATCATATCTATCAGATCTCACTCTCGTAAGTGGCCTTATAGGGACTGACAACCCCTATTTGCGTTGGTTGCGAGGATATATTTGTTTTGTGCAGGTACGAGGGACTCGCGCGTAGCCTCCTACTGGATTGAAACCTTGGTTCTCAAAAACTGAGGGAAATACTAACGCTACTTTGCTGCATCATCCATTCCTCTTCGGGGAAACCAACGCAGTGCACAAGAGGTAGCAAGAAGGATTTCTGGCGCCGTTGCCGGGGAGGTTCGCGCAAGTCAAGATTTGACTCCCGACAATGAGCCATTTCTGGCGCAGTTGCCGGGGTGGTCTACACAAAAGATAACATACCAAGTACCCATCACATACCCTTATCTCCCGCATTATATTATTTGCCATTTGCCTCTCATTTTCCTCTCCCCCCACTTCACCCTTGCCGTTTTATTTGCCCTCTCTCTATCCTCCCTCTCTTTCTCCATTTGCCTCTTTTTGTTCGCTTGCTTTTTGTTTGCTTGTGTGTTAGTTTGCTTGCTCGTCACGATGGCTCAAGATAATACTAAATTGTGTGACTTCACCAATACCAACAACAATGATTTTATTAGCATTCCGATTGCTCCTCTTACCGATGCTGAATCTTGTGAAATTAATACTGCTTTGCTGAATCTTGTCATGAAAGATCTGTTTTCTGGCTTTCCTAGTGAAGATGCCGCTACCCATCTAAATAGCTTTGTTGATTTGTGTGACATGCAAAACAAGAAAGATGTGGATAATGATATTGTTAAATTGAAGCTATTTCCTTTTTTGCTTAGAGATCATGCTAAAGCTTGGTTTTCGTTTTTTCCTAAAAATAGTATTGATTCATGGAACAAGTGCAAAGATGCTTTTATCTCTGAGTATTTTCCTCCCGCTAAGATCATCTCTCTTAGAAACGATATTATGAATTTTAAGCAACTTGATCATGAACATGTTGCACAAGCTTGGCAGAGAATGAAATTAATGATATGTAATTGCCCTACTCAAGGTTTAAATCAGTGGATGATTATACAAAAAATTTATGCTGGATTGAATTTTGCTTCTAGAAATCTTTTAGATTCGGCCGCGGGAGGCACTTTTATGGAAATCACTTTAGGAGAAGCTACTAAACTCCTAGATAATATTATGGTTAATTATTCTCAATGGCACACTGAAAGATCTACTAATAAAAAGGTGCATGTGATAGAAGAAATTAATGTTTTGAGTGGAAAGATGGATGAACTTATGAAATTATTTGCTAATAAGAATGTTTCTTCTGATCCTAATGATATGCCCTTGTCTACTTTGATTGAGAATAATAATGAAACTATGGATGTGAATTTTGTTGGTAGGAACAATTTTGGTAACAACGCGTATAGAGGAAATTTTAATCCTAGGCCTTATCCTAGTAATCCCTCTAATAATTATGGTAATTCCTATATCAATTCTTATGGAAATTATAATAAGATTCCCTCTGATTTTGAATCTAATATTAAAGAATATATTACTTCGCGAAAGAATTTTAATGCTATGATTGAAGAAAAATTGCTTAAGATTGATGATTTGCCTAGGAACGTTGATAGAATTGCTCTTGATGTTGATTCTTTGAAACTTAGATCTATTCCACCTAAGCATGATATCAATGAGTCTCTCAAACCCATGAGAATTTCCATTGATGAGTGCAAAGAAAGAACCGCTAGGATGCGTGATAAGAAAGATGCCTTTATAAGAGCGTGTTCTTCTAGTTCCTATGAAAATAAAGATGAAGATCTAAAAGTTGTTGATGTGTCCCCTATTAAATCTTTGTTTTTCAATATGAATCTTGATAATGATGGGACTGAATATGATCCACCTTTACCTAGAAGGCGTTCCAAGAATTCAGAATTTATTGATCTTGATGCTAAATTTGATAAAAGTGGGATTGAAGAAATTAAAACCCTAGATGTTGCTAAACCCACTATTATGGATTTCAAGGAATTTAACTATGAAAATTGCTCTTTGATTGATTGTATTTCCTTGTTGCAATCCGTGCTAAATTCTCCTCATGCTTATAGTCAAAATAAAGCGTTTACTAAACATATCGTTGATGCCTTGATGCAATCTTATGAAGAAAAACTTGAATTGGAAGTTTCTATCCCTAGAAAACTTTATGATGAGTGGGAACAAACTATTAAAATTAAAATTAAAGATCATGAATGTTGTGCTTTATGTGAGTTGGGTTCTAGTGCTTCCATGATTCCAAAGACTTTATGTGATTTGTTAGGTTTCTGTGATTTTGATGATTGCTCCCTAAACTTGCACCTTGCGGATTCCACTATTAAGAAACCTATGGGAAGAATTAATGATGTTCTTATTGTTGCAAATAGAATTATGTGCCCGCAGATTTTATTGTTCTTGACATAGATTGCAATCCTTCATGTCCTATTATTCTTGGTAGACCTTTCCTTAGAACGATTGGTGCAATTATTGATATGAAGGAAGGAAATATTAGATTCTAATTTCCATTAAGGAAAGGCATGGAACACTTCTCTAGAAAGAAAATTAAATTACCTTATGAATCTATTATGAGAGACACTTATGGATTGCCTACCAAAGATGGCAATACCTAGATCTATTCTTGCTTGTTATGCCTAGCTAGGGGCGTTAAACGATAGCGCTTGTTGGGAGGCAACCCAATTTTATTTGTATTCCTTGATTTAGTTTCCCTGTTTAGTAATAAATAATTTATCTAGACTCTGTTTTGTTTGTGTTTTTTGTTTTTAATTAGTGTTTGTGCCAAGTAGAACCGTTGGGAAGACTTGGGGAAAATCCTGTTGAACTTGCTGTAAAAAAACAGGAACTTTAGCGCTCACGAGAACTGCAGTCATTTTTATTTGGGAAGTGATATTTAGTTAATTCTTTTTGCAGATGATTAATAGATAAATTCCTCACGTCCAGAAATTTATTTTAGAATTTTTGGAGGTTCCAAATCTTGTGCTAGCTACAGATTAGTACAGATTGTTCTGTTTTTGACAGATTCTGTTTTTCGTATGTTGTTTGCTTATTTTGATGAATCTATGGCTAGTAAAATAGTTTATAAACCATAGAGAAGTTGGAATACAGTAGGTATAACACCAATATAAATAGGTAATGAGTTCATTACAGTACCTTATAGTGGTCTTTTATTTTCTTTCGCTAACGGAGCTCACGAGATTTTCTACATTAAGTTTTGTGTTGTGAAGTTTTCAAGTTTTGGGTAAAGATTTGATGGATTATGGAACAAGGAGTGGCAAGAGCCTAAACTTGGGGATGCCCATGGAACCCCCAAGATAATCTAAGGACACCTAAAAGCCAAATCTTGGGGATGCCCCGGAAGGCATCCCCTCTTTCGTCTACTTCTATCGGTAACTTTACTTGGAGCTATATTTTTATTCGCCACATGATATGTGTTTTGCTTGGAGCTTCTTGTATTATTTGAGTATTTGGTTGTTAGTTTACCACAATCATCCTTGATGTACACACCTTTTGAGAGAGCCATACATGATTTGTATTTTTTTAGAATACTCTATGTGCTTTGCTTAAATCTTTTGAGTTATATAATTTTGCTCTAGTACTTCACTTATATCTGTTAGAGCACGGTGGTGGATTTGTTTTATAGAAACTATTGATCTCTCATGCTTCACTTAGATTATTTTTAGAGTCTTAATAGCATGGTAATTTTCTTAAAATCCTAATATGTTGGGTATACAAGATTAATAATAAAACTTTCTTATTAGTGTGTTGAGTACTATGATAAGTTTGATACTTGAATATTGTTTTGAGATATAAAGATGGTGATATTAAAGTTGTGCTAGTTGAGTAGTTGTGAATTTTAGAAATACTTGTGTTGAAGTTTGTGATTCCCGTAGCATGCACGTATGGTGAACCGTTATGTGATGAAGACGGAGCATGATTTATTTATTTATTGTCTTCTTTATGAGTGGCAGTCGGGGACGAGCGATGGTCTTTTCCTACCAATATATCCCCCTAGGAGCATGTGCATAATACTTTGCTTTGATAACTTGTAGATTTTTGCAATAAGTATATGAGTTCTTTATGACTAATGTTGAGTCCATGGATTATACGCACTCTCACCCTTCCACCTTTGCTAGCCTCTCTAATACCGCACACCTTTCGCCGGTATCGTACACCCACCATATAACTTCCTCAAAACAGCCACCATACCTTCCTATTATGGCATTTCCATAGCCATTCCGAGATATATTGCCATGCAACTTTCCACCGTTCCGTTTATTATGACACACTCCATCATTGTCATATTGCTTAGCATGATCATGTAGTTGACATCGTATTTGTGGCAAAGCCGCCATTCATAATTCTTTCATACATGTCACTCATGCATCATTTCATATCACAGTACACCGCCAGAGGCATTCACATAGAGTCATATTTTGTTCTAAGTATCGAGTTGTAATTGTTGAGTTGTAAGAAAAATAAAATTGTGATGATCATCACAATTAGAGCATTCTCCCAGTGAGGAAAGGATGATGGAGACTATGATTCTCCCACAAGTCGGGATGAGACTCCGGACGAAAAATAAATAAAAGAGGCCAAAGAATCCCAAATAAAAAAAGAGAAAGAAAAGAGGCCATAAAAAAAGTGAAAATGCCCAAATAAAAAAATGAGAAAAAAAGAGAGAAGGGACAATGTTACTATGATCTTCATAGTAGAGAGTCTCTCATGTTATCACTTTAATATACTAGTGGGAATCTTTCATTATAGAACTTGGCTTGTATATTCCAATGATGGGCTTCCGCAAATTGCACTAGGTCTTAATGAGCAAGCAAGTTGGATGCACACCCACTTAGTTTCTTTTTGAGCTTTCATATACTTATAGCTCTAGTGCATCCATTGCATGGCAATCCCTACTCACTCACATTGATATCTATTGATGGGCATCTCCATAGCCTGTTGATACGCCTAGTTGATGTGAGACTATCTTCTCCTTTTTTTCTTCTCCACGACCACCACTCTATTCCACCTATATTGCTATATCCATGGCTCACGCTCATGTATTGTGTGAAGATTGAAAAAGTTTTGAGAATGTCAAAAGTATGAAACAATTGCTTCGCTTGTCATCGGGGTTGTGCACGATTTAAATATTTTGTGTGGTGAAGATAGAGCATAGCCAGACTATATGATTTTGTAGGGATAACTTTCTTTAGCCATGTTATTTTGAGAAGACATAATTGCTTTGTTAGTATGCTCGAAGTATTATTATTTTTTATGTCAATATGAACTTTTGTGTTGAATCTTTCGGATCTTAATATTCATACCACAATGAAGAAGAATTACATTAAAATTATGCCAAGTAGCCCTCCGCATCAAACATTCTATTTTTATCATTTATCTACTCGAGGATGAGCAGGAATTAAGCTTGGGGATGCTTGATACGTCTCTAACGTATCTATAATTTTTGATTGCTCCATGCTATATTATCTACTGTTTTGGACATTATTGGGCTTTATTATCCACTTTTATATTATTTTTGAGACTAACCTATTAACCAGAGGCCCAACCCGAAATTGTTGTTTTTTGCCTGTTTTAGGGTTTCGAAAAAAAGAATATCAAATGGAGTCCAAACAGAATGAAACCTTCGGGAACATGATTTTCTCAATGAACAAGACCAGGGAGAATTGGACCCTATGTCAAGAAAGGAAACAGGAGGCCACGAGGTAGGGGGTGCGCCTACCCCCCCCCCCCCAGGCGTGCCCTCCACCCTCGTGGGCCCCCTGTTGCTCCACCGATGTACTTCTTCCTCCTATATATACCTATGTACCCCCAAACAATCAGATACGGAGCCAAAAACCTAATTCCACCGCCGCAACTTTCTGTATGCACGAGATCCCATCTTGGGGCCTGTTCCGGAGCTCCGCCGGATGGGGCATCGATCATGGAGGGATTCTACATCACCACCATAGCCCCTCCGATGATGTGTGAGTAGTTTACCTCAGACCTACGGGTCCATAGTTAGTAGCTAGATGGCTTCTTCTCTCTTTTTGGATCTCAATACGATGTTCTCCCCCTCTCTTGTGGAGAACTATTCGATGTAATCTTCTTTTTGCGGTGTGTTTGTTGAGATCAATGAATTGTGGGTTTATGATCAAGTCTATCTATGAATATTATTTGAATCTCCTCTGAATTCTTTTATGTATGATTGGTTATCTTTACAAGTCTCTTCGAATTATCAATTTGGTTTGGCCTACTAGATTGATCTTTCTTGCAATGGGAGAAGTGCTTAGCTTTGGGTTCAATCTTGCGGTGTCCTTTCCTAGTGACAGTAGGGCAGCAAGGCATGTATTTTATTGTTGCCATCAAGGATAACAAGATGGGGTTTTCTTCATATTGCATGAGTCTATCCCTCTACATAATGTCATCTTGCTTAAGGCGTTACTCTGTTTTTAACTTAATACTCTAGATGCATGCTGGATAGCGGTCGATGAGTGGAGTAATAGTAGTAGATGCAGGCAGGAGTCGGTCTACTTGTCTCAGACGTGGTGCCTATATACATGATCATACCTAGATATTCTCATAACTATGCTCAATTCTGTCAATTGCTCAACAGTAATGTGTTCACCCACCGTAGAATACTTATGCTCTCGAGAGAAGCCACTAGTGAAACCTATGGCCCAGGGTCTATCTTTATCATATTAATCTCCTACTACATAGTTATTTCCTTTGCTATCTACTTTGCCTTTATTTTACTTTGCATCTTTATCATAAAAATACCAAAAATATTATCTTATCATATCTATCAGATCTCACTCTCGTAAGTGGCCTTATAGGGACTGACAACCCCCATTTGCGTTGGTTGCGAGGATTTATTTGTTTTATGTAGGTGCGATGGACTCGCGCGTAGCCCCCTACTAGATACATTGTTTCTCAAAAACCGAGGGAAATACTTGCGCTACTTTGCTGCATCATTCCTTCCTCTTCGGGGAAAACCAACGCAGTGCTCAAGAGGTAGCAAGCAGCAACGCGAGAAAGAGCAAGAGCAATAGCAGACCAAGCAGGGGACCGAGAGCAAGAGCAGAGCAGCAGCGCGAGCGAGAGCTAAAGCAGCAGTAGCTCCTACTGATGTGGACGTCGCCGTCGAGGGAGCGACGCCGTGGAGGAAGTGGCCGGCGACGCCGCCGTGGATGGAGCCACGTTGTGTCGGCTTGGAACCGAGCGCCGGCAGCATCGTGAGATCGAATCAATAAGAAAATGTGGTGATTAGTGTACAACCTCTTTGGTGGCTCCGATTAGGCCTCAGCTTCATCCGAGGAAACGGTGATGATGATTCTCTTACGGTGGTGTAGGTGAAGACGGCGGTGTGGGAATGGAGGTGGCCCGGAAGACGAGGGGAACGTTGGGCAGCTCCTTGGAGGTGGAGGACGGGGTGGCTGAATCGGCGGGACGACGAGATCGATGATAGATCCTCATCCGGTATGGTGGATGAGGGACGTCGAGGTGTTGCTGTGGACGACGTCGTCGGGGAAGAAGCTCCGGCTGGGTGGCGGAAGGAGGAGTGTGTGGGGCTTCGCGGGTTTTCACGGCCTCGGTGTATGAATGGGTGGGCAGATGTGCTGGGAGTGGGGAACCATGGCTTAGGGACGCGCTTGTCCGGAATGTGGGGTAAGTTACGGAAGTACCCCCACCGATTTGAGCTAGGCGGTTCTTTCGGTTCAGGGGTATCACGGGCATTTCACGTGTCGGGATTTCACAAAAGGTGGGAGTTTTCGCACTCGTTGTAAATTTGGAATAACAAGGCGTGGGTTGAGATGGAGGGTGTTTCTGAGCACAACGATACAAAGATATATCTTAAATATTTCGGGGTAACAAGGTGCGGGTTGAAATTTTCAGACAAGCCCAACTTTTATTGTACGAAATCAATTCGCACTTCCGTCGATGAAAAAACAAAAAGAAATCAATTCGTAGCACACAAGAGAGTCTAGTCATGGGTACTTGTAACACCCACGATACGACTATATCTCCCATGTGTCGGAGCACGACTTAGAGGCATAACCGCATTGTAGGCATGTCGCAAGAGGGGTAATCTTTACACATCACATGTACTGAATAAGAAGGAGGTACAGAGTTGGCTTACAATCGCCACTTCACACAATACATAAGTATAGCATTACATCAACCAGAATACAATCAAGGTCCGACTAAGGAACCAAATAAAGAAAGACAACCCCTAATGCAAAAGATCCCTGATCGCCCCGCCTGGGCTCCACTACTGATCAACTAGAAACGAATGAACACAACGAACACGATCTTCATCGAGCTCCTTCTTGAGCTCGATTGCGTCACCTGCACGGTAACATCGACACCTCCACACTAGTTTTGGAAGTAAACTCTGAGTCACGGGGACTCCGCAATTTCACACCCTCGCGATCAAGACTATTTAAGCTTATGGGTAGGGAAAAGGTATGAGGTGGAGCTGCAGCACGCACTAGCATGTATGGTGGCTATCTTACGCAAATGAGAGCGAGAAGAGAAGGTAAAGCACATTCGTGAGCTAGAAGTGATCCTGAAACTACTTACGTTCAAGCATAACTCCAACACCGTGTTCACTTCCCGGACCCCGCCGAGAAGAGACCATCATGGTTACACATGCGGTTGATGCATTTTAATTAAGTTAAGTGTCAAGTTCTCTACAACCGGACATTAACAAATTCCCATCTGCCCATAACCGCAGGCACAGCTTTCGAAAGTTCAAACCCTGCAGGGGTATCCCAACTTAGCCCATCACAAGCTCTCACGGTCAACGAAGGATATTCCTTCTCCCAGGACGGCCCGATCAGACTCGGAATCCCGGTTACAAGACATCTCGAAAATGGTAAAACAAGACCAGCAAAGCCACACGGATGTGTCGACAAATCCCGATAGGAGCTGCACATATCTCGTTCTCAGGGCACACCAGATTGTCCAAGGTTCCGGTAGGCCAGCCCAGAGTTGCCCCTGGTGGCCACCGGTAGCTGACAGGTTGGACCAACACTCAGAGGAGCACTGGCACGGGGGGTTAAAATAAAGATGACCCTCGGGCTCCGGAAACCCAAGGGAAAAGAAAAGGCTAGGTGGCAAATGGTAAAACCAATGTTGGACCTTGCTGGAGGACTTCTATTGAAGGCGAACTGTCAAGGGGTTCCCATTATAACCCAACCGCGTAAGGAACAGAAAATCAAGGAACATAACACCGGTATTACGGAAACTAGGGCGACAAGAGAGGAACAAAACACCAGGCATAAGGCCGAGCCTTCCACCCATTACCAAGTATATAGATGCATTAATTAAATAAGAGATATTGTGATATCCCAACAAAATATCCATGTTCCAACAAGGGACAAACTTCATCTTCACCTGCAACTAACAATGCTATAAGAGGGCTGAGCAAAGCGGTAACATAGCCAAACAACGGTTTGCTAAGAAAAGGTGGGTTAGAGGCTTGACATGGCAATATGGGAGGCATGATATAGCAAGTGGTAGGTACCGCAGCATAGGCACAGCAATAGAGCGAGCAAATAGCAAGCAAAGATAGAAGTGATTTTGAGGGTATGGTCATCTTGCCTGAGATCCCGCAAGGAAGAAGAACGAGTTGATGTAGAAGACAAATGAACATAGTCGAACGGATCCTCATAAGCGCAACGTTATCGGTACCAACCCGAAGAAGAAACATCAGAAAGAAGCAAACCACATAGTAAACAACCATCACATAATCATGGCATGGTGCACAATCAAGTATGATGCATGTCGGGTTTAATGAAGCATGGCATGGCAAAGTGCACAAACAATCCTACAAATTAAGTGGAGCTCAATATGCAACGAGTTGCATATTGATAAAACACCACAACAATTATTTAGTTCTCTCCCGCTTAAGTACTCAACAACATTAAATGTTTGTTAGCATGGCAAGGGGTGAAGAAAATGAAAACTACATGTCTAGGAAAGTTTAAATGAGGCCGGAACAACAAACAACAAGTCCGGAAACTCCTCATGTGCATATTTAAAGGTTTGGTACTGTTCTGCCCTAAACCATATTTTATAGTTGTTAAACATGCAAAATAAAGTCACCATGTTAAACTAGGCATTTTTCTACCCCATTTGCATATAAAGTTTATTAAATTTGGAGCTATGGTTATTAAGTTAGGAATTAAGTCATTTTAACATGGCAATTAAGCAAATTTAAGCAAACAACATCTTAAACATGGATAAAAGTTGCAAATTATTAACCTACACAAAATTATAAGCATGTTACATATATAACACATTTCAATAAGATGCACGGTTCAAGAGTTATTATATGCATGGAGCTTGGGGGGTTTTCTACAAAACAACGTTCGCTGGAAAAATAGCTAAAACGCAGAATTGGAAAAAAAACATGACACGGGCTGCATCTGCTGGCCCGACAACAGGAAAAAAAGGTGGGCGCTGGGGGTGGCGTCACCCAGTGGGCCTTGGCCCATCTGCAGAGGAGCCGGCTTGGGGCAGCGGGGCTGGTCAATTGGCCTGGCCCGGTCGGTGGAGCAGCGGCTCGAGCGCTGGGCCTCACGGGCGTGGCTGGCTAGATCTGACGGAGGGAGGTCCGTTGGTCAACGCGGATGCTGGGCGCTCGACGGCTCGCGCGAGCTCGACGCAGAGCACAACGCGGCAGTAGCTGCAGGCAAGCTGAACAGGGGATGGAGAGGTGCGGCTCCAGGCGCGGGACGTAGTGGGTTGGCGAGGAGGTGCTACAAGGAGCCCTCGGGCGCCATGGCGGTTCGGGAGGAGGCGGCCTCATCGCGACTCGTTGGATGGAGCTCGAAGCAGAGGAGTCAGGGACTTGGTGCAGGGCAGAGATGGACTCGGAGCTCCGGCGGGACAAGGCTTGGCGCTGGAGATGATGATGGAGAGGCACATAGGAGGAGGTCCTGGGGTCGAGGACGACGGATCCGTCCATTCCCATGGTGGAGCCGACGCGGAACCGCAGCTACTGGTGCCTGAAGCCTCTTGGACGCCATGGCAGGCTTCTGCGAGAGAAAAAGCGAGATGAGAAACGAAGGAAAAAAAGAAGAATGGAAGGGAGGCGGGGCGGCGCTGTCCCTGGTGGAAATTTCCAGCAACGGCGCTGGTCATCGGGCGACGAGGTGAGGAGGGGATGCTCGGGAGGAGCTCGTCTCCCTGGTCGACGAGGAGAGCGAGGAGGGTTGGATTGATGGGCTTGGGTGGATCAAGGGGAAGAGGTGGAGAGCGATGGTTGGTTGGTTCGCAGAACGAGGGGGGTTAGTGGATCGGATCTGGGAGGATCCCAAGGCGGATGCGGGAGGCTGTAGGTGGTGGCGCTAGAGGGGACAAAAGTCCTAGAATTTAGGGTTTGGCAAAAATAGGCTAGTGATTGATCTATATATAGCAAGTTGGATATGTTAGGGGCTATCTCATCCCTCCGATCAAAATCGGACGTTCAGGAAAAATAGGCCAGGGAGTCCAAATAAGAAAACGGTGATATTTTGTAGATGTTTGGGGATGATCCGGACACAACGGTGACGACTGCCCGGGTCGGGTCCGGGAAAGTTTCGGACGTGCACGTGAGGGGTCGGTGCACTGTGCAAAGAGGGGTTTTCGGACCGTGCGATCGCATCGGACGGCTCCGGACGCGAAGAGGGGTAGGTGGATGGACTAGGTGGACTGTGGCGAGGCTGAGAGGAGAGAAGAGAGAGAGAGGGCCCGACAGCAATTTCCGGAGACCGAAAACGTCCGACGTTTTGACCGGCTGTGCTGCCGCTATAGTTATCCGTTGGGGCATCAAATGAACTCCGAATGTGATGAAACTTGGCAGGCGGCCTATGTACACTATAACAACACCGCACGCCAACTTTCAATCGAATCCGAGAACATTTTCCGGCCACTTATAAAATAATATTTCGGACATGCCGCGGGCCCGTGCAAGTGTGACTGGGCTCAGAACGGACAACAGAAGGAACAAGGAGACCGGGACGGTCGCAAGTTTTGAAAAACATGATGATGCAATGCAGATGATGACATCACAAGATGCAACACGCAAGCAAATGACAAGACAACAACAACAAATAGCTGGAAGACACCTGGCGCATCGGACTCGGGGCGTCACAGAACTGTACCAAATCAATTCACACTACAAATGTCATTCAAAACTTTGAATTAATGCTATGTTCAATTAAAATATTTTGCTACGTGTATAATGCATGCTGCTACCTCTTGAGCACTGCGTTGGTTTTCCCCGAAGAGGAGGGGATGATGCAGCAAAGTAGCGTAAGTATTTCCCTCAGTTTTTGAGAACCAAGGTACCAATCCAGTAGGAGGCTACGCGCGAGTCCCTCGCACCTGCAGAAATCAAATAAAATCCTCTCAACCAACGCGATAAGGGGTTGTCAATCCCTACACGGCCACTTACGAGAGTGAGATCTGATAGATATGATAAGATAATATTTTTGGTATTTTTCTGATAAAGATGCAAAGTAAAATAAAATAAAAGTAAAAGCAAATGAAATAACTAAGCATTGGGAGATTAATATGATGAAGATAGACCCGGGGGCCATAGGTTTCACTAGTGGTTTCTCTCAAGAGCATAAGTATTCTACGGTGGGTGAACAAATTACTGTTGAGCAATTGACAGAATTGATAATAGTTATGAGAATATCTAGGTATGATCATGTATATAGGCATCACGTCCGAGACAAGTAGACCGACTCCTGCCTGCATCTACTACTATTACTCCACTCATCGACCGCTATCCAGCATGCATCTAGAGTATTAAGTTAATGAAAACAGAGTAACGCCTTAAGCAAGATGACATGATGTAGAGGGATAAACTCATGCAATATGATGAAAACCCCATCTTGTTATCCTAGGTGGAAACAATACAATACGTGCCTTGCTGCCCCTACTGTCACTAGGAAAGGACACTGAAAGATTGAATCCAAAGCTAAGCACTTCTTCCATTGCAAGAAAGATCAATCTAGTAGGCGAAACCAAACTGATAATTCAAAGAGACTTGCAAACATAACCAATCATACATAAAAGAATTCAGAGAAGATTCATATATTGTTCATAGATAGACTTGGTCATAAACCCACAATTCATCGGTCTTAACAAACACACCGCAAAAAGAAGATTACATCGAATAGATCTCCACAAGAGAGGGGGAGAACAATGTATTGAGATCCAAAAAGAGAGAAGAAGCCATCTAGCAACTAACTATGGACCCGTAGGTCTGAGGTAAACTACTCACACTTCATCGGAGGGGCTATGGTGTTGATCTAGAAGCCCTCCGTGATCGATGCCCCCTAGATGGGATCTCGTGGATACAGAAAGTTGCAACGGCAGAATTAGTGTTTTGGCTCCGTATCTGATCGTTTGGGGGTACGTAGGTATATATAGGAGGAAGGGGTACGTCGATGGAGCAACAGGGGGCCCACGAGGGTGGAGGGCATGCCAGGGGGTGTAGGTGCGCCCCCTACCTCCTGGCCTCCTCTTTTGTTTCTTGACGTAGGGTCCAGGTCCCCTGGATCACGTTCGGTGAGAAAATCACGTTCCCGAAGGTTTCATTCCATTTTGATATTCCTTTTCTTTGAAACCCTGAAATAGGCAAAAAACATCAATTCTGGGTTGGGCCTCCGGTTAATAGGTTAGTCCCTAAAATAATATAAAAGTGGACAACAGAGCCCAATAATGTCCAAAACAGTAGATAATATAGCATGGAGCAATCAAAAATTATAGATACGTTGGAGACATATCAAGCATCCCCAAGCTTAAGTCCTGCTCGTCCTCGAGTAGGTAAATGATAAAAACAGAATTTTTGATGCGGAGTGCTACTTGGCATAATTTTAATGTAATTCTTCTTAATTGTGGTATGAATATTCAGATCCGAAAGATTCAAGACAAAAGTTCATATTGACATAAAAATAATAATACTTCAAGCATACTAACAAAGCAATTATGTCTTCTCAAAATAACATCTCCAAAGAAAGTTCATCCCTACAAAATTATATAGTTTAGTCATGCTCCATTTTCGTCACACAAGAATGCTCTCATCAGGCACAACCCCGATGACAAGCCAAGCAATTGTTTCATACTTTACTAATCTCAAACCTATAAACTTTCATGCAATATATGAGCGCGAGCCATGGACATAGCACTATGGGTGGAATAGAATATAATGAGGGGGGTTATGTGGAGAAGACAAAAAGGAGAAAGTCTCACATCAACGAGGCTAATCAATTGCTATGGAGATGCCCACCGATTGATGTTAATGCAAAGAGTAGGGATTGCCATGCAACAGATGCACTAGAGCAATAAATGCATGAAAGATCAACAGAGAAACTAAGTGGGTGTGCATCCAACTTGCTTGTTCACGAAGACCTAGGGCACTTGAGGAGGCCCATTGTTGGAATATACAAGCCAAGTTCTATAATGAAAATTCCCACTAGTATATTAAAGTGACAAAACAAGAGACTCTCTATCATGAAGATTACGGTGCTACTTTGAAGCACAAGTGTGGCAAAGGATAGTAACATTGTCCCTTCTCTCTTTTTCTATCATTTTTTTATTTTGCCTTTTCTCTTTTTTTGTATGGACTTTCTCTCTTTTTTTATAATTCCTCACTTGGGACAATGTTCTAGAAAATGATGATTATCACACTTCTATTTATTTTACAACTCAATGATTACAACTCGATGCTAGAACAAAAAATGACTCTATATGAAAGGCTCCGGAGGTGTGCCTAGATATGCAATGGACCAAGAGTGACATGTATGAAAGAATTATGAACGGTGGCTTTCCCACAAATACTATGTCAACTACATGATCATGTTAAGCAATATGACAATAATGAATGTGTCATGATAAACAGAATGGTGGAAATTTGCATGGCAATATATCTTGGAATGGCTATGGAAATTCCATAATAGGTAGGTATGGTGGCTGTTTTGAGGAAGATATAAGGAGGTTTATGTGTGAAAGAGCGTATCATATCACGGGGTTTGGATGCACCAATGAAGTTTGCGCCAACTCTCAATGTGAGAAAGGGCAATGCACGGTACCGAAGAGACTAGCAAGGATGGAAGGGTGAGAGTGCGTATATGTAACGCCCTGGACACACCCGCCGGTGGTCGTTACTCCTGGCGGGATCTAGACTGGCCCCACAGATCAATACTAGTCTTTTCTGCGCACTTTGTCCTCACTCGTGCACACCCGGGAGCAACTTCCCGGTCGGTCACCGATCCTGAAACTACTCCAAGCTGAGCACGCTTAACTTTGGAGTTCTGTCCGAATGGGCTCCCGGAAAAGAAGGAATTCCTTATTGATATGAGTAGTCTATCATCCCTAATAAGCCATGCTATCACATACACCCCCCACTCAGAGGAACCGACGTCCTCATCGGGCCACAGGAATGTTCCCTCTTGGCACATACGTCTGTGCTTCCAGTCCAGTACATGTGCTATGTCGTGTGCCACGACAGGTCACAAACGTCATGAACAACATGACCACGCACCTCTCCGCAACCATCCGTGTAACCGCGAGGGTCGGCTCTCATACCAACTTGTAATGCCCCGGACACACCCGCCGGTGGTCGTTACTCCTGGCGGGATCTAGACTGGCCCCACAGATCAATAGTAGTCTTTTCTGTGCACTTTGTCCTCACTCGTGCGCACCCGGGAGAAACTTCCCGGTCGGTCACCCATCCTGAAACTACTCCAAGATGAGCACGCTTAACTTTGGAGTTCTGTCCGAATGGGCTCCCGGAGAAGAAGGAATTCCTTATTGATATGAGTAGTCTATCATCCCTAATAAGCCAGGCTATCATAGTATAATACATGGACTCAACATTAGTCATAAAGAACTCACATACTTATTTCAAAAATCTACAAGTCATCAAAAACCTCGGCACTATGTGCATGCTCCTAGTGGGATAGATTGGTAGGAAAAGACCATCGCTCGTCCCCGACCGCCACTCATAAGGAGGACAATCAAATAACACCTCATGATTCAAATTGTTACATGACGTTTACCATACGTGCATGCTATGGGACTTGCAAACTTCAACCCAAGCATTTCTCAATTTCGCAACTACTCAACTAGCATGACTTTGATATTATTACCTCCATATCTCAAAACAATCATCAAGCATCAAACTTCTCTTAGTATTCAAAAACTCATAAGAAAATTTTACTAATCTTGAATACCTAGCATATTAGGATTTTAAGGAAATTACCATGCTATTTAATACTCTCAAAATAATCTAAGTGAAGCATGAGAGATCAATAGTTTCTATAAAACAAATCCACCACCGTGCTCTAACAGATATAAGTGAAATACTAAAGCAAAACTATATAACTCAAAAGATATAAGCGAAGCACATGGAGTATTCTAACAAATTCCAAATCATGTATGGCTCTCTCAAAAGGTGTGTACAGCAAGGATTATTGTGCTAAACTAAAAAGTAAAGACTCAAATCATACAAGACGCTCCAAGCAAAACACATATCATGTGGTGAATAAAAATTTAGCTCCGAGTAAAGTTACCTATAGAAGTAGACGAAAGAGGGGATGCCTTCCGGGGCATCCCCAAGCTTTGGCTTTTAGGTGTCCTTAGATTATCTTGGGGGTGCCATGGGCATCCTCAAGCTTAGGCTCTTTACACTCCTTGTTCCATAATCCATCAAATCTTTACCCAAAACATGAAAACTTCACAACACAAAACTTAAGGTAGAAAATCTCGTCAGCTCCGTTAGCGAAAGAAAATAAAGGACCACTATAAGGTACTGTAATGAACTCATTATTTATTTATATTGGTGTTATACCTACTGTATTCCAACTTCTCTATGGTTTATAAACTATTTTACTAGCCATAGATTCATCAAAATAAGCAAACAACACACGAAAAACAGAATCTGTCAAAAACAGAACAGTCTGTAGTAATCTGTAGCTAGCACAAGATCTTGAACCCCCAAAAATTCTAAAATAAATTTCTGGACGTGAGGAATTTATCTATTAATCATCTTCAAAAAGAATTAACTAAATAGCACTTCCCAAATAAAAATGACAGCAGTTCTCGTGAGCGCTAAAGTTTCTGTTTTTTTACAGCAAGTTCAACAAGACTTTCCCCAAGTCTTCCCAACGGTTCTACTTGGCACAAACACTAATTAAACACAAAAAACACAACAAAAACAGTGGCTAGATAAATTATTTATTACTAAACAGGTTCAAAAAGCAAGGAATAAAAATAAAATTGGGTTGCCTCCCAACAAGCGCTATCGTTTAACGCCCCTAGCTAGGCATAACAAGCAAGAATAGATCTAGGTATTGCCATCTTTGGTAGGCAATCCATAAGTGGCTATCATAATAGATTCATAAGGTAATTTAATTTTCTTTCTAGGAAAGTTTTCCATGCCTTTCCTTAATGGAAATTGGAAACTAATATTTCTTTCCTTCATATCAATAATTGCAACAATTTTTCTAAGGAAAGGTCTACCAAGAATAATAGGACATGAAGGATTGCATATATATGTCAAGAACAATAAAATCTACGGCCACATAATTCTATTTGAAAAAATAAGTACATCATTAATTATTCCCATAGGTTTCTTAATAGTAGAATCCGCAAGGTGCAAGTTTAGAGAGCAATCATCAAAATCACGGAAACCTAACAAATCACACAAAGTCTTTGGAATCGTGGAAATAGTAGCACCTAAATCACATAAAGCATAGAATTCATGATCTTTAATTTTAATTCTAATAGTTGGTTCCCACTCATCATAACGTTTTCTAGGGATAGAAACTTCCAATTCAAGTTTTTCTTCATAAGATTGCATCAAGGCATCAACGATATGTTTAGTAAACGCTTTATTTTGACTATAAGCGCGAGGAGAATTTAGCACTGATTGCAACAAGGAAATACAATCAATCAAAGAGCAATTTTCATAGTTAAATTCCTTGAAATTCATAATAGTGGGATTAGCAACATCTAGGGTTTTAATTTCTTCAATCCCACTTTTATCAATTTTAGCATCAAGATCAAAAAATTCCTAATTCCTGGAACGCCTTCTAGGTAAAGGTGGATCATATTCAGTCCCATCATTATCAAGATTCATATTGCAAAACAAAGATTTAATAGGGGACACATCAATAACTTTTAGATCTTCATCTTTATTTTCATAGGAACTAGAAGAACACGCTCTTATAAAGGCATCTTTCTTAGCACGCATCCTAGCGGTTCTTTCTTTGCATTCATCAATGGAAATTCTCATGGCTTTGAGAGACTCATTGATATCATGCTTAGGTGGAATAGATCTAAGTTTCAAAGAATCAACATCAAGAGAAATTCTATCAACGTTCCTAGCCAACTCATCAATCTTAAGCAATTTTTCTTTCATCAAAGCATTGAAATTCTTATGCGAGGTAATAAATTCTTTAATATTAGATTCAAAATCAGAGGGCATGTTATTATAATTTCCATAAGAATTGTTGTAGGAATTACCATAATTATTAGAGGGATTACTAGGATAAGGCCTAGGATTGAAATTTCCTCTATACGCGTTGTTACCAAAATTGTTCCTACCAACAAAATTCACATCCATAGATTCATTATTATTCTCAATCAAAGTAGACAAGGGCATATCATTAGCATCGCAAGAAACACTCTTACTAGCAAATAATTTCATAAGTTCATCCATCTTTCCACTCAAAACATTAATTTCTTCTATCGCATGCACCTTTTTATTACTAGATCTTTCAGTATGCCATTGAGAATAATTAACCATAATATCATCTAGGAGTTTAGTAGTTTCTCCTAAAGTGATTTCCATAAAAGTGCCTCCCGCGGACGAATCTAAAAGATTTCTAGAAGCAAAGTTCAATCCGGCATAAATTTTTTGTATAATCATCCACAAATTCAAACCATGAGTAGGGCAATTAACTATCATTAATTTCATTCTCTCCCAAGCTTATGCAACATGTTAATGATCAAGTTGCTTAAAATTCATAATATCGTTTCTAAGGGAGATGATCTTAGCGGGAGGAAAATACTTAGAGATAAAAGGATCTTTGCACTTATTCCATGAATCAATACTATTTTTAGGCAAAGACGAAAACCAAGCTTTAGCACGATCTCTAAGCGAAAAAGGAAATAGCTTCAATTTAACAATATCATTATCCATATCTTTCTTCTTTTACATATCACACAAATCAACAAAGCTATTTAGATGGGTAGTGGCATCTTCACTAGGAAGGCCGCAAACGGATCTTTCATGACAAGATTCAGCGAAGCAGTATTGTATTAATTTCACAAGATTCAGCATCGGTAAGAGGAGCAATCGGAGTGCTAATAAAATCATTATTGTTGGTATTGGTGAAGTCACACAATTTACTGTTATCTTGAGCCATCGTGACAAGCAAGCAAACTAACACACGACGAAACAAAAAGCAAGAAGGCAAAAAGAGGCAAATGGGAAAGAGAAGGAGGATAGAGAGAGGGAGAATAAAACGGCAAGGGTGAAGTGGGGGAGGGGAAAACGAGACACAAATGGCAAATAATACAATGCGATAGATAAAGGTATGTGATGGGTACTTGTTATATTGACTTTTGCGTAGACCTCCCCGGCAACGGCGCTAGAAATCCTTCTTGGTACCTCTTGAGCATTGCGTTGGTTTTCCCCGAAGAGGAAGGGATGATGCAGCAAAGTAGCGTAAGTATTTCCCTCAGTTTTTGAGAACCAAGGTATCACTCCAGTAGGAGGCTACGCGCGAGTCCCTCGCACCTGCACAAAACAAATAAATCCTCACAACCAACGCGATAAGGGGTTGTTAATCCCTACACGGCCACTTACGAGAGTGAGATCTGATAGATATGATAAGATAATATTTTTGGTATTTTTGTGATAAAGATGCAAAGTAAAATAAAAGAAATGTAAAAAGTAAAGGAAATAACTAAGTATTGAGAGATTAATATGATGAAGATAGACCCGGGGGCCATAGGTTTCACTAGTGGTTTCTCTCGAGAGCATAAGTATTCTACGGTGGGTGAACAAATTACTGTTGAGCAATTGACAGAATTGATCATAATTATGAGAATATCTAGGTATGATCATGTATATAGGCATCACGTCCGAGACAAGTAGACCGACTCCTGCCTGCATCTACTACTATTCCTCCACTCATCGACCGCTATTCAGTATGCACCTAGAGTATTAAGTTAATGAAAACAGAGTAACGCCTTAAGAAAGATGACATGATGTAGAGGGATAAACTCATGAAATATGATGAAAACCCCATCTTGTTACCTCGATGGCAACAATACAATACATGCCTTGCGGCCCCTACTGTCACTGGGAAAGGACACTGCAAGATTGAACCCAAAGCTAAGCACTTCTCCCATTGCAAGAAAGATCAATCTGGTAGGTCAAACCAAATAGATAATTCGAAGAGACTTGCAAAGATAACCATTCATACATATAATAATTCAGAGAAGATTCAAATATTGTTCATAGATAGACTTGATCATAAACCCACAATTCATTAGTCTCAACAAACACACCGGAAAAACAAGGTTACATCGAATAGATCTCCACAAGAGAGGGGGAGAACATTGTATTGAGATCCAAAAAGAGAGAAGAAGCCATCTAGCTACTAACTATGGACCCGTAGGTCTGAGGTAAACTACTCACACTTCATCAGAGGGGCTATGGTGTTGATGTAGAAGCCCTCCGTGATCGATGCCCCCTCCGGCGGAGCTCCAGAACAGGCCCCAAGATGGGATCTCGGGGATATAGAAAGTTGCGCCGGTGGAATTAGGGTTTTGGCTCCGTATCTGATCATTTGGGGGTACGTAGGTATATATAGGAGGAAGGAGTTCGTCGGTGGAGCAACAGGGGGCCCCCGAGGGTGGAGGGCGCGCCTGGGGGAGGTGGGGTAGGCGCACCCCCTACCTTGTGGCCTCCTCTTTTGTTTCTTGATGTAGGGTCCAAGTCCCCTGGATCACGTTCGGTGAGAAATCACGTTCCCGAAGGTTTCATTCCGTTTGGACTCCGTTTGATATTCCTTTTCTTCAAAACCCTGAAATAGGCAAAAAAACAATTCTGGGTCGGTCCTCCGGTTAATAGGTTAGTTCCAAAAATAATATAAAAGTGGATAATAAAGCCCAATAATGTCCAAAAGAGTAGATAATATAGCATGGAGCAATCAAAAATTATAGATACGTTGGAGACGTATCACATGCAACCGGCTACTCAAATGAACGTTTTAGTGCATTCCAAACATATATACTACCGCTTCAATATGAACTAAATTTGAATTCATTTCTCTGTTTGAATAAGAAGTATAATAATGATTGTTGTGAAGTCAAACCATTTGAATTCGTTTCTCTATTTTAATAAGATCTACAATCATCATTATTGTCATGTTAAACCATCATTTGTGTATTATCTTCACAGCACACCACATGATTTCTCTCGCGTTAGATATGAACAATGTGTAGAATATGAACTCGAAATCGATTATTTGAATCCACTTTGTGTTGATTTCAAATCGCAGCACACTTCAAGCTCTAGCTAGATCATCATAATCTAAACCATATCTCATATGTGTAATGTGTTTATCACATAATGTATGGTGCCCCGCCCCCTACGCCTACAAGTATTTAGATGTGAGTTGCAAACACCACCCATTACCAGAAATTAAAATAAAATGTGAGATTGTTCGATATATAGTATTTTTTAGATTGTTCGATATTTAGTTGTAAGCTACAAACGCCACACATTATCACAAATTCAAAAAAATGTGAGATTGTTTGATATATAGTATGGTTTAGATTGTTCGACATTTAGCTGTGAGTTGCAAACGCCATGCATTATCACATTATGGTATAACATGTGCAAAACCACAACACGCTTATCACCGCTATATGCATGCATGCATATGTTTATAGCACTATGATCTCCTATTCAAATATATGAATCCACTTTCATATCAAATTATGATCTTTGTTAGTCTCTTACACCCACACAATCCTCTAATGTTTGTAGCAAGCACTAACTTTGTCTCGTGCATGCACAAGCCCTCCCCGCCCTTCCCCCGCTCAGCATTCTATCCATCACACACATTTTTTCTTTCTTTAGGTCGTTCTCCCACAGTCTCCACAACTTCTATCCGACACACACCGATCAATAAACCTCTCCAGTGTCTGCCTACAACATATGTACACATGCACCTTCAATCTCCTCCTTTCTATGTCCACACCTCGTGTCTCTCATACGGTCCCACACATGTATAAACTCTCGCCCTTCTTTTAATCGATCTCACAACCGCACACTCCTCCCCCTCTAGCTAGTAGCTCGGCCTCTAGCACCACCTCCTAGATCCATTCTCTCTGTCTATCCGTCTCACTGGGCCTTATTTTCCTCTAACAAATGGATGCACACCGACCGATCTCCTACTATACATATAGCTAGCTAGGTCCTTATAACTCATTTTTCCACACACATAGACCGGTCTACCTCATTAGTTATGTCTCTCCCTTCCTCTGACAAACAACAATTGATCTACCGATCTAGTTAGGTTTGCTTAGCAAACACATAGTTCCCCTTCATCATCCATGCATGCATCCCAACAAATCTATCACGCAGAGGCACACACAGAAACACATCCCCACTCCCATTGATAATATTGCAGTTCTACCCTCAGTTTGTCTAGTAGGCCTCTCCCACCATCTTCGAGAAGAAACTCCATCACCCATCCAGCACTCTACCCCTCTCCCTCCCTCTCTCTCTCTCCTCTCTATCTCTCTCTCCGTCCCAACCTATTTCGGGTCCGTCAGTTATGTATGGATGTCGAACCATCTCCCTCAACACATAGCTGGGTCTCTCCTTCTAAACACATATACGAGTCATTCTATCTCTCTAGTTAGGCCTCTGCCTCCCCCTCCCCCCACACGCACCGATACATCAAGCACTCTAGTCATGTCTCCCTACCACACACAAAGTTGCCATGTGTCCTCTGACGTTCCGGTAGGTCAATCGCCCTATATCTTTGACTTGCGCACACACAATTTCGATGGCTCTCTTCATCCATCTCGGTCCCACCCACTTGATCCTCTCTTCGACTCTATCGATATGTATGACCCCTCCCTCTCTTCTCGTGGATCGCCCCCTCTAGCACTCTCTATATGATATGGATATGCCTCTATTTCACACACATTGCATGCAAAATTTTGTTTGAGATGTCATCGACACATATTCCCACAAATACATTCATGAAATCACCCCCCAAAAAACAAAAAAACACTCACGGATGCACATGCCATCTGTCTAGGTTTGTGTGTCTCTCACACACACCCATGTAGGTAGGGGACGTGCACGAAGAGAAGAGGTGCATGCAGGGCGCACGTACTCCCGTCTCTTTCCCAACCACACCCGCGCGGGCACACGTTGGAGCTCATTTCTGTATGAAAAGGCAGCCCACGTGGTAATTTGACACGTGTACTGGTTGTCCACTTGATGGAGGATTGTCTACCACGGGTGAACAAACAAATTGCGACTTGATGCGCTATGTTAAAAAAGAGGAAAACTAGTTGGGGCCTACCTTAGAGGCAAGGCTCTATACACTGGAGTACTTTTGATGTGTCCTGTCAACTCGCAGAACAAGGAGAAGCTTTCTTAGTATGCCGTCTCCCCCGCCCATGGGCACGATGGCTCATAGGATGATGTGAAGCTTGATTACTAGTATGCCTTTATGCCCGCTCCCTCGCCCACGCGCGCGGTGGCTCGCAGGACGAGGAGAAAATTTTACTACTCCCTCTGTTTACTCCTCGTCCCTACCTTGGTTAGAGAGATAATCACATTGTTTGGAATATATGTCCTTTAGTAGGCAGGACGAGCCTACACGGTTGCTTGCTGGGGTTGCTCTCTTCAGTCTTCACACTCTCTCGCACAAAACGACTGTGGCCACATCTCTAACATCCTGGCGGATCACAGGGTTGTTTCGTTTTAGGATTAGCATTGCCACACTTTGCCACACATTTTTTGCCAAACTTGACTAAGGTTAGTTCATCAAAATGAGAGCCACAAGTTGGCAAGCCTAAGGGAATCTTGCCACACTTTTTGTGTGTATGCCATGTGGGCTCCAAGTGTGGCTTGCCTATGGTGTCGCTTGAACCAAACACGCACCTTTGTTGGTCAAACTTGCCTAACCTTAGGTGTGGCAATCTTTGGCAAAGTTAAGTCACAAACCAAACAGCCCCCACGTCCGTAGGGGTAGGGGTGGATGCTTTTAGTGTAGATGCGGTTGCCGTCGCTGACGGCGAAAACCCACTGTCGGCACGTCCCGATCAGGGGTCCCCGCCGTTATCTCTCACAAAGCCGGTGAGGTTGCCTTCGTCCATTGCTCACTGCCGTGATGTCGGCAGTTGCCTCCTCCCGCCGCCCTCCTCTAGGATGAGCTACGTCCTGACATCCCTCAGGTACAACTCCCTTTACACTCGGCTTGCACCACTGCTCCAGCTGCCCACATCACTCCATGTGGATATTTCTCTACTTCTCTGCCCCGCACATACCTCTACTGGCTTCTACATACTATATTTGTGATGAGTTTATGTCTCATAAACTAGTCCCAGTAATCTTATTCTAATCACGCTTCTTCAATTTCTTTGCCACAGTGATGCTCATCTAGATTTTGGTGAAACTGCACAAAATGATCTGATGGTCAGAGGGTTGCAAACTTCATTTCTTAGGAAATCCAACGTTGCCAGCAAATTAAAGCCTGGTTATGCCTTCTTTGGTTCATAGGATTGGAATTTTATAGCAATAGGAAAATCATAGGAAGTGAGATGACATGCATGTCAATTCCTATAGAGAAAGAGATGCCATTTGGTGAATAGGATAGGATTTTTTTCCTTTGAGTCTAGGCTAATGTTTTTCCTCCAAAACGTGAAGGATTGATTCCTATCCTACATAGGAACAGGAATCCATTCCTACAAACCAAAGGTCTTCAAAGGAATTTTCCTTTGCAAATCCTATCCTATAGAATTCCTACAAAAAATCCTACAAACCAAAGGAGTCCTTAGGGTTTACGGTTCAAGGTCTAGGGACTGCATGGATCTTTTTTTTTTCTTTAGCTATCTCTATTCCAAAATAAGTGTCAACTTTAGTAGTAGTATAACTTTGTACTAAAGTTTGCATAAAGTTGAGACACTTATTTTGGAACAAAGGGAGTACATATTGGCTATCATATGTCAATCATTGAGATGCAATAGCATGCATGTTAGTCTCCTTTGTATTTAATGAAATGTTGCAACGGGCAACCTTGGACGCAAGATAAATGAAACAGAAGCTGGAAGCTTCATAGCAATGTACAAATTTATGTCGCTGATAAATTATAGTACGTACTATACTAGTACTATGTAAAGAGTTAGGTGTCGCACGGTGTCCAGAAAATATGGTTATAGTGTGAGGTGGGCCATGTAATCACTGAGCCTGCGTGTTTTCACTGCTCTCACACTCCTCTGCTGAGAATGGAGATAATTGTAATCTAGTAGTCCCTCCTTTCGCCAAAAGCGTGGGACATCCAGAAGTCCTACCACCTCAGTAATAATGACCAATGAGTTGTCAAATCACATAGACCCAGTAGTAAGTTGGACGGACAAAGCAACCATCACTCTTGAATTGGCTTCTCCCTTCAATGCAGGCGCCAATGAGAGGTCGCGTACGCTCTGCCCGGGCATAAATGCGGCACCGATTGTTTGGAGCGGCGCTGACCGTTTCGGGAGGGAAGCGCGTGCGGGCGATGGAGGGGCTTTGGGTGGGCCAGGCTGGTCAAGAGCGGGCGTGGTAGCTATCCTGCCTCTCACGACTGGACGCCGGAAACGAGAGGATGCACCGACTCTCACGGCTAAATCGTACACTACACCCATCTCTCTGTAGGAGTAGGTCGATGTGTCGCTCTATCTAACACAGACATGCTGTTAAACACACACACACACACACACACGCCGAGGTAAAATGAGTCTATATCTCAATAAATGAAGACTTGCAAGTTACCATCGATATGTTACTACATACTATGAAAGTAGTAACATAGACTAGTAACATATGCATGTTACTAGTCCAAGTTACTCACTACTATGACCAGCCTAGCAATGTAACCAAACGCTCCTTACTCTGCCTGTTATCTGCCCCAGAAACCCAATGCATGGAGTGCAACTACGCGTTGATGCATGCAAATTAATACGTGGCCCTGCATGGTAGCTAAAACGACATCTCTTAGTTGTTGTGATTAATTGTTGCATTTAGAGACAGAAATCAGGGCTTTGATTGGAGGAAGGACTGGTCAAGTTTCTCCTTCTCCTCCAATCTTCTTGCACCTCATTTCAAAAAAAGAAATCTTCTTGCACCTTGGTCCCGCTGCACCTTCTAACGTGACTTATTACACCTAGACGGAGGGAGTAGTACGAGATACGGTGGCACACCGACTTAGGTCGAATACAAGTGCCCAAAATTGTGTGCATGTTATAATAAGGATTCACTTGAAATAGTATGTGAGTGAACAGAGGGATCAATTGGACAGTGTTCACGAGCAGTAGCGAGATGTGTGAGGTAAGATACACCGCTGGAGCTTTTTATTTTTCTTATTAATTTGTTTGTTTCACCCTCTGACTGGTGGGACCCAACGTACTACATGGAGAAAAGTAAGGTGACTAAGGCTACATTATTTCTATACTACCAACACTGCTTTAAATCCCAAAAGACCTGACCACCAAAGCCACATGACACGATTATGATTTAAATCCCAATGACTCGCACGCAAAAAAAACACGGCATGCTTGTCACATGAATGCAGGAATGTATTAAAGGTTATTTTCCTCTCGTTAAACATAACATGGGGGTGGTGTAGCTGGTTAGCCTATTCGCTCATCAAACTTGAGGTCTCGATTTCGATAACTACACTTGAGCATAATTTTTTTTGTTCGACTTCTTTCTTCCACCCAATGACAGGTAGGCCCCGCATGACAGAGAGAGAAAGTGATCTGGGGCGGTGCCAGGAGGATTCTTTGACTGGTCAAAATGGATGGATACATAGCTATACAATCTCGTAGTGGCCGTATAATCACCTCATCATGTATATGCTGCTGCCTCGGCGCTTGTTTTCTAGGGTTTGCACTCTACACACTCTCTTTCTAGTATATATATATACACGCTAGAGCCTCATCGCTTGTAGTTGCTCTCTTCACACTCTCTCACCCTCTCCAGATCTAACATGACTTCGTTGGCCTCTCTCTCTCTCCCGTCACTGCTGGTCAGAGAGCCGGCATGATCCGTCAGCCGGGAAGGGAAGGAGGCTTAACACTGTCGCCGTCGGCGAGGGAGGGAATCCACTACCGGCGCAGTTGTTCTCTTTAACCCAGCGGTGCCGCGGGAGGGCCTCCGACCCCTTCTTCCTCGCCGACATACATAGTGTGGGCCGAACGGCCTCCAGTCACCCACCGAACTACACCCCAAGAACCTTAAGGTATAATTTAATTATTCCACATGCATTGCTCTAGCTGCATGTGGGATTTTTCCTCTTCTGCACTCGAATCTAGGTGTTGGATCAAACAGGAAAGTAGTGGGGAAAGTTGTGTAGCATGAATCTAGGACGTGGTTCAAAGAGGAAAGGAAGGGGGAAAGTACTAGTATAGACTGGCTATCCAGCACCTACGTTGGTCGAAAAGGGGAAACAATGACAAGTGCAGGACGCACATCTGTAATGAACTGATCTTTTGTTTTGGGGGACAAGGCTGTAGAGTTTGAGCGGGACTAGATTTGTTGTGCTCATATAGGGAAAGGTGTCTAAAGATAAGCAAACTGGGACCAACACAAATATGCTCCTTGGTTGTTTTTGTTCTTTCTTGTAACAGACTATGCATCACCCCTTCATACATTGGTAGATGCACATGGTGCTGGTGCGTCCATTGTCCCGTGCAACTCTTTAGCTATTGTTACTCTAAGGCCCTGTTTGGTTAAAAACTCCCTAGTCCATACCTGCTTGGTTCCAGGAACTAAACATGGACTAGAGGTTATTAAATGACATGCTAAAAGACCATGTTACCCCTAGTAATGAACTAATAGAGACAAGCTGCAATGCGGGACAGGGCAACTGTTGGAAAAAAGTCCCAAAAAGACTCTCCCTTGGGGTCTTCTTTCTTTAGTCCCTAAAAGTCCCTCCTGTTTGGTATAGATGGGACTGACACGGACTTTTGTATTCCCTACACCAAAATGTCCCTGTAAACAAACACCCTCTAATAATGCCACAGGAAAATTGATGCAATGCCACAGTTAAAAGCAAATTACATGTTTAACGAATTTTATTGTTAATATAATCTCTCTATTAATATTAATCAATGCCACCATTTGAGAAATGCTACTGTCTTGCTTTCTTTCCCATTTAGATAAGTTAGATGCTTCTTTTTGTTTGCTTCTGTTTCATCCACCATTATTGAACACTAGTTGTTTCCTTTGCACCTCTGTGTAAACAGGGTTATCTACTTCACCTGGTTGCTATTTTGACCTTTTGTTGCACTCCACAAAATACTTCTGTTTTAAGAGTGTTTTGTGCAGTTCAACCAAAATGTCACATTGACAATGTTGCTTGATTGCTTGATATTAGTGGAACTACACAAGAGGAGATCTTACTTCCTTTCCGTATTGGCAAATTTGGTTCAGATCTTCATCTTGTGAGTTGTTTGAATTCCGTGTCATGAGAGGTCAGTACTAGCCTTCTTTCACATGATTGTGCAGTGTGCTTTCATATGTTGTGCTACTCGTACGGTAATGTTGCCATATTTTAGGGAACTGCACAAATGGAGACAAGACTTCCAATTTGTATGTGCACCGTAATATCCCATTGAGGTAAGATAAGGATATTTCACAACTGTTGGCCTGTATTTTGCCACTTTCATCTGAAAATTAACATCGTTGTTTAGTGCTATACTTGTGCTACTGATTTGATGCCATAATGATATTTCACAACTGCACAAATGAAGGGGAAGAACAAGCGAAAGAAAAACAAAAATCAACTCCCGGTGCTATAATGAAGCATTGGAACTGTGATGACACAAGTAATGATATTGTTTTGCATCTTAATTTATTGCTATGGCCGGAACGAGCAATTGTTTTGCCACTGATTTGATGCCACTCTTAATGTAATATGTAATTATCTCTACTTGTGCAAACAGGGATCTTCTTTGAAGATACTATATATTTTAGTGGAACTACACAAGAAGATGTTGGAAACAATAAACTAATCGAGGAGTATATAGTAAGCATGGCAACCTAGTAGATAACAACAGATGGTTACGAAGAAGTGCTTGATCTGTATGCTCTACACAATAAGCCTCCTGACAAAGGTTGGTACTCGCCCACGGATTTCATCCATATGATTGAGCTTTGTCATCTCTATTGGTGTTGTGCTACTGTTTAGATACTGTCATGAGAAAGTGGTATTGTCCTTGAGAAGTGCTTCATCTGTGTTGTTTTAAATATTTCCTTTCCTTTTTTTCGAGCAAACAGGGATGCTAGCATTTAGTTGTTCTGTTGTCTTTGCACAACAGGATCATCCTCCTCTGAAGAAGAATATGGAGTACGTGAAGTGCGTAGTTCCGATTATGCCAGGATAAAGAAGCCAAGCCTCTCTTCTTAAGAAGGGTGCAGTTGAAGGATGGTTACATTATTGCCCATAAGAACAGACTAACTTCAGCCCCGAAGGACTCACAGATCTCCATCTTTGTTGTTGTGATGGCCAGCACAATGTTGTTTTACGATTCCTTATGGTGAGTTCCATATTTTTAAATGTGTGCTCTTCATGGATCATGTAGGTTGACGGTTTAAACTGTCAATTCATAACAGTTTGCATTGTACTAATCACTTTTTTTGTATTTATGCAAACAGGGGTGCTCTACTTGATTTCAATGGGAACTGCACAAAATGTTCATGAATACATCGAATATTCTCGAATGATTCATTTCCACCACAAGAAAGGAGGTCCTAGTATGTTCAAGGCATTGCAACATATAAAGGCAAAATCATACAAGCTACGCACGAATTTTGTTGATTTTGGTGGAACTGCACAAAAAGAACAACTAGTTTATTTAGCACAAGGTGCCATGTCAATGTCTGAACTGATGGCGAACCCTATCCATTCCACAATCGTAGGCATTTGATATTTTGGAATGGGAAAACCTTGTCAAAGTTTGCTCATTGATGTACCCAAAACAACACACATTTGACATGGGTTATGGGACAACCTTGTCAAACTTTGCTCTTTGATGTTAGCAAGAAGACATGCGTTTCATATTTTCGAATGGGACGCCCTTTGCTGTTAGCAACATCAATAGATTTTTCTTTATTCTTTAGTTGTGCAGTAAATATTGGATCTGACATGTGAATCATTGAGATGCATAATCATCGATTGTTTTGAATTGTCTATGAATTGCCAGGCCTGTGTGTTGATTGCAATGTACAGGAACGCTAAATTTTGTACTCCCTATGTTCCTTATTACTTCACATATTAGATTTATTTCAAGTCAGTTGATTTTACATTGTGAATGTTGATACTTTTTTCTATAAGATTGGTCAAAGTAAAGATAATTTGACTTCAGACAAAACTTGTATGCAGACTAAAAAGGACCGGAGGGAGTACATGTGAAACTGCTGCAAACAAGGTGATCCCCCTGTGAATAATGCTAGTACTTATTGTTTTGCATGTTCATCCAATGCCAGTGATACAAGAATTCAAACAAATCGAACTAAATTCATTCATAAACTGCCTAATTTCATATAAACATGCCAGATTTGATTACATTTCATACATTCTTCAACTAAAAAGGGGTGCGCTGGAGGTATAATTAATTAACCGTAGCACCCGTGTCCGGCTGAGCCGAACAGAAGCTTCTCCGACTCCACGTCTCCGCCAAGAAGCTAATCGGCCGTCAATGGTCAACCTGCCTAGCTTGGCTTCGATCGGAGGGTAGCAGCGGTAGCCTTACTTGGACCCAAGCGGCGGCGACCTACCGTGTTCTACTCTTCCTTGTTTTCTGCATGGTGCGGCCTCATTGGCAGCGGGGCGGGGCCTCGATGGTGCCGGTGATGTCCTCTGTCTCGTTACCGGCGAGGAAGCGCCTCGACAGACTGGGGGAAATCCTCCCCTCGTTACCGGCAGGATGGGGCCTCGGCTGAGCCGGTGATGTCCTCTGCCTAATTGTTGGCGGGGCAGGGCCTTGGTCGATTAGGGCCTCCACGTCGGTGCCGGTGGGGCGGGGCCTCGGCGGAGCCGGCAGTGTCCTCTGCCTCGTTGTTGGCACTGCTGGGCCTTGGTGGAGTACGGCCTCCGCCTAGGTGCCGGCAGGGCGGGGCCTCGGTGGAGCCGGCGGTGTCCTCTGCTTCGTTGTTGGTGTCGCGGGGCCTCGGCGGAGCCGGGCCTTGTCGACGCCAGCGGAGGGGGGACTCGTCGGAGCCGACATTGTCCTCTGCCTCGTCCTCGGTCTTGCCAAACGTTGCCTTGCTCGCTTCATCACCCTCTTTGTAGGCGGCCGCAGCCTCCGCCACCCGCATGCGGTGCTGCTAGCGCTCGAGGCGGCCCTCGCGAGCGGAGCGGTACGAGTCGAGCAACGCCTCCTGCTCCACCCGCTCCACGGCGATCTGCTCCTTCGCTCGTAGGTGTTCCTGGAGGAGATGGTGGTTGTAGGCGGCGTCGTCCTGCACCTCCCAGAACTGCTCCTCATGCTTCTGCCTCAACGTGTGCATGTATTGGGCACAGGCCTCGCCAATGGTCATGGTGCAATGCACCGGAGAGGATGGCGCGGAGGATGGTATTGGCGCAGGGTCGTTGACTACCATGTTCTCCTTTGGGATGTCGTCATCCTCTGGCTACCTGCCGGCCAGGCAGTCGGCAGCAATGACTGCCATCTCCTTATGGTCCGTTGTCTGCCCGTCCCAAAGAGCGCTGGAGCGCGAGGAAGCCATGGTGGCAGTAGTTGTGTGGACAGGAGAAAGGGAACGGAGGCGGATGACTGTGGCTATGGCCGGTGCAGCAGTTTATATAGCAATGGTGGGTGGCGGAGGGACGGACACGTGGCGCCGGAGTAGCCACGCTGGCAACCCCGTATCATTAATATGGGTGGCAGACGGACGACGGACGACACTTGTCTCGTTTGAAGGCGGAGCAATCGCCTGCACAGGGAAGCGGGCCGGGCGTCGCTAACCGTTTCGCACATAAAGTGCATGCGGGTGAGGGAGGCGGTCTGGGTGGGCCAGGGCAGCCAGAATCATGCTTGGCAGCGGGTCAGTCCAGCAGCCAGACATGGTGGCTCGCCAGCCAGACAGGGCAGCCAGACAAGCTGAGCGACGACAATCAGACGATGGACGTAGCTTCCGACCAGGAGCCGGTGCCATTGTCCAAGCCGGTTCATGTCGTGTTCACCATAAAGCAGGTGTGGCCCACTTCAACGCCCTAATGGTGGAAGAGCTACCAGCGCAGAAGGACCTGTGCTGCAACCTCCGTCTCCTCAACGAGCACAGGTGAACAAGCGAATGACAATGCCGTCGCGGACATTTGGCCTTATGATCCTGGCTTCCCGAATGAGCAGTGGGCGTTGTATCAGACAATCCGTAGGGCCCATGAGATCCTCTCCATTGTCCTTTGAGTTGTTGCGCTCGCCGTGGCGCCGCCGTCTCGCGTTGTCAACATGGTCGATGGCATGAGGAATGAGGAGATGACTTTACTTGGAGAGGATGTGTCAGGACCCCGATTCCAAGTCACATCGCTCTAGCCGGTAACACCTCATATCACTTTGCGGCCTCACGCACGATATTCCCACGGGTGTCGCCTTACCATGGACCAGGACCGTTTGCGCCTTTTGGCTCACGTATATGATAGTGTCACTAGCTTCCATATGACAGAGAACCCAGGCCGACATGACTAGTCGTGAACCCAAAGTGGCACTAACTTACGGGGACAGGCATACATGAATCAACATCGAGCATGTCGGTCAGCAGCGTGTGAATCCGAGCTGTAGCAACTAGGCTAATAGGACTCAGGAAACCCGGCTGTAGCAGGCTAGCAGGACTCCGGATGCCACCGCATGACATTTCCCCAAAGGGACAGACACAGGAACAAAGTGAATCACATGCCGGCCAGTCTAAGTGTTCCGGAGCAGTAGGGCTGGCTAGCAGGACTCCGGTGAACCGGGCTGTAGCGGACTACTATGGCTCATGGAAGCACAGGACTACATTTCCCCATAACAGAGGCTACCAAGGATAAACAACTAGGTTGTCGGATCCCACACATACCAAGCATTTCAATCATACACACAATATGTTCAATATGTGCAATACAACATGGCATCACAACAAGACTCTATGACTCAGAGTATTTATTCATTAGGCTCCGAAGAGCCATATAATACAAACATGGGTCTGCCGAGAGGGGACAAGCACCGACAATAGAGAAGAACACAATCAATGCATATGCGACGATATGATGCATGATCATGACATGGCAATATGCTGTGATTTGAGCTAATGCATCTAGTTATGATTTAAATGAAGTTGATTTGAATACATGATTCAAATTCCAACTCCATATATATGATTATTTAAATGCCCTTTATTTGTTTTGTCCAAAACAGAGGACAGACATTGTTCAAACATGCATGAAAATGTTACAAATGGATTCCTTGAATTTTTCTAATAATTTTTTATATATAAATTATTTCATTCTGAGCTACGGTTGAATCTCTATGATTTTTAGAAGTTTTGGACATTTTCTGAAATAAATAAATCATTTTATGACTTATTTAAATTCCAGAAAAGAGTTATTGCGTCAGCACGACGCCACTTTGATGTCAGCAGGTCAGCGGGGTCGTCCAGGTCAAACCTGACCAGTGTGTCCCACTGGTCAGTGGCACCATTAATTAACCAAGTTAATTAGCCTTAAGTTAATTCTAACTAAACTGTTTGTGGGGCCAGGGCCCACTAGTCAGCGACTAACTAGCTAACTAACCTAGGTTAATTAGTGTTAAACTAATACTAAATAAAAGTGTCAGGGTGGGTGGCCCACGCGTCAGTGACACAAGGGGGGAGGTCAAACCCTGTCAGCGGGGTCAAACCCGCCAGACCTGGTCCATGGCTCGTCGC
Source organism: Triticum dicoccoides (assembly GCF_002162155.2). Lineage (NCBI taxonomy): Eukaryota > Viridiplantae > Streptophyta > Magnoliopsida > Poales > Poaceae > Triticum > Triticum dicoccoides. Next base: position 350,403,588 of record NC_041386.1, read on the forward strand.
CGGCGACGACAGAGACGGCGGAGGGCTTCGGAAATCGCCTACAGGCGATGGTTTTGGGCGTGGGGAGGCTCTATGATGAGCTGCTGCTCGCGCGCAGCTGATGGAGCAGACGGTGGGAGCTGGGGTGGCCGGAGACGGCAACGGCGGTGAGTGAGGCGGCGACCGGAGCTCGGCTTCGTGCGAGTGTGGCGCTAGAGCAAGCAGGCGAGCGCGTAGAGGGGCTAGACGGCCTCCTGGAGGCACCAGGAGCGTGATGCGGTGCAAGGGCGCGGGAGGTTCGAGCTCGGGCCACGGCGGCGACAAAGCCGAGCGGCGGTGGGTTTCGGTCATCGGTGAAGCGACAGCTACGGCGTGCAAACAAGAAAACAAAGAGGCGGAGGAGGAGCAGCAGCTCACAGCGGTTGCAGCAGGCGTTGAAGCGGGCTCGGGTAAGCTCAGGAGGCGGCGAATCGACGACGACGATCTCCGGTGGTCGATGAGGGAAACGGTAGCGGTGGCGGCGTTGCAGCGCGTCTGGGGACTCGTGGCTCATCGAGGGGGTCGGGGACGTCGAGACGGAGCTTGCAGGCACGGTGAGGGGTCGAGGGGGAGGCGGTGGCCGCGACAACGATGAGCGGCAGCGACGGCGCCGCTCGGCTTCGGAAGAGAGAGCGAGAGCAGAGGAGAGAAGGGCCACGGGGAAGAGTGAGAGGGGTCAGGGGGTTGCGTGGCGTCTCCCAGAGGCGTTCAGCGGCGAGCAGGCAAGCAGGAGGTGGCTGGCGTGTTCACGCGCGCGTCGGGCACATGCCCTTCGTCCTCCTAGCAAGAGGAGGAAGACGACAGGGGAGGTAGAGATGGGTTGGGCCGGCTAGCTACAGTGTTGGGCCAGTTGGTGGGCTGCACAGGTGAGGCCAGGTACGATTCCCTCTATCTCTTTTATTTTCTGTTTCCTATTTTTTGCAGTTTCTTTGCGATATAGTTTTAACACGAAATCAACTTTAAACTTCATGAAAATAATTGCGCTAGCTAAGTGGACTTATCCAAAGCCACACAACACTTTTTAGAATTATTGAACATATATATATTATATAAAAAATATATATCCAATTCAAATAGTTATTGAATTAATTTCGAATGCCCAAAATAAATATTACTGAGACTCCAAAAATATTGGTTTGAATTTTACCTCTTGCCAATATTTTTATAGAATAATAGGAACATTTCCTTGGACTCATTTGAAGAGATTTTTAATGTTGATTATCTCTGAAGTGATTTCTGAGGGTTTCAACTAACCTCAATTCAACTTTCAGAATTTAGACATGATGCATGGATGCTCTCTTATGCAACTACTGCAAACAATTCTAGGGCTGTGACAACTCACCCCCACTAAACAAGAATCTCGTCCTGAGATTCAAGACGTGAGGTAAGAAGACAGAGGGGATACGGAACTAACATAGTCTTCATGATCCATGTTGCACTTCATAAGAACGTTGATTCGATCATCATCTTTGATTATGACATCCTTTCCTTCGAGAACTTCATCCAACATGGCGACAAGAGAGCAAGACAACCTCACAAGAATGGATCATCGATCTTAATGAACACAAGATCAACTAACGAAATGAGATGTAGAAACATCCCTTGAGCTAAGACGCAAAACACACATCAGATATGATGGATGAGAAACATATGACAAAGGTTCAAATTGGTAGGCGACAATTCCATGCTAGAGTAGGATAGTGCATGGTTTTCAAGGTAGTGAGAAGATAATTGCCATGATTCCATAACGGGCACCTCGGGGAAGGTGACTCGTAGAATTATTCCCTTACATGGAAAAAAGAATTACTTTTGATACAGAGATCATTGAAACTCTCTATACCAGCCTAAAGAAAATCACAATTGATAGTTTGAATGAATTCGAAAGAATGGCATACTCAGTTTGTAGAGGAAACTAGGGTTATAGGACAACTCAGCAACGGAAGGCACATTCCAATTGATACCGAGGATATAACCCAGTGACTGAGCGTGCTCTCAAGAACTTGAGCATTTCCGTATTCATCACGGTTTTACCAACATCCGTGCTGAGGATCCTGGCAACACATCATACTACCATGATGAACGGTGATGGAGGATGCAAATGCAAGGAGGACATCACTTTCTCAGATTTTTCCTTAGCAATGCCAAAGAAGAAAATCTGGATGATCAACCGAGAGACATTTAGCACTCCGCTTCTAATGTTCTACTTGATGTACTAGGTACCACGGTCTATGCTTAAAAGCATCAACATGGCCATCAAGTAAAGGTCAGACTTCGGGAGCACAAAAATCCATAAGGAACAACTTGTGGAATAAGTCATACCGAATCCTCATGGAGAAGATGGTCGAATTGCTCATTCAAGATACTACCATAATAGATCTCCCGACTAGGTGTGTCGGCCAGAAAATCAATCTCGTCGGGACCTACATCATAGATCTTGGAAATGTTCTAGCCATCATATCTGCCTGAGATTCAGATCTGGCCGGTAACAGGATTTTTTCAGACAACATGTCTAGAAAAGAAAGTTTGCAACACAAGTCGACGAGATAACGTTGTGAGACTCTCGGGAAATGAACTACGATAGCAAGCTCCAAAACATGAGCTGGTTCTGCTACACACATCTAAACATGTTGTCCAAGACAAGCATGACCACATAGTAGTCTTACAATAAAACACTACCAAAGTTCAGGTGAGGAACCATCATCGAGGATATCGAAGTCCTTACACAAGTCCGGATTAGCTCTTAGGAAGGATCTTCTTCTCCTTGAACAAATCAATCAGTGGCTTGGTGTGCTAGGGAATACATATGGAGTGGAGGTAATTAATCTACCAAACCATAGAATACTTCGCACGTATGCATGACTGATTTTGGATGATTCCAGAGGAAACAAAACAAACCTTTCTCAAATTCATGGCGGCAACTTACACCTAACGCATAGCCTAGTGGTGGGAAGGAGCTGATGCCTTCCCACCCACCCAGGTTCAAGGCATGGTACTTGCAATTTGGGTTTGTTGCACCAATTATACTGTAGGGGGTTGCCTTACAGTCTTTCTATCAAAAAAACTTACACCTAACGCACGTGGACTTGGAGAAAGTCACTACATTCAGCAAAACATATACTTCATGAACGGGAGATGAAGAAATGCTTACAAAAGTTTCCAACACTAACTCAGATGTTCAACATGAATCATGGACAAGATGAAAATATTGCCGATGGGCTCAACCGCAACTCATCGGAATTTCCATATCACTGGACTTCGACCATTATGTGAACAATGTGATAGCATTGGTCAGACCCAAAAGATATAATGGCGTGTGTCGAGGGATCAACCACGAGTAAGACAGCATTACGAATATCGTTGGTTCTGATTTGATTTGGCAATGGCCCACACTCAAATCAAGGTTTGGGGCAAGACGATAGGTCCAACAACTGATCACAGGGACCAATCGATGAAGATATCATCTTTCTTCAACAACCACACAAACACAAGGACATCCCTTTGAAAATGAACTAAGTGGGACAAGCTTTGATCTTCCAACTCTCAAGTTATTGTTTAGCTTATTGAACTAGTTCACGGGTATCCAACACAGAATCTTGGAGAATGGGTGGCTTAGAGGAAAACCAACATGATCAGAAGCTCAACGTAACAGTCAGGGGAAAACTTGGTAATACTTCCGAGAAGATATTCGGAAAATCACGAACGACTGATATGTATCTAAGCTCGAGAACAATCTTGCTTTTCAAGGCAAGACGACATGATCAAAAAAGCAAGAGATTCAATCCTAGCTCAAAGATCGAAGGGTACACTAGGAAAAATGGTCTAGCTAGCGCAATCTATCTTAGAATCATGATTCCATAACCAACACGCTAAGTATGAGGTTATTGTCCATTAACTACCAAGCAACATAGTTGCTAGGAGTATTGATTTCACACATCACAATTCAGTTGTCAGTATTCCGGTTGCGACAACACGACATCGAGGAATGAATAATGATGGCGAGAAGTATCACTACGTCAAGAATTCATAAGGGAAGGTGCAATTCTCATGACATTCCTGACATAAAGTGGATAATACTTCAGGGTAGAATAGACCAATAGCTTGATTGCATTTGATCTGCGAAATACAACTGCTTTGACCCAATCCTAGAAATGGATGAGCTACTGGAGTTTGTTTTTCCTAGTCATTCTGAACTAGAATGGCTTAACGGACCACAAGAATGAAGGGCATCGATGAACATGAATGCACAACTACTCTTGACCACCGACTGATAGACTAAGGTCGGAATACCACTGAGGAGGGACAACTCAAGGAACGTATGACTTTCTAAGTTGTGGATGCATGGACTGGTATGTCTAACGACTTCAACATATTTCTTCCAGAATAGCCATGCAAAAAGATAGAACTGGCAGAGTCACAATGTAGATTGGGGAACTCATCAAGAGCACTATGGTTGTGATCTTTTGGTTCAAAAGAACTTCTGCCATAAGCAGTTCAAGCTATTGGAGGAATGATATACCACGAACCTCAAAGGCTATCACAAAAGGTTACTAATATCCTAAAGGAACTAGCAAACACTATCAACATGAAGTAAGTAGAGTGAACCTTGCGTTCAAAAACCCAGGAGTAGAATACCTACTAAATAAATAACATCACGATATGCTTTCAAGAATGGTGGCTAGAATCATCACACTGGGAACACCAAACATGGCTAGATTACTAATTCTAAGATACCCTAGTGTCATAATAACAACTCCAACATATATGTCGAGGCAATAGAGTACCTCAACTCACCAATTAGTGTGCTTAATCTGGCCCAAAAGGACATCAGGATGGGGAGGAAGGGATTTGCAGATGCATCAGACTATTTAGAAACCTGGGATGACTCGGACAGCATAACGGCTGTAAATGCTCAAAAAGATTTGAGACATCCTGCAAAATGGTGGCATAGCTACTCAACATCACAATATCAAGGTTCTGAGGCCAGCTATGAACATATGGAAGTAGTAGGAACTGAACTGAGGCTTGAACTCAACAATCCTAGGCAACTACGGTTTAGTGACACGTCATCCTTAGAGATAGAAGAGAAGCCTAGTTCTTAATCCCGTAGAAAAGATAAGATGACTCAAATCAGAAGGTCATGAGGATAAGGAGTAAAAAGAGCCTTACGTTCCCATCCACAATCAATTCCCTTATATAACTAAAGCATTTCTAGACACGACTTCGACCAACTTGGCTTGATAATCCTACAGGCAGTCAGGCTCTAATACGAACGCTGTCAGTACCCCGATTCCAAGTCACATCAATCTAGCCGGTAACACCTCATATCACTTTGCGGCCTCACGCACGGTATTCCCACGGGTGTCACCTTACCATGGCCCGGGACCGTTTGCGCCTTTTGGCTCACGTATATGATAGTGTCGCTAGCATCCATATGACAGAGAGCCCAGGCCGAGATGACTACTCGTGAACCCAAAGTGGCACTAACTTACAGGGACATGCATACATGAATCAACATCGAGCATGTTGGTTAGCAGTGTGTGAATCCGGGCTATAGCAACTGGGCTAACAGGACTCTAGAAACCCGGGCTGAGGAGGCTAGCAGGACTCCGGATGCCACCACGTGACATTTTCCTGGAGGGACAGACACAGGAACGAAGTGAATCACATACCGACCAGTCTAAGTGTTCCGGAGCAGTAGTGCTGGCTAGCAGGACTCCGGTGAACCGGGCTGTAGCGGACTGCTATGGCTCATGGAAGCACAAGACTACATTTCCCCATAAGAGAGGCTACCAAGGATAAACAACTAGGTTGTCGGATCCCACACATACCAAGCATTTCAATCATAAACATAATATGCTCAATATGTGCAATACAACATGGCATCACAACAAGACTCTACGACTCAGAGTATTTATTCATTAGGCTCCGAAGACCCAGATAATACAAACATGGGTCTCATGACCCAACATTCAGAGCATACAAGTCAAAGCACATGCGGAAGCTTAACATGTCTGAATATATACTTCTACAAATGAAAAAGGTTGAGAAGCTTGACTATCTACCAGGTCCTGCCGAGGGCACAAGATCATAGCTGAGGTATCAAGCTAAACGTCGAAGTCCACACGGAACTACTAGCGAGACTGAAATCTCTCTACAAAACATAAATTAAGCAAACGTGAGTACAAATGTACCCATCAAGACTTACATCAGAACTAGCTACATATGCATTAGTATCAACTAAGGGGGTGGTGGAGTTTGACTACAGCAAGCCAGCTTTGACTCAGTGGCTATCCTAAACTATGACTGCAAGTAACTGTTTTGAGGTGGCACACACGAGTCCACATATTCAGCATATCAATACACCACTATGGATCCACTCCCATCTTCCTACGAGAAGGCCATCCATAGCACACATGCTTATCTTGCGCATTTTAGAGTATCCACTTTCACTTGTCTATGGACGATGCAAGGGGTCCAAGTTTCCATATCCGAGGAATGTGGCTATTTGAATAGATAATGATAACCCTGCAGGGGTGTACTTCTTCACACATGCTCTCACCACTTGTCACCATGTACACGTCATGTATCTTGGCAACCTTCAAGCGGAAGCCTGGCGAGGGTGTCGGCCACGACCTGACTAACCACACAAGTCTCGTCCAGGTTTATCGCCTATTCGGGTTCCATCCGCAAGGAGATCCGGCCGGGGTGTCGCTCACGTCCCCAAACGATGTGAGCAGGGTTCCCAAGCCCACCATCCGGGTGCCACTTGGTACACCGGGCCACTATGCCTAGTCTGTCCCAAGCCCACCTATACCGGGTGCCGCTTGGTAGACTACTAACACTACCTACAAACACCAAAAACTAGTTGCAACTCCTGGACAGAGATCGAGTTTATTAATAAGTCAAGAGAGCTTGGAGCGCCCAGAGCCCAATGTGTGGTAGTAACTGTTCGTGGATCACAAACACAGAACTCAGTTCCTGAGGACGGCTGTAATGAGACAACCCACCATGTACTCCTACATGGCCTCTCACCTCTACCTTTACCAAATCATGTTCACACACTTAGCTCACACACAGTAGGACATGTTCATCACCATTCCAATTCATCCCCGATGAATCGGACCCGACTCAACTCTAAGCAATAGCAGGCATGACAAACAAGCATGAATTAGTAGGCACATCAGGGCTCAAACAACTCCTACTCATGCTAGTGGGTTTCATCTATTTATTGTGGCAATGACAGGTCATGTAGAGGAAAGGGGTTCAACTACCGCAGCATGTAACAGTTGAAACGTTGTTGTCCTAATGCAGTAAAAGAGAGCATGAGCGAGAGAGTGGGATTGTATCGGAATGAACAAGGGGGTTTTGCTTGCTTGGCACTTCTGAATATATTATAACTCTTCATCGGTGTCATCGAACTCATCGTCGGGATAAGCCTACCGAGAGGGGACAAGCACCGGCAATAGAGAAGAACACAATCAATGCATATGCGACAATATGATGCATGATCATGACATGGCAATATGCTGTGATTTGAGCTAATGCATCTAGTTATGATTTAAATGAAGTTGGTTTGAAAACATGATTCAAATTCCAACTCCATATATGATTATTTAAATGCCCTTTATTTGTTTTGTCCAAAACAAAGGACAAACATTGTTCAAATATGCATGAAAATGGTACAGATGGATTCCTTGAATTTTTCTAATAATTTTTCATATATAAATTATTTCATTCTGAGCTACGGTTGACTTTCTATGATATTTTGAAGTTTTGGATATTTTCTGAAATAAATAAATCATTTTATGACTTATTTAAATTCTAGAAAAGAGTTATTGTGTCAGCACGACGCCACTGTGATGTCATCAGGTCAGCGGGGTCGTCCAGGTCAAACCTGACCAGTGGGTCCTACTAGTCAATGGCACAATTAATTAACCAAGTTAATTAGCCTTAAGTTAATTCTAACTAAACTGTTTGTGGGGCCGAGGCACACTAGTCAGCGACTAACTAGCTAACTAACCTAGGTTAATTAGCGTTAAACTAATACTAACTAAAAGTGTCAGGGTGGGTGGCCCACGCGTCAAGGACATAAGGGGGAAGGTCAAACCTTGGTCAGCGGGGTCAAACCCGCCGGACCTGGTCCACGGCTCGTCGCCGGCGACGACAGAGACGGCGGAGGGCTTCGGAAATCGCCTACAGGCGATGGTTTTGGGCGTGGGGAGGCTCTATGAAGAGTTGCTGCTCGTGCGCAGCTGATGGAGCAGACGGCGGGAGCTGGGGTGGCCGAAGACGGCAACGACGGCGACTGAGGCGGCGACCAGTGCTCGGCTTCGTACGAGCATGGCGCTAGTGAAAGTGCTAGTGATCGACTAGAGGGGGGGTGAATAGGCAATTTTTAAGTAAGTCTTCAAAACATGGAAGTTTCGAAGAAAAACAATAGAAGTAAACCTATTACCACGCAGCGGAAGGTAGACTACACTAGGCAACCTTAGTCAAGTAACCAAAGAAGTGAAAGCACAATGACTAATAGTAGCTAGGCAGTAAGGATCAGGTAGGAAGATAATGTGAAGCCAATCAGATCAAGCAGTCACTCAGTGAAGACAAAAGATAATGCAACCATGCAATGACTTCACAAGGACCAACAGTAAGTAAAGGCAAGGGAAGGATGAAACCAGTGACTCGTGGAAGAAAATGATTTGTTGGACCAGTTCCAGTTGCTGTGACAACTGTACGTCTGGTTAGGGCGGCTAGGTATTTAAACCTGAGGACACACAGTCCCGGAAACCCAGTCCTGAACACGTAGCTCAGAACCCTTAGTCCTCACTGTATTCCCCTTCAGCTAAGGTCACGCAGACCTCGCCCAATCACTCTGGTAAGTCTTCAAGGTAGACTCCGAAACCTTCACAGACTTCGTTCACCGGCGATCAACAATGACTTTTGGATGCTCAGAACGCGACGCCTAACCGGCTGGAGGATTCACAGTCCTCAAGTGTAATAAGTCTTCAGATCACACAGACAGGACGAGTTAAGTGATGCCTAACACTCTTTGGCTCTGGGTGGTTAGGACTTTATCCTCGCAAGGAATTCTCTCTCAAAGGCTTCGAGGTGGGTTGCTCTCAAACGACAACAGCCATACTTTAACTCTAAGCAGCCAACCGTTTATGGTTGTAGGGGGTGGGCTATTTATAGCCACTAGGCAACCCGACCTGATTTGTCCGAAATGACTGGGTCACTAAGGAACTGACATGTGTTCCAACGGTCAGATTTCAAACACACACGGCAACTTTACTTGGGCTACAAGCAAAGCTGACTTGTCCAACTCTGAACAAGATTCGCTGTCATAGCCTTCACTCGAAGACATAGGATTTTGGTTAAGCATCACTTCAGTCATTCTGACTGGTTCTCTTGGACCCCACTTAACAGTACGGTGGTTCCTATGACTCAACAAAGAAGAAAAAGAACTACGAAAGCTTTAAGTCTTCGAGCTCCATAGTCTTCATGTGATGTCTTCTCTTGTCATAGTCTTCAATATGAATGTCTTCACATACCACCTTTGACTTCAATGTCTTCATACATTTTTAGGGGTCATCTCTGGTAGGAAAACCGAATCAATGAGGGACTTCTACATGTGTTATCCTGCAATTCTCACAAACACATTAGTCCCTCAATTAGGTTTGTCGTCAATACTCCAAAACCAACTAGGGGTGGCACTAGATGCACTTACAATCTCCCTCTTTTTGGTGATTGATGACAAACTAGTTGAAGTTTTCAACGGGGAATATAATATGTGAAATTGTAAAGGATAAGGAATTGTCTTCATAAGTTGCAAGGGCTCCCCCTGAAGATGTGCATATAAGTAATTTTCTTTTGGAATGCAAATGCACATGGCAGGTTGTACTTGTGGAGATCCTCTTCAACTTATGATGATAGTTCATCATGCATGAAAAGTATGTGAAGATAATGACATGCATAATGAAAAATGGACGTCTGCAAAATGATCTAAGTGCGGAATTTATCGTCGCACATGCGGAATTTATCATCGCATCACATAATAGCAAATAAGTAGCAGACGACCATCGAGTTTAAGTTTTACAACTCAAAGAACCAAATGTATCAAAACGAGAGTTGTAAACACTAGGCAAAACATAAAGTAACCGCCCATATGGACCCTCTTGAAGACTATCAAACTCATATGCTTCTCCCTCTTTTGTCAGTAAGGACCAAAAAGGTTTGAAGACATAGAGCATCTACACGTTCCCATGAAGAGTAGGTGAAGTAGCAAAGTCGTCGATGTTGTTCGGCGGTGCAGAAGAACTTGGGGCAGTGTCGATGCGTGTAGAAGGAGGGGGCAGTGAAGTGGCATCATCTTCGTCCTCGATCACTCTGGCATTCACAGTTGCCGCAGAGGAAGAGAACTCAGAGTCTTCAAGAGATGGAGTTCGTCGCAGCACAGTCCTTCGGGGAGGTGTGGAGTCAAACTTGAAACGTTCAGAGAAGCCATCCTCTTGAAGATCATCCTTAGAGCAGATAAGTGTCAGCCCTTTCCATGTACGCCGATAGGTTTCATGGGCAACAAAGGCATTCTTGGTGGCAAGATTGCGAATGTGGTTAACATCCACCAAGAGGCTTTGCATTTGGCGCTTCAACCAGTCATGATGCCTATCCTGTTTCTGATGAAGAGCAACCAGAAGCTCTCGGTCATTGAGAACATGAGATCGCTTCTTGGGTCGTTGGGCAATAGTGCTTTTAGTGGCTTCAGTAAGGGCATGATGAGGTGCACGTGTAGTACCAAGCAGAGGATAGACACGAGTCACCGCTTCAACTCCTTCAATGTTCTGAGAGAAACTTTGCTGCTCCACATTCTGAAGACTAAGAGGCTCCTTGGCAGGCTCTGGATAGATGGCTTCAACGGACATATCCACATCAGGCAGAAAGATCTGATGATTGCGAGCAGATGGATGATATGAGATAGCTGAGTGGAGTTTAATCAGCCGCATGATCCATGGAGCATAGAACTTCAAGCCAAAAAGATCAGATCCTGATGCTGCAAGTTGGCAGATGAAGAAGTCTTGTGCATTGAAGCATTTTCCATGAAAAATATAGAAGACCAAAGTCTTCATTGCACCTTCTAGCTTTGCATGTGGAGAATGTCCTTTGATGGGCCAGAGAGTTCGCCTTATAATGTGATAGATAGTCCTTGGCAGATACTCAAGGTCTTCAACAAAGAACTCCTTAGGATATGCAGCGTCTTGTGGCAAAGGCTTCATCATACTGACCATCTGACTCATGTTCGGTTCAGGCTTCTGAAAGATGCTCTCCATAGCTTCACTATGAATTTGACATCCAGGTTCATAGAGATCTCCAGGAGTGGGCAGATGAGTGAGCTCAATGATATCAAAGGCTTTGGCTTCGTGATGAATATTTCATGTCATCCACTCAAGGACCCAAGTCTTCGGATCTCTATTGTAACCACGTATGTGAAGTGTGGCATAAAATTGGAGCAGCAACTCTTCGTTCCAGTGCTCTTGGTCGGTGACGAAAGGCAACAATCCAACCTCTTTGAAGCAATCCAGAGCTTCTTCCAAATAGGGCAGACCAGCTATTGCTTCGGTGTCAAGATGCATATGTGGGAAGATGCGACCTTGATTGTACAGAATGCAGGAGTAATAGCTTTGCTGCGGATAGCTCCAGAACCGATCAGAAGACATTCGTTCCCTTGAGTAGGGGTTCTTGGAGCTATTGAAGAAGGTGTTGTCTGCTTTGAAGCCGTTGACATTGAAGGATCCAGGTGCTGATGGAGGACCTGGAAACCTGGGCAACCTTGGCATTGGCTTCTATACCTGAGGCCTATGCTCAATGTGATAGTCAAACTAAGGACTAGCAGCAGGCGCAGGAATAGGAGCAGTAGCATCATTGGCTTCGCTGACTTCTAGTTCATGGGTTGGTGTAGGCTCCACATGTGCTTCAGCCATGACAACGTTAGTGGCTTCATTCGTGGTGGTGGTGGCAGCCTCAAGCTTTTCTACCTCCACTTGATGAGCTGGAGGGTCGGGCACAGACACATTCTCCTCGAGAACAACTTCTTCAGTAGTTGGGGGAGTAGGGACACGTTCTTCTTCTTGGGTGTCATCGGCTGATGCAGACGGAATGTCTTCAGCAGTTTTAGCCTTAGACTAGGAGACTTGAGACCTTGGTCCATTGCGAAGCCTGCGTAACGCTGGCGACGCCTTTGGAGATGGAGTTGGTTGGGCCTCAAGGTGATCTTCTTCTTCTTACCGGGGTGGTGTGACTTGTTGTTGTGGGTGATCAGCCCATGATGCATCCTGAGCAATTGGCGTCAGAGGACGACCAATGCTGATGAGTTCGCTATGCGTAAGCACAGGCGATGATACCTGTTGGTGCTCGATTTGAGGAAGAACTACATCATCTTCAACATGGTCATGGTGACCAATGTCTTCAGCTTCATGAGCCTCTGTGAAAGCAGGCTCATGGACAGTCAGTTGGTGCTCTTGATGTTCAGCGGCATGGCGAACCATGGAGATAGGTTCAACAACCAGGGGCTCTATGGGAGCAGCCCGTTCCTTCTTGGTCCTCCGCTTCTTCTTAGAGGGAGCAGCAGCAGAGGCTTCAGGATGTTTCCTCTTTCTGGCTTCAGCCTCAGCAGTCCTCGTCTTCTTCAGTTCTGAAGTGGTAGACCTGGCTTTTGGCTTCGAGCCAGTCATGCTGGTTGGGAAGACAATGGGATGTGCTTCCTGCCTTGGTGTGTCGGGTTCGGCCATAGCGGGCTTCTTCTTCTGCTTTGCAGCCATCCTGGGGTCGATGCCAGGACGCCCAAGGGCCTTGCGCTTCTCAGCCTCATTGTAGGCTTGCACACACTTGTCAACCAGGCTCTTCATGCGCTCACGAGAACCTTGAGCTTCTTCACGCTTCTTGAGAAAGGCTTCTTTGAGCTCGTGCAGCATGATCTTGAAGTTCTTGACCTATTGCATGCTGAGCTTGGCCATATGCTTCTTGAACTGAGCTTTCTCAAAGTCAATCTTCTGCTTTAGTGCAACGATGCGCTGGGCTATAGCTAACTTTGAAGAAATGGCGCCATGGAAGGCAACACTGAGGCCAATGGGAAGTTGCAGATCTTCAAAGCTGAGGTTGGGCGTGTGAAACCACTCATCGATGAAGTCGTGGATGATTGCCACGTCAAAGAGAGGCAAATTGTTGAAGATTTCTGCTTCTTCTTTACTCTTGATCAGTTGCTCAAGAGCGTCATCTGCAAGATCTTCATCACTGGATAGATCAATGGCATCATTGCACAAAATAGCAGCAGCAGTTAGTTCTTGGCTGGTATGTGGCAGAGGCATCTTGACTCTCGGGGGCTTGGAGATGCGTGACAGATCTTCAGACTGCACACTGTCTTCAGGAGGTGCAGTAGCCAGTGGCTTCTCCGGTGAGATTTTTGGTGCTGAGGCAGGCTTTGAAGCTTTAGGCAGCTTTGGCATCTGCGGCTTTGGGGTCGGAGCTGGGGCTTCATCAGTGTCAGCATCATCATCAGAATGATCCACTTTGGCACCTTGAACAGAGATGTGAGTGATGAGGCCATCCAGGTTGTAGAACGGACCGACGACATTGGGTTTGGCATCGCGGGTGCCATCTGCACGGGGAGCAGAGGGACCAGGATTGAATTCTAGTCCCAATGACTTCTTATTCTGCTTCGCCGAATTCTGGGCAAACTAGAAGTTGCGCTTGAACAGATTGTCATCACGACACCATAGCAGTGACGATGGGTCAGCATCCGCAGGCTGTGGTCCACGGACCATGCAGGGATAGAAGCCTTGTTCAATGGCTTCATCTCTAGACCTGGGTTGAAGATTTCTGTATAGGATGTCTCCCCATGTCGCTTGATGGCATTCTTCTTAGCATATTCCTTTGTCACAAACCTGTACTTGAACCACTGTTCTGCCCAATATCGTCGAATCCATTGGATTCGTGTCTTGCGTTGATTGTAATCCTCTTCAGGATCTGTCTTGTACAGTTCTGAGAGGTCATCGGGCAGATCTCTGGATGTTTCTCCTCGACGCTTTTTGCCACCCTTCCTTACTGATTTCTCTGCAGTCATGAACTTTAAACTGAATGGCTTCAATAAGTTCAAAGGCTTTCGCTTGCTGGACAAACAGGAACTTGCTTCGGGAGATTTTATATGATGCTGTAAGAATTCTGCAACTATGAGAACCAAGGGATTCTCCCACGGACATGTACCTGTGACAGCATTAAGGTGCGAGGGAAGGGGAAGAGGTCATATGCATTCTCAGAAGATTTTGAAGATAAATTAGCTTAGAAGACATTGACCTCATCGTGCGAAGACATTCACTCATAGATAAGGAGTTGGTTCCAGATTTGTACGAATCCACGGATCAGTATAAGTGAGGAATCTAACTACTTTGTGAAGCACAAGTGAACATACTAGGCATATTATGAGATGCAGTATGAAATAGATCCAACTTGTGTGAACAGAAACTGCTTGTGGTAGAAAGTGATGAATCTATAGGATCAAAGGGGCCGTAAAAAGGAAGTTTTATTTACCACACGAAGAACTGCTAGACAGAGTGGAAGAGGAGGCCGAGTAGTTCGATCGTCCATGCCCTAACTTGGCGACGGAGAACACCTATAGCGACGGCGGAGAAGACGATGTCCGCGGTCGGTGTGAAGACGGTGTCGGAGAGGTCGCGGCAGCTAAGCGCTTTGTCGCCGGTGTCGTCGAGGGCTAGCGGTGGCGCTAGGGTTCGTGCGAGAGTGGAAGAAAGGATAATGACTGCGGTGAGGCGTGTATTTATAGGGATAGGGACGGCACAGTGTTATTACATAGGTACCCCTGGCGATTCACATCTGAGGGACACGTGGCCATCAAGCAACATATTGAAGGATGTTCCACGTTCCCACGCATGCCTGGATTGTCGAGTGGTCGTTCCCACTTCTCCGGATTTCAGGTGAAGGTATTAGCATTGAAAGCGGACTTAATGGTTGTCTTTGTATCTTCTGCTGACAAGGACGCAGAGAAGACATTCGACAGTTTCAATAGAATGCATATGATTTGGAGAGATAGAGTTTGAGATAGGAAGCATAGAGAGGTTAGAGTCTGATCACATTCACATAGTTCAAAAGATTCGACAAGAAGACATAGCTATAAGTGAATGCTGTAGAGGACAGAACACTAGTATATATATATATATATATAATCAGCATAGTGAAGATAATCATGAAGACATGTTGAGATTGAAGCCAAACCAAATGTGAAGACACAGCAAATGTAACACCATGGGTAAAACACTTCAAACAGACGAATTTTGTGGTGGCGTTACCCACGTATAGGAAGTATTAGACCTAGACACGGCGCACAATTATCGTGGCGCTCCAAAGTTAAATTCCACATTAATGTATTCATACTTAGAATGTATGTCTTCATTGATTGAAGATATAATTCACTTCGTGTGTTGCACATCTAAGTCATCAATATGCATAAGTGTTAGGATGTGTGCCTGATCACAGGACATTTGAGGATTCCAAGATATTTAGCTCACACCGTAACTTGCAAAATCTCTTCTCATCCAAGGGCTTGGTGAAGATATCTGCCAATTGCTCTTCAGTGTTAACGTGTATGATATCAATATCTTCCTTCACAACATGATCTCTGAGAAAGTGATGACGAATTTCAATGTGCTTTGTCTTTGAGTGTTGAACTGGTTTGTTGGCAATCTTGATGGCGCTTTCATTGTCACAGTAGATTGGCACTTGCTTCAGATGAATGCCATAGTCTTTCAGTGTTTGCTTCATCCACAGAAGCTGAGCGCAGCAAGATCCAGCAGCAATGTATTCATATTCAGCAGTGGAGAGAGATACACAGTTCTGCTTCTTTGAAGACCAACATACAAGTGATCGTCCCAGAAAGTGACATGTGCCTGATGTAGACTTGCGATCCACCTTGTCACTAGCATAATCAGCATCCGAGAATCCAACCAGATCAAACTCTGAGCCCTTTGGATACCATAATCCTAGAGTTGAGGTGTAAGCCAAATATCAAAGAATTCGCTTCACAGCTAAGTGATGCGATTCCTTTGGTGCTGCTTGGAATCGAGCACACATGCAAACACTAAGCATAATATCTGGCCTAGATGCACATAGATAAAGTAAAGAACCAATCATGGAGCAGTATACCTTTTGATCGAACTCTTTACCATTGTCGTCGGGACCTAGATGATGTTTGGCTGGCATTGGTGCCGTGAAGCCTTTGCAGTCTTGCATACCAAACTTCTTCAGGCAATCTTTGAGATACTTCTCTTGAGATATAAAGACACCGTTGCGTTGCTGACGTATTTGAAGACCAAGGAAGAACTTTAGCTCACCCATCATGGACATCTGATATTGCTCTTGCATCATATCTCCAAACTCTTCACTATATTTCTGATTGGTGCAGCCGACGATAATGTCATCCACATATATTTGGCACACAAATAGTTCACCATCATATGTCTTCGTGAAGAGAGTGGGGTCGAGGGAACCAGGTGTGAAGCCTTTGCTCTTTAGGAAGTATTTGAATGTGTCATACCAAGCCCGAGGGGCTTGTTTGAGGCCATACAGTGCCTTGTTGAGCTTGTACACCATGTCAGGATGTTTTGGATCTTCAAAACCAGGCGGTTGTGCAACAAACACCTCTTCTTCAATCTTGCCATTGAGAAAGGCACTCTTCACATCCATTTGATACAGAAGAATATTATGATGGTTTGCATAGGCCAGCAGTATGCGGATAGCTTCAAGTCTGGCCACAGGAGCAAATGTTTCATCGAAGTCAATCCCTTCAACTTGAGTGTATCTTGAGCAACGAGACGAGCTTTGTTTCTGACAACTTGACCATGCTCATCTTGCTTGTTGCGATATATCCATTTGGTGCCTATTATATTGTGCTTCCGAGGATCAGGATGCTTAACCAGTTCCCATATATTATTCAGCTCAAACTGCTGAAGCTCTTCTTGCATAGCTTGAATCCATTCAGGTTCCATGAAGGCTTCTTCGACTTTCTTGGGTTCTGTTATTGAGACGAATGTGAAGTGCCCACATAAATTTGCTAGCTGTGTTGCCCTTGAACGAGTGAGTGGACCTAGTGCATTGATGCTATCGATTATTCTCTCAATCTGCACTTCATTTGCAACACGAGGATGTACAGGACGAAGATTTTGCTCTTGCTGGTCATTGTCATTGTTAGAGGGATTTTCTTCAGGCTGAGCATTGTCTTCAGGTTGATCAAGTGCGGAGATGATAAGTTCTTCTTCAGGTTGAGCTTCAGAAGGTATGATTTCTCTAGTTCCCATAAGTTTGATTGATTCACTGGATGGAACTTCATCTAGCACATTTGGCAGTTGCTCTCTTTGTGAGCCGTTAGTTTCATCGAACCGCACATCCACTGTTTCAACCACTTTGTAATGAAAGAGATTGAAGACTCTGTAGGAGTGCGAATCCTTTCCATATCCAAGCATAAAACCCTCATGTGCTTTTGGTGCAAATTTTGAAGTGTGATGTGGATCCTTGATCGAGCACTTGGCGCCAAATACTCTGAAATAACTGACATTTGGCTTCTTGCCAGTAAGGAGCTCATAGGATGTCTTGTTCAGAAGCTTGTGAATATAAACACGGTTGATGATATGGCATGCAGTGTCAATGGCTTCAGGCCAGAATTTTCTTGGAGTCTTGTATTCATCAAGCATCGTCCGAGCCATCTCAATAAGTGTTCTATTCTTGCGTTCGACGACGCCATTCTGCTGTGGCGTGTACGGAGCTGAGAATTCATGTGTGATGCCCAAAGTATCAAGATATGTATCAAGGCCATTGTTCTTAAATTCAGTGCCATTGTCACTTTTGATGTGCTTTATCTTGGCGCCATAATTGTTCATTGCTCGATTGGCGAAGCGTCTGAAGACATCCTGCACTTCAGTCTTGTAAAGGATTATATGCACCCAAGTATATCTTGAATAATCATCAACAATGACAAAGCCATAGAGACAAGCAGTAGTAGTAAGAGTTGAGTAATGAGTGGGACCGAAAAGATCCATGTGTAGCAGTTCGAAGGGTTGAGTTGTTGTCATGATTGTCTTCGAGGGATGCTTGGCCCTCGTCATCTTTCCTACTTCACAGGCACCACATAAGTGATCCTTCTTGAACTTGACGCCCTCGATGCCTATGACATGCTTCTTCCTTGCAAGGGTGTGGAGGTTCCTCATGCCAGCATGCCCTAGCCTTCGATGCCAGAGCCAGCATTCAGAAGCTTTTGCTACAAGACATACTGCAAGTTGTGGTCCTGCTGAGAAATCTGCAACATACAAATCATCTTTTCGATACCCTTCAAACAATAGAGACTTGTCAGATTCCATTAGTACAAGGCAACGATATTTTCCAAACATTACAATCATGTTTAAATCACAGAGCATTGAGACAGACATTAAGTTGAAACCAAGGGATTCAACAAGCATGACTTTATCCATGTGTTGATCCTTTGAGATTGCAACTCTACCTAGACCCAATACCTTGCTTTTACCAGTGTCAGCAAATGTAATGTGACTTTTGTCGGATGGACGTAAGGTTGAGTCCATAAGAAGGCTTTGCTTGCCAGTCATGTGGTTCGTACACCCACTATCAATAATCCATTCTGAAGCAGCTGGTGTCGTACCCTACAGTGCAGTTAGGGGGATAGGCTTCACGAAGAGAGTTGTGAAGCAAAAACATTTGATGAACCAGTGGGTTATGAAAGCTTAGATCGAGATTTGGACTGATAGGGCGAGTAGCAAGCGATTCAGGAACAAAGTACATAATAAGACCATTTGGGCATTTGATCTTGCGCCCTACAAGATGTTTAAGGTCCCCAGCAATAGCGTCAGACGATTTTGGTTTTCTGCTGGAGACCTTTCCCTTCAAAAGAGAGTTAAGCTTTCTTAGCCACCCACATCTTCAAGGGTGGCTTTGAAGCAATGAGTCTAAGTGCAGCATCTGAGAACTTTGGCTTTAGAGCCCTAGCAAAAAGTCTAGCAGGTGGACAATTGTACTCATAAGAATAGGAAGAATAGTTCTTGGTCTTATGAACATGGCAGTTTGATGAACCGCGCTCATATTCATAGGCCTGAGTATGGCTTCCCTGCAAAAAATTTGCGTTGGCGCGACTCCGGTGAGTCCTCTGTCTGTATGAAGCCTTTGGATAGTATGAAGTCTATGGTCTGGGGTTTGTCTTCTTCACCTGTGGTGTCATGATGACATTCACAGGAAGATTCTCCAAACACCTTTTCGGCACCCAGATCTTCTTCTTAGGCGGTCCATTCCTATAGTTAGTACCAATATACCTGGCAAACACTTCACCATTCTAATTCTTAAACAGTTTGTAGTTGGCATCAAAGGATTCATCAATAATAATGGGATTAGCACAAGTGAAGCCAGATAGGGTGGATGGATCCGCTGAAGGTTCCTTTGCAGCAACCCACGTGGTTTTGGGGTACTGCTCAGGTTTCCAGTAAGAGCCATCGGCATTCATTTTCCTTTCAAACCCAACACCCTCTTTCCTAGGGTTTCGGTTCAGAATCTGCCTTTTGAGGACATCACATAGTGTCTGATGCCCTTTGAGACTTTTGTACATCCCTGTTTCAAGCACTGTCTTCAACCTAGCATTCTCATCAACAATAGCAGTGGTATCCTCACCAGAGGGGTTAGTTACCACATCAACAGGTGAAGATATTGCAACAGTAGCAGCAGTAGAACATTCAGCGACAGAAGTAGCGTTATCACGCTCAATGTATTTAAGACATGGTGGTTCAAATCCTTCCTGAGCTGAACTGATCTGTTTGGCGCGAAGTGACTCGTTTTCCTTTTGAAGATCTTCATGAGCCGCTCTCAATTTCTCAAGGTCTTGCTTCCTGTGAAGATAATCATAGGACAGCCTTTCATGAGTTGTTGAGAGCGTTTCATGATGACTTTCAAGTTCCTCATACTTAACATGAAGATTTTTTATGTCTTCAATTAAGGACTGAGATCGAGTCATTTCAGCGTCTTACAGATCATCGCTTTTGTCTAACAGTCCATAGCTTTCTATTGTTCAGTTGCAATTTTAGCAAGTGTTTTGTAGCTAGGTTTGGAATCACAACCAGACTCATCGTCACTGGATGTTTGATAGTGAGTAGTGCATGTGTTTACCTTGGCACCACGTGCCATGAAGCAGTAGGAAGGAGCGGAGTAGTCCTTGTCATTTGCATCGGTGTCGGTGACGAAGTCATTGTCTTTAGTGTTGAAGATGGACTTGGCAACGTATGCTGTAGCCAGACTCGCAACGCCAGAATCGGACTCCTCCTCAGACTCCACCTCCGCCTCCTCAGAAGCAGACTCCTCCTCAGAATCCATTTCATTGCCAACAAACGCATGTGCCTTGCCAGATGAGCTCTTCTTGTGTGATGAAGACTTTGAGGAAGACTTGGAAGAAGACTTTGAGTATTTCTTCTTCTTCTTGTCGTCAGAGTCATACTCCTTGCTCTTATTCTTCTTGTTCTCATTGTCCCACTGTGGACACTCAGAGATGTAGTGGCCAGGTTTCTTGCACTTGTGACATGTTCTCTTCTTGTAATCATGAGCAGAAGCTTCATCATTCCTTGAGCTTGATCGTGAAGACTTTCTGAACCCTTTCTTCTTGGTGAATTTTTGGAACTTCTTCACAAGCATAGCAAGATCCTTTCCAATGTCTTCAGGATCATCAGAACTGCTGTCAGATTCTTCTTCGGATAAGGAGACAGCTTTTGCCTTCAAGGCACGAGTTCGCCCATAGCTGGGACCGTAGATGTCTCTTTTCTCAGAAAGCTGAAACTCGTGTGTATTGAGCCTCTCAAGTATGTCAGACGGATCGAGTGTCTTGAAATCAGGGCGTTCTTGAATCATCAGGGCTAAGGTGTCAAACGAACTGTCAAGTGATCTCAGGAGTGTCTTGACGACTTCATGCTTGGTGATCTCAGTGGCGCCGAGGGCTTGAAGCTCATTTGTGATGTCAGTGAGTCGATCAAACGTGAGCTGGACATTCTCATTGTCATTTCTCTTGAAGCGGTTGAAGAGGTGCGAAGGACACTGATTCTCTGATCTCTCTGGGTGGAGACGCCTTCGTTGACCTTGGAGAGCCAGTTCCAGACTAGCCTGGAAGTTTCCAACGCACTCACACGGCCATACTGTCCTTTTGTCAAATGACCACAGATGATATTCTTGGCAGTAGAGTCCAGTTGAACGAACTTCTTTACATCAGCAGCAGTGACACCTTCTCCAGCCTTGGGAACACCGTTCTTGACGACATACAATAGGTCGACATCCATGGCTTCAATATGCATGCGCATCTTATTCTTCCAGTAGGGATATTCAGTTCCATCGAAGACGGGGCACGCAGCGGAGACTTTAATTATCCATGTAGTCGACATAGCTAAAACTCCAGGTGGTTAAACCGAATCACACAGAACAAGGGAGTACCTTGCTCTGATACCAATTGAAAGTGCTAGTGATCGACTAGAGGGGGGTGAATAGGCGATTTTTAAGAAAGTCTTCAAAACATGGAAGTTTCGAAGACAAACAATAGAAGTAAACCTATTACCACGCAGCGGAAGGTAGACTACACTAGGCAACCTTAGTCAAGTAACCAAAGAAGTGAAAGCACAATGACTAATAGCAGCTAGGCAGTAAGGATTAGGTAGGAAGATAATGTGAAGCCAATCAGATCAAGCAGTCACTCAGTGAAGACAAAAGATAATGCAACCATGCAATGACTTCACAAGGACCAACAGTAAGTAAAGGGAAGGGGAGGATGAAACCAGTGACTCGTTGAAGACAATGATTTGTTGGACTAGTTCCAGTTGCTGTGACAACTGTACGTCTGGTTAGGGCGGCTAGGTATTTAAACCTGAGGACACACAGTCCCGGACACCCAGTCCTGAACACGCAGCTCAGAACCCTTAGTCTTCACCGTATTCCCCTTGAGCTAAGGTCACGCAGACCTCGCCCAATCACTCTGGTAAGTCTTCAAGGTAGACTCCCAAACCTTCACAGACTTCGTTCACCGGTGATCCACGATGGCTCTTGGATGCTCAGAACGCGATGCCTAACCGGCTGGAGGATTCACAGTCCTCAAGTGTAATAAGTCTTCAGATCACACAGACAGGACGACTTAAGTGATGCCTAACACTCCTTGGCTCTGGGTGGTTAGGACTTTATCCTCGCAAGGAATTCTCTCTCAAAGGCTTCGAGGTGGGTTGCTCTCAAATGACAACAGCCGTACTTTAACTCTGAGCAGCCAACCGTTTATGGTTGTAGGGGTGGGCTATTCATAGCCACTAGGCAACCCGACCTGATTTGTCCGAAATGACCCTGGGTCACTAAGGAACTGACACGTTTTCCAACGGTCCGATTTCAAACACACACGACAACTTTACTTGGGCTACAAGCAAAGCTGACTTGTCCAACTCTTAACAAGATTCGCTCTCATAGTCTTCACTTGAAGACATAGGATTTTGGTTAAGTATCACTACAGTCATTCTGACTGGTTCTCTTGGACCCCACTTAACAGTACGGTGGTTCCTATGACTCAACAAAGAAGAAAAAGAACTACGGAAGCTTTAAGTCTTCGAGCTCCATAGTCTTCATGCGATGTCTTCTGTTGTCATAGTCTTCAATGTGAATGTCTTCACATACCACCTTTGACTTCAATGTCTTCATACATTTTTAGGGGTCATCTCTGTTTGGAAAACCGAATCAATGAGGAACTTCTACCTGTGTTATCCTACAATTCTCACAAACACATTAGTCCCTCAACTAGGTTTGTCGTCAATACTCCAAAACCAACTAGAGCAAGCAGGTGAGCGCGTAGAGGGGCTAGGCGGCCTCCTGGAGGCACCAGGAGCGCGATGCGGTGCAAGGGCGCGGGTGGTTCGAGCTCGGGCCACGGCGGCGACAAAGCCGGGCGGCGGTGGGTTTTGGTCATCGGCGAAGCGGAAGCTACGACATGCAAACAAGAAATAGGAGAGGGGGAGGAGGAGCAGCAGCTCATAGCGGTTGCAGCAGGCATCGAAGCGGGATCGGGGAAGCTCAGGAGGCGGCGAATCGACGGCGACGATCTCAGGTGGCCGGCGAGGGAAAAGGCAGCGATGGCGGCGTTGCAGCGCGTCCGGGGCCTCGTGGCTCGTCGAGGGGGTCGGGGACGTCGAGACGGAGCTCGCAGGCACGGCAAGTAGTCGAGGGGGAGGCAGTGGCCGCGGCAACGACAAGCGGCGGCGACGGCTCCGCTCGGCTTCGGAAGAGAGAGCAAGAGCAGAGGAGAGGAGGGCCACGGGGAAGAGTGAGAGGGGTCAGGGGGTTGCGTGGCGTCTCCCAGAGGCATTCAACGGCGAGCAGGCAAGCAGGAGGTGGCCGGCGCGTGCACGCGCGCGTCAGGCACATGCCCTTCGTCCTCCTGGCAAGAGGAGGAAGACGACAAGGGAGGTAGAGATGGGTTGGGCCGGCTAGCTACAGTGTTGGGCCAGTTGGTGGGCTGCACAGGTAAGGCTAGGTACGATTCCCTCTCTCTCTTTTATTTTCTGTTTCCTATTTTTTGCAGCTTGTTTGCGATTTAGTTTTAACACCAAATCAACTTTAAACTTCAGAATTATTGAACATATATTTATCCAATTCAAATAGTTATTGAATTAATTTCAAATGCCCAAAATAAATATTTCTAGGACTCCAAAAATATTGGTTTGAATTTTACCTCTTGCCAATATTTTTACAGAATAATAGGAACATTTCCTTGGACTCATTTGAAGAGATTTTTAATGTTGATTATCTCTCAAGTGATTTCTAAGGGTTTCAACTAACCTCAATTCAACTTTCAGAATTTGGAGATGATGCATGGATGCCCTCTTGTGCAACTATTGCAAACAATTCTAGGGATATGACAGGATGACAGTGAGGACCCACCAGGGCAGAAGCCACACGTACGCAAGTGCCTCCTTATTATATACAACTGTAATATTTTTTGATTCCTCCAGGTTTCCTGACATCACGGTCCCACACCATTGTCAACCTATGTAGTCAATAAATGTGAGAATTGCACAAGGAGCGGCCGACAGATGGGACAAAGAAGCTCGAGAAGTATTTGTCTTTTTGAGGTGTGAGCACTACATAGTTTTTCTTGAGCGATGTTTTCGTTGTTGTTCAGAGGAGAGCAGGGTATTAACTGGGTGGGCTGTGGCCCGTCTAGCCCAGGCCAGATATCCAGCCTAGATATTAATTTTTTTCAAGCTGAATATGGCTAGGCCAGCTATACTTTTTTTGAGGAATACCCAAGCAAGGTCAACTTTATGTTGTTGTCCGCCCCGCTGGGCTGCAAATCTTTCCTAGGAGTGATGCATTAGGCTTAACAAGAAAATGGGCTTTGATAAGTAATAGATGGGAAATAATTATAAAAACTGGGCAGTAATTGTAAAAATGCACCAAACACGTAATTACTTTATAAAATATTATTTCTGGATTTTGAAAATTTTAATTTCATTAATTGTTGCGCGCGCAATGTTTCGTTGGATTTTTATGTGATACAAATTTATATTGAAATTGTATTTAATATGACGAGAAATTTTGGGATAAAAATAATTCGGATCACATCAAAATGTGGGAAATTTTATTGAATTCTGTTTTGAACGGTTTGTCGAAATTATTAATCGTTGTCCTAGCTTGGAAATGGGTTGTACTTTTAACAAACTGTAAATGGGTTGTAGTAAATTCCATTAGAATTCAAAAATGGGTTGTACATTCTTACAAATCTCAAATGGGCTATAAGTTCTCTGCCACACACTTGTGGGCCTACTAAGTTGACGCATATGCATGGCTTTGTCAACTTATAGTCAACACACGATTCTAGCAGAAGTGGCCATTGGATGTCCGTCCAACGGATGTCGTGCTTCTTCTTCAATCTCTGACATTCTAGCTTCACCTGCCCAAAACATGATTCCTCCCCCTGACATCTGGGCGTACCATTTCCAAAGTTGACCCGTGGGCCTACTAAGTTGACGACACGGAGCAAATATAAATGATTCTAGCTGCAGTTACCGTACGATGTCCATCAAACGGCCGTCGTGCTTCTTCAACCTCTGGTCTTCTTGATCCAGCCGTCCAAAGCAGCGCCGGTCATGCTGCTAGTTCCTGCCTCCCGTGGTCAGTTGTGCTTCCCCGGAGGCCTCACCGCCCCCTACTACTCCCATCGTAGGCCAGGGCATCCCTCCAATCACCCACACCTCCTGTTGTTATGCGGCGATGGCAGCCTCACACCGTAGCCGAACCAATGAACCCTCGTACTCCTCTCCGCGTGGGCATCCACTACCGCATCTTCCCCGGCACTGTGTCGTCCCCTTCCTAGGCCTCGTCGTCGTCCACCGCCATGGTGCTCTCGGCGCGGCGTGGTCAATGTGCTCAACGACCGACTTCCATTGGAAGAGTACTGTACATGGAGAGGCTGACAGCTGGGTCCACAACAACAACAAGGAAGTGGCACCTTATTACACGAAAAATAATGATTCCTCCTCCTGACAGCAGGGACCCACCGGACGGGCCACCGTATTTCACGAAAAAATAGTTTCCCCCCTAACTGCTGGGACCCACCAGCTACATCTTCGCACGCAAGGAAGTGGGTCCATATTACGGGAAAAATGATTCGCCCCATGACTGTTGGGACCCACCAGCTATATCTTCGCATGCAAGGAAGTGCCTGACAGTCGGGACACACCAGTCGAGACCCACCTGGTCGAAGCGTACGTAGCGTTGTCATTCTGGTCGCGAACGTGTACATAGATACTGGTCCATCAGTCTGTCTGCAGGCTACAGCGATGAACAGTGGCCATGCAAGGAGGGGCACGTGTCGTAGTAGAGGCGTGCATGTAGCATGTACCCGTACGTACAGCAGCCAGGGTGCAAGAAAGAAAATGTGGCCACGTACGTACATACGGGCGGGTTCTCGAATGCCTACTCGCGCATACATACGACCAGGGCTCGTGTACATGGCTGGGTCAAAACGGAGAAATTGCGTCGTGGTCATGTTCATGGTGAGGGGTGTTCATTGGGAGGCAATGGAATGCATGTTGTTCATCGGGAGCCAACCGGCTTGGACGGAATAGCCGATGGAAACGAGGCATGGCGTACCGCGGAATGGAGGAAACGGCCTTGTGTTCGACCGGCCACGGTGGAAATGGGATCCTGTTCATGGGAGGGGTCTGGCGTACCACAAAACAGAGAAACAGACTTCTGTTGGACCTCCTATAGTTGAAACGGGGTCCTATTAACCGGGAGTGGTGTGATGTGCCACAAAATGGAGGAAACAGACTTGAGTTGGAGCGCTACAGTGGAAACAGGGGTCCTGTTCATCGGGAGGGGTGTGGCGTACCGCAAAACAGGACTCCACGGGATACTATTCATCTCCACCGTCGACCTCCTCTAGCCTCCACGGGCTACTATTCATCCACCGTCGACCTCCTCCACCCTCCACTTGTGACTGTTCATCCATGGGCTCCTATTCATCCATCCTCCACCGGCTACTATTCAACCAGCCCTCTCCATGCGGTCCTGTTCAACCACCTCTCCACAGGCTACTATTCATCCAGCCCTCCACCGGCAACGGTTCAACCAACCCTCCACCAGCTACTCTTCAACACGCCCTTCACGGGGTCCTGTTCATCCAGCCCTCCATGGGGTCCTGTTCATCCACTGGCTCGATCAATAGGGGTACTGTTCATCCAGCAGCAATGGCCTCTACTCCCACGGGTTCCTGTTCATCCAACCCACATCGGGAACTGTTCATCCAAACCACCAACAACGCTCACTATTCATCCAGAGGCAGCATCGATCGACTTTAGTTAGCAGTAGTAGTGAAGGAATGGCTCGATCGGGTTCAGTTAACAGCTATCGATCGATCGCTCGGGTTCAGTAACGTGTAGCCTACAGTGTAATCACTCAGGTTCACTTAGATCCCAACGCCTATCTCGGGTTCAGTAGAGCCCAACGCCTCGCACACACGCGTGTATGTATGAGAGAAACGCGCATCACTCGGCCCCAGACCACTCACCGTAACTATAAACTCCCAATATTTTCCTCGCCCTCGCTTCTACCATGATTTTTTCCGTCATGGACGGCACAAAGAATGTCATGCAGCTGCGTCTCTGGCCCGCCCAGGACGAAAAGCCCATTTTTTGTCATGGTTTTTTGTCATAGAAGTAGGACCCCACCACATCTATGATGATACCGGGTTTTGTCACAATTATCATCATAGAAGTGTCATAAGTATGACAGAATTTTTTTTCGTTTGGCCCAAAATGTCACGGATGTGTCTTTTTTTTGTAGTGAGTGCTAATTCTTGTTCATCATTGAGATTGTCATCTCAATTTTTCCCCAGCCGTTGTTCTTCTCTTCAAGATAATTCAATCTTCTACAATATTTGCAAGATCAATTCTTATATTTCTCAATGGTGTTCGTTTCATCCATCCCAAGTTGCCTTTGTTTCCCAACCTCCCACCATTTTCTTCAAGGACTCGGATTTCTTAATCAAGTATCCTTTTATTAACATGAAATTTCGTCATCCTTTTCTTCCAAGTTTCATTCAGCGATTCCTCGTCAAGATGCTTAGGAGCTACAAGTTTATCATTATTCATGCTCCTTCCTTCTCTCTGGACTAAATTCTAGTTTTCGGTGTTAGTCATATCCCTTTCCTCGTTTCAAGTTCTTTCTCATGCCGGTGCACCTCTTAATCATTCACCTCTCGGTATTCATTTATTCCGGCATGCTGAAGATATCTCAAAAGATTCACGATTCCATTCTTAATCCATTCAAGCTATTTTGAGGTTGTTATCTCATTCAAGCCATTTAAACCAACTATTGCAATCTCTCTTTCTAAGCAATCATTTTAAGGATGTTTCTTTTGAGTGCGCCCATAACCCACAGGTCTCTTCCCAGGATCTTTCCTGGCTCTACTAATTTTTCTGAAGTTTTTATCATATTCTTTTCAAAAAATTGACGTAAGAATGAATTTTCATCAGTGAGTTGCCTTCTCTGAGACCGCTTTTCGATTCTTTTCATCTTTGGCTCAACATCTCTATTCTTCATTTTTCCGGAGTACCTCAACAATTTTGGTGGTGTTTCTCATTGTAAATCTCAACACTGAAGACCGAAGAAGAGTGTTCCTCCAAATATTGTCCGTTCTCTCGAAGATTCGTGGTGCCAGTTTGATGATATCCTCCAGAATTTTTTTCGGTCATCATGAATTCTTTTCATACCCATATGAAGCATTTCATGAGCCCTTTCCATTACTGATTCTCTTGAGGCCATCATTTCAGAAGATTTCTTTGTTCTAAGTTTTGAGCTTTATTCTCCAATTATTCAAAATTGATGCCTCTTCGTTCGTATCCATATTATTCCGGTGCTTCGTTGATGTATTGTCTAGTCACCTCGTGATCTCTTCTCTCTGCAATCTTTAAATTCCATCACGTATATTTATTCATTTTCCCGATGATTTTTTCCTTTGCAAAGTTCATTCTCAATTCTTAGATTGGTTCCTTCAAGATTCCCCTTCCTATGTTCTCGTATCAATTAATTCATTCTATCCAAAATCCTACTGGTGGTCCTTTGAGTTTGTGTTATATCTCTCTTCAATATTTTCAATAAGAATAAGTGGCATGTCAAATCCATTGGTTGTCATCAATCCAGTTTGATTAAGGATAGGCATAACATAATTCATGTTCTTGTTTCATCAAGGTGAATTGGCCCATTCTTCTAGAGTTTGTTCATGTTGAATGAATTTTTTGATTCTAAGTTGTTCATCGTCGGCGTCCTAGGAACAGGGGTACCCACACTTGCCTTCATGTGGCCCACGGCGTGGCTCCGTCGACGGCCCGGTACGGCCCAGCTTCAGCAACAACAACCCAAGAACCTCGCGAGGCGCCAAGCCTCGCAAGGTGGACGACACCAAGACCTCCCTGGGGGACGGTCTCACTAGGCTGGCTCCCGAGTAGCGGAGATATCGATGCAAGATGCACCTCGCGAGGTTCACATGACGTGAGCCGTGATGACCAAGGCTAGGCGGGTGCCAGCAAGCATAGTATACCAGTTTCCTCTTTGGTGCTAAGGAGGCAAGCATAGGCACGAGGTCCCGAGGAATCAAGCAAAGGTTCCATATCAGTGCAACAAGACCAAGACCGCCTGGACGGCAGGATGGAGGTCATCACGGAGCCCACCACGGCGTCACCCCCAGAGGCTTTTGCAGGCGAAGACTACTTTTGTCAGGATAACTTGTACTAGTTGTCTCCTTTTGAATTTGGCCGTTGTGGGATCCCTTCCCGCCTATATTTGGGAAGATGACCAACGCCACTATAAATAGGACTTAGCCACCACCATAGAGGAGACAATCCATTCCACCCTGACCAGCTCACCAGCTCATCGAGCGCAAGAACACAACACCTCCTGAGGTTGTTCTACCACCATAATAGTTCATCATCTTCCCCTCGAGGCAATCCACCACAAAGCTGTAGTAGGGTATTACACCGCAAGGTGGCCGGAACCAGGATAAACTACTGTGTCTCTTATCCCTTGGGTTCATGGAGTTAGGCCTTGGGATCGTCGGGCGGGCAGACCGGGGAGGATGATTTCTTCGCACGCACCCTAGAGTTCGAACCTCTCAAGGGTTTGTGGAACCTAGAATCCGACATTCATCTTTTGTTTCATGTAGTTTGAAGTTTTCTCAGTTTTCTCATCACGAAGGTCCATATAAATAATTGCAAGGCTTCATCTTGTTCGTTTCAACCTTCCTTTCTCTTCATCATTCTTTTATTATCGGAGTTCTCACGAAGGCTCAACATGGTGGTTTGTTAAGGATTTAGTTCGTTCTTGAGGTGTACATCAAGATTATTGTTGGAGGAGCTCAAGTGTTCTTCATCGTGCATTCCGAAGTGCGATTCTTTGTACCTTAACTTTGGAGGTGGTGTCATGTCATTCTTGACAATTTCCCTTCGTGTTTCATGATTCACAACTTGTTACGAATGAGATATTATAAAAGCATCATTTTCTCTTCGCTCATGAGTTGTTTCAACCCATCATAATGCTTCATTGGAGGTTATCTTGGTACAGATTTTACCTAAAGCCTTCCATTAGGAATGTTGCTATTTGTGGTGCTTATCTATGATCCAAGTTTTCTCCTATCCTCTCGGCGAAAGAAGTTTTCATCTTGTCGTTGATCTCAAGCAAGCAATTGTTTCAATTACTGGCAGAATTTCACCTCAAGTTTTGAGATGTTATACATAAGACCACAACAATCTTATTCATTTCATTATTGATTTTGAAACAACTCCATTCAATCACTCTTTGTAAGGATGCTTTTCAACTTCAATTGTGGCAAAAGTTGTCATTTTTTTGTTCATTCATTCGTTTCATTCCATTCTTTCATTTCTTTTGGATGCATTGTGTTGGCTCTTGTCAAGTATCATCCCATATTGTCATCCTCATGTTAAACTCCTTCACTTTTCAGCCGGAGTGTTGTCCGAATTCTTTCGTTCTTACTCCTTCCCTATCTCATTTTAACCGGAGTGGTTTCAAAATCTATCTTGGCCTTTGAGCTCTTGGTTTTCCTCCTTCTTCCACTTGCCTAACGGAGTGTTCTAAATTTCGTTCATCTCTGTCGTGTCATTTATTCATACATTGTAACCTCACAAGGTTCATTGGTTTTGCTTGTTTGTCGAAGAAGAAACTTTATTTTACCTCTCCCTCTCTCTTCTCTTCTCATTCCTAGATCTCGGGGTGATATCTATTCTAAGTGGGGGAGAGTTGTAACAGCCGAAGACCGATGCTCCAGATGCCTTCCATGTTTTGTGTGTCAGTTGTGTTAATTATTTGTTTGTTGCATTCATCATCGCATAATTCGCATTGCATCGCACTCCGTGTCGTCATTCTTGTCAAAACTTGCATACGTTTGTAGTTGCCGCGTCTCTCCCATTCATCACTGGCCGTTCTGAGACCAACCACAATAGCAACCTTGTTCTTCGTTTTCTCTCTTGCCTAAACCGGAGTCTCTCCACACAATGCATAGACCCCCCTCACGTGCGTCCGAAAACTGCCCAAACCCGAACTGGGTAGTCATCACCGGTGAATCCAGATCAATCCCTAACATCCCCAAACATATTCAGTTTATTCTTTGGACTACCCTGACCTATTTATCTCGGACCGTCCGATTCAAATCAGAGGATCCAAATCATCTCTGTTTTTCTATAAATGGACACCCCCTATGTCCATTTCTAGTCTAAGCCTAAAACGTAGGGGATCTATCCCATCGCGCCGCCACAACACTCTCTCGAGATCCTCCTAAATCCGATCCATCCAACCACACACAGCCATCTCCCTCCTCGATCATCCTCGACCCAATCCCCTCACCCACCACTAGCGCTGCAACCTTCCCTCCATTTCCGTGCCACCCGAGGAGAGCTGACCTCCTCCCGATCCCCATGGGTGTCTGTCGTGGGAAAACACGACAACCTGTGGGGCCATCAGCCCCTTGTTGTTCGGCAGGGGGAAGAGCACATTGCACAAAGAGCACGGGGTGCAGCATAGCGCGGTAGCAATCACACTAGCAGTTTTTACCTAGGTTCGGGCCCCCGTGAGGCGTAAAACCCTAACTACAAAAAAATACACTTCCGTGATGATACATGTTTGTCACAGTAGGTCACGTTTTCTGTCATGCATATACATCCATGACGATTTTGTGATAGAATCAAGATTGTCATACCTGTGCTGTCATAGAAGTGTTCCATGACATTACAAAAATTATCATCACGGAAGTGTCCACTTCCATGACGATAAATCCTGCGTCATAGAAGTGCTTTTGTCAAGGGTGATCGACACGTGGCATCCACCGTAACGGGTCGCCGTTAAGATATCGGGTCCGGTTTTGGATCAGATAACCTGCAAACAGCCACGACCAATGCCGATTTTCCATGTGTAAATTCTCATTGGCCGAGGGAACCACGTGTCAGATCCGCGGTGGCACAGGTGTCACTCATCCAATTGGCATACCTTTTGCTGGATTGCAGGTCCTGTGTGGTGGGGCTAGTGGTGTGGCCAGTGAAGTATGGGTACAGTCTGCTGGAGTCGGTCCTACATTTTGTGTCTCTCGTTGTACAACCAATATAAGTGGGTGTTGTTTGATTTCTATGGCACCACCACGTTTTTCAAGGACTTTGCTGGTGCTCCTTTAGGTTCGGCAATCACCCTCTTCCTTTTTGATGTCTGATGCATAAGAACAACATTTGAGTGGAAAACATGGTATGATGATAGATTGGAATATGTCTTGATAATGGATGGGCATGGCATCTTGACATATGTGACGAATAAACTAAGCAGATGGCGGTGCAACAAAGTAGAAGAAATGCAAGACAACATATGCAAGATACGCGCAATCAATAAAACCTTTCCAAATTAGAACAGGCACCTTGATGGGTGAACCGGACAGGCCATATGCCTTTGACTCCTCGAGGTCACAATAGTCATTAGGATCATATTCTGAACAAGAATCTATAGGTGGGGAGCGTATGAGTTTATTTGCATCCAGAATGGCACTCAATGGCTTTGTGCCAATTTTGTAAGTTGTTGTAGTGTTCCACAATATTCTTATAATGCGCGGATTTTGATATTCACTGTAATTACGTATAATATCTAAGAACCATGAAAACATAAATAGTAGTGAGATTATCTTTGTAATGAAGAGGATAATCTAATATAGGGCACCCCTGTAAACCCTTGTGTGCTACCACTGGATTCTGATGAGAGAGCCCATGTGTGCTGTAATATGGTGCGTGCATTAATATAATTTGTCACAAGTACACAAAAAATAGGCTCCAGAAGTAAGGATAGTTGGCAAATGATAAGTTCATAATATACTGTATAGAGAGTTTACTGCCAAACCATGATAACAAGAGCACACAAAAACTAGGCAGATCGTAATGTACATAAAAGGGGTACACCATAACCACGATATATAAATCAATAAAGTGGAACTGGCTGGAAAATACGGTGTTTTATTGCCGCTACTAATTGAAAGCCTACCGATCACGTACAGGCCAGCTCTATCAGCTATTGCCTGCAGATGTCCCTGCTACCTTTCCTGACACGAAACATACTGTACGTACTAAATACAGAATAACAAAAGAGGAACATGTTAAGGAACTGAAGAGAAAGCATATTATTGAGGTTTCGCTTCATTGCATACAATGTTGGTTGCCCGCTCATGATGAATCACATCACCCAAAGAAATGCAATTCCATGCTGTCTCTCTATATGTGGCCACATGCATTTCGAAAATCAAGTGGGAGCTTTATCTAAGCAATTAAATGTGTGTCTGTTGACTAATATCAGTATCATATCATAATTCGTATTTGAAGAAGTAAGCTTTGGACTTATGGTTGGTGTGTTGTTTAGCTTCAAGAGTGGACTGCTGCTAGTGCAACACAAAGCAGCTGCACAGATCATAGTGTAGATATAATGGGAAAACTGTAAGCATCAAGAGTAAAATCAGCAAAGTGGAACTTGCTGGAATATATGTGCTAGTATTGCCGGTATGGCTAGAAAGGATTCAGATACCAACTCTCATCAACTGAAGGTGCGGTACTGTTAATATCAGTGTAACTCTCAAAGGCGACGCAGCTCCCTGCATTTGCTTGCTAATCTTATAGGATTCGAGTGGGCAGGCCACTACAATTCCTATTCCAATGTTTACAAAATCCTATGAATCAAAGAGGCCTAAAGAGTTCAAAGTGTCCATCACAACTGACCTTATACACCTCTACACTGCAAATGTCCCTACTCATCTTCACTACAAGGAACATACTATACTACTATCATACTCCCTCCCATCCAAAATATAGGTCTTTGTAGAGATTTCCACTATGGATCACATACAGATTTATACAGATACATCTTAGAGTGTAGATTCACAAATTTTACTCCATATGTAGTCCATGGTGGAATCTATACAAAGACTTGTATTTAGGAATGGAGAGAGTACTTATTAAAGAAGAACGAAAGAGGAACATGCTAAAGAAGAGCAAGAAGATTTTGGATAATAAATTGTTCGCTGTGCAGTGCCCATACATGATGAACCATAGCGCATTAAGAATGCAACTCCCTGTTGTCCCTCTATTTGTGGTGCACGTGCTTTTCGAAAGTAAAGTAGGAACATTAGCTGACCAATTAAACGTTATCTGTTTTAGTATTATTAGCATCATATCAGATTCGTATTTGAGCAACAAGTTTGGAATTATGAGTGGCACATCGTTTAACTTGATGTATTTAGGAGCAGTGTTAAGCAACTATGATGGTGGTACTGAATATAAAGGCATGTTTGCATGCAAGTCACGTGACTTTTGTCATTTGGATCAGTCAACCATTTCAGGTGGTTGGATGAAGATCCTATGTCTCCTAACCCTTCTTCTTCCTCGGCTCTGATACTTCCCATACAGAACACCGCACGGGCTACCATCCTAACCACTAGCCCGACCCCCCCCCATCCCCCGCCCTCCACTGAACCGCCCCCAC
>NC_041386.1:350438352-350460197 GCF_002162155.2 Triticum dicoccoides
CCTGTGTTCCTCCGCCACCACCACCCCCACCGCCGCCCCTACCCGCGTCGAGTTTTCTTCATTCGGCGAGGCTCCACCACCACCCCCCACAACCACCGTCCCCACCCAAGACCCTTCCTTCACACCGGCGAACTCTGGCGAGCTCTCAAAAATCAACTAACCCAATGTTAAAATTTAGTCTAGTGTCATTTAACTAGAGTGGAATATAAAAGGGGAAATATAGTGTTGAGCGTGCCATGGCAGCTCTGAAGGTGCAAACCGGACAAAGGAAACTTCACATGCAATGTTTGCTTTCAACTAACAAGTAAGTGATGGACAAGAAATCAGAGTAAAGCAGTGGTGATCTATTTTCTTGCCGCGATAAATAAGTTGAGCATATACGAAAGAGTACCGCCTCTGGTGCAGCGCCGTGTATGCATCTGCTGAGAATTTGACGGTGCGACGGTATGATGGCTGTCGGCGGCATGGAAGCAGATCTAGGAGGGTAGACGGTGGCGGTGGGGCACGGTGGACGAGACGGTCATAGGAGCAGCGCCGGCAAGGTGGACGACAGCAGGGATGAAGCAAGAGGACGGGATGCAAGGATCTCGGTCCGAAGCCATGGATGAGAGAGGTCCATCTCTTGTAATGGACGACGACGTCGGGATATCAGCTCCAACATGGTGGAGGAGGACGACGGTGGATGGGGTGGAGGATGGAGGAGTGTAACACCCCGGATATGATTTACCTAATATGTAATCCAACTCTTGTCGTTTCTGGCATTAAGTTATTTTATTTTCTCGGGTTCGGGTTTTTTGTCTCCATGCATTGTTGTCGTTGTCATGCATCTCATACCATGTCATCATGTGCATTGCATTTGCATACGTATTCATATCATGCATCCGAGCATTTTCCCCGTTGTCCATTTTGCATTCCGGCGCTCCATTCTCCTCTGGTGGTCATTTCTACCTTCTTTTCGTGTGTAGGGGTTAAACATTTCCGGATTGGACCGAGACTTGCCAAGCAGCCTTGGTTTACTACCGATAGACTGCCTGTCATGTTTCGTACCATTTGGACTTCGTTTGATACTCCAACGGTTAACCGAGGGACCGAAAAGGCCTCGTGTGTGTTGCAGCCCAACACCCCTCCAATTTGGCCCAAAACCCACCAAAACCCTCTCCATCATCTAGAGTGTTCGATCATGATCGCGTGGCCGAAAACCGCACCTCATTTGGACACTCCTAGCCCCCTCTATGCCTATATATATCTCCCCCATTCGAAATCACGGTTGAAACCCTAGTCGCCTCCCACCTCTCGCCGCCGGACGCATCCGCTTCGGGCCGGATGTGTCCGACCCAGCCGCCGCCGCCACGTGTCCGCCTCCCACTCGATGCCACCCAGTACTGGGCGGGAGTTCGAAGGTTGAGGTAGATGGTTTCCGAAGTTTTTTTCTCGGTTATGTGTTGAAGGATGGATACAGCTGGATGTAGGATTTGCTAGATTTGGGTGAGATATTATGCTTCCCCTGTATCCCAAACACCTGATTGCATAACCGGAAAGGTTTGGGAGTTTCATAGGTGGGAATTCTTGTAGCTCTATTTCTTCTTCCACGGATATTTGGTTTGAGATTGGGATTTCTTACCGAGTATTCGTTCTTGCTCCGTACCTTGTTGATTTATTTCTCTACCTCAATTCTAAGTGGCTTCTCAATTTATGGATATGTGACCATGTCAATTGGAATGCATTCGTTCATTTTGTTCGGATGTGAAGGCTATATGTTGCAATTTCTACCCGTTGGATTCACCTTCAATATTTGTCAATCAATGTGCTAATGGATGTCAACCTCTTCAGGATGGCTCCTCCAACACGCACGACTCTGAATCCTGATCCGCCACCACCTCCTCCTCCTCCGGAGGCATGGCAAGCTGTGATGGCCGCTACCAATGCAAACACGCAGTTGATCATGCAAATTCTTCAACAGCGCAACCAAGCAAACCAAGGCAACCAAGGCAACCAGGGAAACAATCAGAATCACTTTGCTACACTCAACCAGTTCCTTGCTAACTAGCCAAAGACCTTCAGCAATTGTGTTGAGGCAACTGATGCTGACGATTGGCTCGTGGACCTATGCAAGCATTTTGAGTGCAGTAACGTCAGGCCTGAGGACTTTGTCAAGTTCGCTTCCTTCCAACTCAAAGACCAAGCTGCAGAATGGTTCCAGCAGTACAAGGATTCCAGAGAAGGCCATGTGATTACCTGGGATGAATTCCGTCAAGACTTCAAAGCTCATCATATTCCTCAGAGCGTGGTTGAAAGCAAGCGTGAGGAAGTCCGCAACCTGAAGCAAGGCTCTATGTCTGTCTATGACTACAACAAGTTGTTTCAGAAGCTCACCCGCTTTGCTAAGCAGGATGTCCCTGACGAGAAGAGCATGATATACCAGTTCAGGGGTGGTCTCAGAGAAGAAATCCAGCTAGCTCTTATTCTCTTTGAGCCCTTGAGGTACGATGAGTTCTACAACATGGCATTGAAGCAAGAGGTTTCTCAACTGAAGTGTGATGCTTCCAAGAAGCGAGTCAGAGATGCTACTCCTTCTTCCTCTACTCAAGTGGCCAAGCAGCAGAAGTATTGGCTTCCTCCTCCTCCGTTCCGTCAGCCGTATCAACAGAAGAGCAGAGGTGGCAGTGGATCTTCCCACCCACCCAACCCTGGCTTTCAGAACAAGACTTCATCTCAAGCTTCAAGATCGAGTGCTCCGTATCACTGTCCACTTTCAGAGGTCACGTGCAACAAGTGCCAACAGAAGGGACACTATGCCAACAAATGCTTCAATCAGAGGCGTCTCCCTCCTCCTCCTCCTGTGAGATTGGCAAGTACAGCTGTGGTCAAGCATAACCCCAAGCACGCCAAGGTCAACTTGTTGAACGTAGCTCAGGCAGAGCACTCGCTAGATGTCATCATGGGTAACCTTCCTGTTAACGATTTTCCTGCAAAAGTTCTTTTTGACACTGGTGCATCGCTTTCTTTTATTTCAACACCATTTGTTGCCAAGCATGATTTTGTGACCAAAAGGATTCCTTTCCCATTGAAGATTGTGTCTCCGGGCAAGCAAATGGTTTCTAACAATTGCGTCCCGGATGTCTCTATCACATTGGGCGACTACAAGTTTCTTTCTTCTCCGGTGGTTCTTGGTAATTCGGATATTGATCTTATTCTCGGAATGGACTGGCTTTCTAAGCACAAGGCGCATCTTGATTGTGCTGCCAGGAAGATTCAATTGACTCATTCGTCTGAGGATGTAATTGTCTTTGCCGCTCGTGATGATACCATCCGTCTGTTTTCTCTTAATGAGAAGGGTGAACTGGATGCCATCTCGCAAATTGCAGTCGTTTGCGAATATCAAGACGTCTTTCCAGAACAGCTTCCAGGAATGCCTCCGCACCGGCCAGTTGAATTCGTCATCGATCTTGAACCTGGCATGGAACCTATTTGCAAATGTCCTTACAAGCTCGGACCTGAAGAGTTGAAGGAGCTGAAGAAGCAACTCGATATTCAAGAGCGAATGGGTCTCATCCGACCTAGTTCCTCTTCGTGGGGTTGTGGAGTACTCTTTGTGAAGAAGAAGGATGGAACGGACCGACTTTGTGTTGACTACCGTCCACTGAACAAGAAGACTATTAAGAACAAGTACCCACTTCCCAACATCAACGAGCTGTTCGAACAACTCAAAGGTGACCAAGTATTCTCCAAGCTTGACCTCCATATGGGTTATCACCAGATTCGAATCTGTGAGTAAGATATTCCCAAGACGGCTTTCAGAACAAGCTATGGTTCATATGAATACACTGTCATGTCTTTTGGCCTCGTCAACGCTCCTCCGACTTTCTCTCGCATGATGAACTTCATCTTTAATGCCTACACAAATGACTTTGTTTTGGTCTATCTTGACAACATTCTGGTCTTTTCGAAGAACAAGGAAGATCATGCCAAGCACTTGCGTTTGGTGCTCGATAAGCTCAGGGAACATCAGTTCTGCGCCAAGTTCTCAAAGTGCGAGTTTTGGCTTGATGAGGTTCTTTATCTTGGGCATATCATCTCTGCCAAGGGCATTGTGGTGAATCCTGAGAAGGTGTCTGCAATTGTGAATTGGGAACCACCTCAGAACGTGAAGCAACTACGTAGCTTCCTCGGTCTCGCGAGCTACTGTCGAAGGTTCGTGGAGAATTTTTCAAAGATCGCGAAGCCTCTTTCAAACCTTCTCCAGAAGCACGTCAAGTATGTTTGGTCTATGGAATGTGACATCGCTTTCAACACTTTGAAAGAGAAATTGGTCACTGCTCAAGTTCTGACTCCTCCTGATGAATCCAAACCGTTCGAGGTCTTCTCAGATGCCTCTCTTCAAGGTCTTGGTGCAGTGTTGATGCAAGAGAAGAAAGTTGTGGCTTATACCTCTCGCCAGTTGAAGCCCAACGAGAATAACTACCCCACTCATGACCTCGAGTTGGCGGCATTTGTGCATGCTCTTTTGACTTGGAGACATCTCTTATTGGGAAGGAAAGTGGACATCTTCACTGACCACAAGAGTCTCAAGTACATCTTCACTCAGCCTAATCTCAACCTCAGGCAGACTCGTTGGGTCGAAATGATTCAAGAGTATAATCTGAGTATCGAGTATACTCTAGGCAAGGCCAATGTGATTGCTGACGCATTAAGGAGGAAGGCTTATTGCAACAGTCTGATTCTCAAGCCTTATCAACCCGAGCTTTGTGAAGCTTTCCGCAAACTCAATCTGCAAGTTGTTCCTCAAGGTTTCCTCGCCAACCTTCAAGTCTCTCCTACCTTGGAAGACCAGATTCGCGAGGCTCAACTTCTCGATGCTATGGTGAAGAAGGTGAAAATTGGGATTGCCAAGAGTCAACCCAAGTACAAGTGCTACCGCCTTGATGACAAGAATACTCTCTTCTTTGAGGATCGTATTGTTGTGCCCAAAGGTGACCTTCGTAAAGTGATCATTAATGAGGCTCACAATTCTCTCCTCTCCATCCACCCTGGGAGCACGAAGATGTATCAGGACCTCAAGCAGGCTTATAGGTGGACTCGAATGAAGCGCGAGATTGCTCAGTTCGTGAATGAGTGTGATGTCTGCAGAAGAGTGAAGGCAGAACACCAAAGGCCAGCTGGTCTCCTCCAACCTCTTGCAATTCCAGAATGGCAGTTTGACCACATTGAGATGGACTTCGTGACTGGGTTTCCAAAGTCCAAGCGTGGCAATGATGCTATATTCGTTGTCATCGACAAACTCACTAAAGTGGCTCACTTTCTGCCTATCATAGAGTCTATCACTGCAGCTCAATTGGCGGAGCTCTATACCTCTCGAATTGTCTCGCTGCACGGTATTCCACAGGTGATCTCTTCACACCGTGGCAGCATGTTTACCTCCAAGTTTTGGGAGTCTTTTCAGAAGGCCATGGGCACCAACATCCACTTCAGCACAGCTTTCCATCCTCAAACTAGCGGTCAAGTCGAGCGTGTCAATCAGATTCTTAAAGATATGCTAAGGGCTTGTGTGATCTCCTTCGACATGAAGTGGCAAGATTGTCTTCCATATGCTGAATTCTCCTACAACAACAGTTTTCAAGCAAGTTCGGGCAAGGCCCCATTCGAAATTATGTATGGCAGGAAGTGCCAGACCCCACTCAACTAGTCTGAAATCGGCGAACGTCAACTTTTGGGAAATGACTTAATCACAGAGGTAGAGGAAATG
This sequence comes from Triticum dicoccoides, assembly GCF_002162155.2. Lineage (NCBI taxonomy): Eukaryota > Viridiplantae > Streptophyta > Magnoliopsida > Poales > Poaceae > Triticum > Triticum dicoccoides. Next base: position 350,444,096 of record NC_041386.1, read on the forward strand.
TGCAAGGTCATTCGAGATAACCTCAAAGCAACGCAATCGCGCCAGAAGAGCTACTATGATAGTAAGCACCGTGATTTGGCTTTCGAGATCGGAGATCATGTTTACCTCCGTGTCTCTCCTATGAAAGGTACTCGTCGCTTCGGTATCAAAGGGAAGCTTGCCCTAGATACGTGGGCCCTTTCAAGATCGTCAGCAAGAGAGGCGACCTCGCCTATCAACTCGAGCTTCCTTCAAACTTTGCTAATGTGCACGACGTGTTCCATGTCTCTCAGCTCCGCAAGTGCTTCAAGACTCCTGACTGCACCATCAACTTCGAAGACATTGATCTCCAAGAAGATCTGTCTTATCTTGAGCACCCCGTTGCTATTCTTGAAGAGATTGAACACAAGACTCGCAATAAGTCAATCAAATTCCTCAAAGTCAAGTGGTCACACCATTCCGACCGTGAAGCCACCTGGGAATGCGAGGATCACCTCCGTTCTAAGTACCCGGCGTTCTTCGAGTCCTAGATCTCGGGACGAGATCCTTTCATTGTGGTGGAGTGTTGTAACACCCCGGATATGATTTACCTAATATGTAATCCAACTCTTGTCGTTTCCGGTATTAAGTTATTTTATTTTCTTGGGTTCGGGTTTTTTTGTCTCCGTGCATTGTTTTCATTGTCATGCATCTCATATCATGTCATCATGTGCATTGCATTTGCATACGTGTTCGTCTCATGCATCCGAGCATTTTCCCCGTTGTCCGTTTTGCATTCCGGCGCTCCGTTCTCCTCCGGTGGTCATTTCTACCTTCTTTTCATGTGTGGGGGTTAAACATTTCCGGATTGGACCGAGACTTCCCAAGCAGCCTTGGTTTACTACCAGTAGACCGCCTGTCAAATTTCGTACCATTTGGACTTCGTTTGATACTCCAACGGTTAACCAAGGGACCGAAAAGGCCTCGTGTGTGTTGCAGCCCAACAACCCTCCATTTTGGCCCAAAACCCACCAAAACCCCCTCCATCATCTAGAGCGTTCGATCACGATTGCGTGGCTGAAAACCGCACCTCATTTGGACACTCCTAGCTTCCTCTATGCCTATATATATCTCCCCCATTCGAAATCACGGTTGAAACCCTAGTCGCCTCCCACCTCTCGCAGCCGGACGTGTCCGCTTCGGGCCGGACGTGTCCGACCCAGCCACCGCCGCCACGTGTCCACCTCCCACTCGCCGCCGCCCGCGCCCACATCAACTGCGCCGCCACCCGCGCGGGCCCGCTGGGGCCCAAGGCCGGCCCCCGTGGCCCGGGTCTTCCCCGTCGCCTCCTCGCTCCAGACGCGTCGCCCCGACGCCGGTGTTGCTCACCGCGCCGCCACGCTGTCTCGCCGGCGAGCTTGAAGCTCCGCCCGGCCCACTCGTCGCCAGCCATAGCCTCGGCCGCCGCGCCTCGGCACGCCGCACCGCCCCGGCGCGCCGCTCCTCGACGGCCCCGGATCCGGCGAGATCCGGCCGGCCCGCTCCTCCGGTGAGCTCCGGCAGCCGCCTTCCCGACGAACTCCGGTGCCGACCCCGGCGAACATCGATCCGCGCGCTGGATCTCAGATCCGAATTCAAAAAAACCTAGGGTTGACTCCATTTTTTGCCAAGTCTGCAGATTATATTGCCATGTTCATCATGCTATATATCCGCGTCCGTAGCTCCGTTTTGGACGCGTAGCATATCAAAATGTTTGTCTCGGAGAGTACATCATTTCAACTCATTGCATCATTTTCATTTGATCTCATCTTGATGCCCGAAATGCTGTTGGAAGAGAGCTATTTGAGTTAATTGTCAGATCTGCTTCACCAAATAGCTATTTGTCATTTTTGCCATGATTATTTTGTGCATGATATGCTCCTGAGCTCTACATGTGTTTTGTTATATGCTTTGCCATCTTTCCAGAGGTGCTATCCATGTATTTTTGTGATATGTGTGGTGACTAGCACAAGCTTGCAAAGTGGTGCATTCGTTAATGCTGATTTCAGGGACTTAGCCATTCCACTAAGTCCTTGATTTGTTTTTATCAATATGCCATATGTTCATGTTTTTTCCTAGTGATTCGTGCCTCTTTTGAGGATTATCAGTAAGGATGATTTGTTAATCTTGTAGTGCTATATCCATCCATGTCTTTGTTTGCAATAATGGAGCAATCTAGCTTGAGTCAATCGAGCTCTACTTTTGTTATTTCGTGAATCTGGGCAGATTATCTACTTGTTAGCGAGTTTGCCGAGGATTTTGTTTTTGATCCGTGCATGCTATGTTGTTGTTCTTGCCATTTCTAGCTTGTATAATGTGTATTCTTGATGGGTGTATGCTTAGATTGTCATGCCTTGCTCTATAGTGAGTGCATCGAGCTCGTAAACATGCCTACCCGTTAACAGATTTGCATGCTCCAGTTTTTCACTAAGTCTGTGATCTGATTATGTTTTTGCCATGTTCACATGCTTGCAATTGTATTTTCTAATCCCTTTTGGCTCAAGGTCACTAAGGGACTTTTGTTACGCTCTTTGAGTAGCTCCATGCCATGCCTTACTTTGCCATGTTAAGTTCCTGTAGCATATAGATTTCATGCTCCAAAGTGTGCTACCTGATCTGAAATTCCAGACTAGTGTTAATTTCACTAAGTCTGAAATCTGTTTATCAAATGCACTTTTGCCATGCTTGTTTGAACCTGTTAATGGATGAATTGGCCGTAGCTCAGTGTTCATATTTTGTTAAACATTATGAGAAGATCCCTACCATGTATTTTGTTGCCAAATTTGAGTGATGTAGCATGTTTATCGTGTTGCATTTAGATGGCTACTTGCTGTTTATCGCAGACCGGTACCATATTTGTTTTGCTTGCCATTTCCAAACCGTGCATCCAATTCCGGCGATCTTTATATCTATTTCAACCAAAATCACCTCACCTTTCCAGTGGCACTATTGGATTTCCATGTTGAGGCCAGGTTCATTCATTCCTTGTCAAATCTTGCATATGCATCACATATCACATCCCGCATAGCATACCATGTTCGCATCATGTTGTTTGAGCTTTGCATGTGGTTGATTGTGTCCTTTTTTATTGTTTTTCTTGTTTGGGTAGAGCCGGGAGACGAGTTCGCTAATGAGGAGCCCGTTGAGTTTCCTTTCAAGGATCCAGTCAACTCTGACAACTTTGCAGGCAAGATGATCATACCCTCGAAATCACTTCTATCTTTGCTTTGCTAGATGCTCGCTCTTTTGCTATGCCTATGCTATGATGCCTACCACTTGCTTATCATGCCTCCCAAATTTCCATGTCAAACCTCTAACCCACCATGTCCTAGCAAACCGTTGATTCGCCATGTTACCGCTTTGCTCAGCCCCTCTTATAGCGTTGCTAGCTGCAGGTGAAGATTGGAGATCGTTCCTTGTTGGAACATTATTTTTCTTGTTGGAATATCACTATATTATCTGGTTATCTTAATGCATCTATATACTTGGTAAAGGGTGGAAGGCTCGGCCTTTTGCCTAGTGTTTCGTTCCACTCTTACCGCCCTAGTTTCCGTCAGATCGGTGTTATGTTCCCGGATTTTGCGTTCCTTACGTGGTTGGGTGATAATGGGAACCCCTTGACAGTTCGCCTTGAATAAAACTCTTCCAGCAATGCCCAACCTTGGTTTTACCATTTGCCACCTAGCCTCTTTTATCCTTGGGTTTCCGGAGCCCAAGGGTCATCTTATTTAAACCCCCCCCCCCCCGGGCCAGTGCTCCTCTGAGTGTTGGTCCAAACAGGCCACTTGCAGCGCCACCTCGGGGAAACTCGAGGTTTGGTTTTAGTTGTACGTAGTGTTCATCTGAATGTGCCCTGAGAACAAGATATGTGCAACTCCTATCGAGATTTGTCGGCACATTCGGGCGGTGTTGCTGGACTTGTTTTGTCTTTGTTGAGGTTGTCTTGTAGAACCGGGATACCGAGTCTGATCGGAACGTCTCGGGAGAAGGTTTATCCTTCGTTGACCGTGAGAGCTTGTGATGGGCTAAGTTGGGACTCCCCTGCAGGGATTCGAACTTTTGAAAGCCGTGCCCACGGTTATGGGCAGATGCGAATTTGTTAATGTCCGGTTGTAGATAACTGGAACCTTAACTTAATTAAAATGAATCAATTGTGTGTGTTACCGTGATGGTCTCTTCTCGGCGGAGTCTGGGAAGTGAAAACGGTGTTGGAGTAATGTTTGTCGTAGTTGGTTCTCTAGTTCTTCGTTCGTGCTTTGCCTTCTCTTCTCGCTCTCTTTTGCGAACAGGTTAGCCACAATATATGCTAGTCGCTTGCTGCAGCTCCACATATTACCTTGACTTACATATAAGCTTAAATAGTCTTGATCGCGAGGGTGCGAGATTGCTGAGTCCCCGTGGCTCACAGATTACTTCCAAACCATATGCAGGGCCTGATGACTCCATTCCAAATGATGCGCTTGAGCTCAAGTGGGAGTTCGACGAAGACTCACGCCATTACTATGTGTCTTTCCCTGATGATCAGTAGTGGTGCCCAGTTGGGGCGATCGGGACTGTGTCGCATGTTGGGTTGATCTTTTATTTTGGCACCGTAGTCGGCCCATGAGTGATTGGATGATGTAATGCTATTTATGTACTTTGTTTGACGTGGTGAGTGTAAGCCAACTATGTACCTTCCCCTTTATTATCTATTTACATGGGATGTTGTGAAGATTGCCTTACTTGTGACATTGCTTTCAATGCGGTTATGCCTCTAAGTCGTGCTTCGACACGTAGGAGATATAGCCGCATCGAGGGTGTTACAAGGAGGCTACGGTGGAGACGGTGTTTTGGCGCCCACGAAGAACGAATGGCGAAATGGAGGGAGAGAGGAAGGGGGGAACCATGTCTTCAGGGCGCGCTTGTCTCAAATGCGAGGAAATTTAAAAACTTAGCCCCCATTTAAAATTCCTACATCACAACAATATTAGTCGGTTGGGGATAGGATGGTAATCTCTCATACACGGAATATTTGCCGACGAGAGTTTGTTTTTGGCGCCGATCGTGTATGAATCGGGGAGAAGTCGATTTGGGCCAAGGAGACATTGTGTTTTGTCGCCCACCGTGTATGAATCCAGGTGAGAGACGGTTATGTCACATTTGAGTGAAATTACAAACCTACCCCTATCGGAACCTACAGAAATCAAGCTGATAGGCCTTGCGTGTCAGGGATAGGCAGTAATTTCCATCTCGCAGATTTTGGTTTCGGGCGGTTACTGCGACTTTCCCCGTTTCGTTCAACTGTTTTCACAGCAAGAGTGCACATTTACCGTGCCAACTCAATTCGAATCCAATTTGTATTCTATTTTTGTTCGGGCAAGATCCATTTTCGATTGGAATAAAATTATATATACATCATTTTTTATATATACTTTCAAAAGCACAACAAAGAGTTCTGCTTCTTTATATGCATAATATGATTTACAAATACAATGATCTCAAAATCATAAGGTTGAATTCAAAAAAATTAAACCAAATTATGTTCTACTAAAATGTATGGATCAGTAATATCTACATATTAAATAAAATAGATGCGCGTGTATTCATATGAGTATGAATGTTTGATAGATCAATTTTGGTTCGAGTATGAATTACATGTATCATCATCACAAATTCAAATTTCTGAATCCCTTTTATGTTGACTCATTTTCATGCCCATCTCTCTCGCATGATCCTTCATGTAGCTATCACTCTCGTTTCTCCAGCTCACCTGCACGCTCACTTCATGTTTCTCCTATCTTCGCAAACATGGTCTCTCGTAGTCTCCCTTGAGAAGTGTCACACTCTCCCTATCATTATACATTACACGGTTTTCATTATCTCTCAAGTCTATACCGTTCTTTGGTATCACTAGGTACCTAAGCTTTCTTTTTCACCGCTACATACACAGTCTCACTCGTCTTTCACTTTGTCTTTCTCTCTATGGGGTTCTCTCACACACTCAATATGTCTCTAGATATGACTCATACAACTAAAATTACTCTCCCGCAAACACAACATTTGTTGCGGTCTCCTTCTCGTCTCCATACCAGTTATAAAACTAACATTATTCATTTTTTTACCTATCAGACAAACTCCCCCCTCTCTCTCTCACACACACACAACTCCTGCTTCCACTCCCCTTCCCGACTACCGTCTCTCTCACACACACAAAACTCTCACTTTCGCATCCCCGACTCGTATTTCTCTCACAAACATTGATCGACTAGCCTCCAGATATGTTTATACACCCGCACACTCGTGCTTCCACTATCACGTACATGTCTCTCTCGCGCTCCTTGTATATATATAGATTTTTCCTCCCTTCTTGAGACACGCCCTCTCGATCATGCACACACACACTATCGCTTCATTTTAAGCTAATACCTCCCGCACACAAACTCTTTGTGTCTTTGTCACACATAAACTCCGTCCTCCTCCTCTCTCCCTCTCTCTCACACACAACACACACACACACATGGACTTTTTCCAACAACTAGCAAGATGCCCATGCGTTGCACGGAACATCAAGATGCATTTGTATGAGTGGTTTATCTTGTGGAAGAAAAGGATGAACGAGGGAAGGCCTTATTTGCAAATGTGGAGAGGGGTGCGAGTCTTTTCGCAAAATTGCCATTGTTTCCTTCCTATCCGTCAGATATAAATCGGACGGCCTATATTGCAGGATGGTGAGCACAACATCATCACCAACTTTGTTTTCTATCTCTACTCTTATAAAAAGCATAGTCGGTGATGATGGTGTGCCGGCCATCCTGCAGTATAAGCCGTCCGATCTATATCTAACGGATAGGAAGGAAACTATGGCAATTTACCCGCACTCCTCGCCACATTTGCAGATAAGACTTTCCCTCGTTCATCCTTTTCTCCCACAAGATCTTGATGTTCCGTGCAACGCATGGGCATCTTGCTAGTAAGAGTAGAAATTAGAGAAATACCACTTCTCGAATCTTGAAACCAACAACATTCCTCCCTTATCTTACCAAAACCGCCAAAGAAATATATTTTGAGTGAAACATAACATATTTTTAGTGATATAAGTATTTCAAAACTAGAGTCTTTTTTCTATCAAATCGGTGAATATGTATAAATCTACTTTGATCGTGTGGCTACGCATTGGCACATTGCTAGTAGTTATTAATATTGTATAATTGTTTGGACACCAGACAAACGGTGGAGTACATATACGAAGAGAAGAGGAGCACGCACATAGTCGGTCTCTCGCTGTCTTGCACACATGAGAGTTACGTAAAGGCACCATTAACAAATAAACCCTAAAACCGTAGGTGTAGTATTGCTGCATGAGCGCGTACCGGATACATGGTGGAGTGCACCTTTGTAGGAATAGTCAGCTCGCGTGATAATTTGATCCATAGGAGTTGATGGCCGGGACCATCGGTGAACGACCTAGAGGCGGTGGCTCACCAGTTGCCACATATCGAGTAGTTCCGTCTAAAATATCATTTTTTGTTGGGTAAGTGTTCCGATTTTCAATGGCGCATTATAAGTACTTAAGTAGTTTTTAGAATGATTGGTATGGAGCGAAAATGGAATTCATAACTACTACCTCCTTGGCGTATGGTTGTATGGGTTTATGTTGCGAGATTTTGAATCTGGTAATTCTAGGGCAAATACTATGGTTTAGATGTTGGTCTTCAGTAATGAAAATCAGAAGGGGGAAAGCCTTCTTTGATCAAAGAAAAACTACTACCTCCGTCCTAGTTTACTAGTCCCCATCGTATTTTGGGTCAAAGTTTGTCCATGAGTTTTACTTGTAAAATGTGAATGGAAAACGAGATTTTAAATGGAGCTACTTGCTGCAGGCCTCTCATAGCGCAGGCATTGAACTGGTGCACCGGACAAGAGGGCCCCACTCACTGCAGGCCCGGCTGAACACGCCTCCTCGATGCATGCAACCGGCTTCAGACTACCCCGCCTGCCTCCATTTAATCCGCGCATGTGCCGGCAACACATCCTTCCGCGAGCCAGCTGGCATTTTAGAACACAAAATATGACCAAAATATAATTAATTACGCATGGTCTTGACTTGTTGTGCTTGCACTGGTAGCAGGAACTAGATGTTTTTCCTTATTTATAACTCTCCTCACATTGTTTTGGCTTTGAAGTGAATCATGTTTGTGGACATTACCTATGAATGTGCAAATATCTGCGAACATGAGTTTGATGTGGAAGTTGAACTCGGAATGTTGGGCTTGCGCGTGAACGATACCATGTCCAATGCTTCATCTGTTATTGTTTGGAAAGTAATTGTTGTTACTACATGACCCTAAAAATAATTATTTTGTGCCACATCAGTAAATGCACGGACATCACAACAGGCACGCTGACTGGATACACATTTGAACCTAGCTATTATGAAGGAAAATTTGTATTGACAATAGTTTTAGATAGTAGGAGACGCCTAGCCTGCTCTACCTTTGCTAGCTTCCTTCTGGCTTCTTCCATCTCTTCTTTGGCTTGGGTGAAGAGAGAATTTGATTGCTCTTTTCTCATCTTGAGGAACTCAACTACATTCTCAAGGGCTGCTGCACGCTTTCTTTCAGCCTTTACTAGAGCCACGAGGACACGAACAGTTGCCAACTCCACCTGGCTTGTGTGTAATCCAGCATCATCTTGGAATTTGCAACTTGTGTCTAATCCAGCATCATTAGGGAACTCACACCTTGTGTGTAATCCAGCCTCATTGTGAAAACATGATCTCGAGGTTGACCATACTTCCCTCCTCGCAGGAACTGCATCCTGACATGAAGTTACTTCATTTTTAGATCAATACTCAAAGCAACCAAGATCTATTTAGTAGAAGCCAGATAAATAGGAGTCGGAGAAGTGAATTCAAAAGGAAAAAATATAAAAACAGACTACAAGGTGAGAACACCCACGTCCTACATCAAACTAAAAACGAAAGCATTAGGACGATTAAGACTCTTCTTATTACACATCAAATAACACGAGGCTAAGAGAAATAGAAACTACACCATATACACATCGAAGAACACGAGGCTAAACGAAAGTAATTGAAAGGGTGTTACTTACCAAAGCTCGTTTTACAGGTTCGGTGCAGCTCCTCTTTAGCTTGCCATGCTCCTTGAAGATTTCCCCAATATCATGTGTTTGGTCTTCATTGCTCCTCTGCATGTTCGCACTCGTGGTTTTAAAATCTCAACATGGCAAGAACAATATACTACTAGTAATACTCACGCATCTTGTGGTGTCACATCCCTATTTCTGGTATGTTCTAGGCTAGCTACTGTTGTTTGCATCATGTTTAATTTTCCAATTAACTTGAAATGGGGGTGGTTCAAACCCTAGCATCAAAAGGAATCCACCAGGTCCAACTAAACATATTTTCAGTGATTCCGAATGGCCTTAAAAAATGTTCATCATTTTTGGAAAATGCAGGAAACAGTAACCAGAGGTGATGCACATTTTTCCCTAACATTTGGATTTTTGAATAAATTCATATTGTATTTGAATTGGGGATATTAATTCATATAAAATATTTAGTAGCTCCAATACTTCTGATTTTTGGTGAAGGGCTTTGGATTTATCCAACTGGTCGCTACAAAAATTATCAGAGGAAACAAAAATGATTCAATTCTTAAAACTAAATCAAAACAAATTACAGAAATAGGAAAGAAAAAAAAATAGGGAAAAACTAAAGAGGCTTACTTGGCGCTCGCCTAGCGGCCCAGCAAGCCGGCTGGCCCAGCCCACCACCTACCGACGCCAGTCGTCGTCCTCCTGGCGCCAAGAGGACGAGGGGCACGCGCTCGCCGCCCACGCACATGGGCGCCACTCCACCTGCCTGCCTGCCCCTACCCTCAATGCCCTGGCCTCTCTGGACGTCGCTACGACGCACCCTAGGCCCCTCTCACTCTCATCCCCGTTCCCTGCCTCCTTTGCTCTCTCTCTCTCTCTCTCTCTCTCTCTCACTCTCTCTCTCTCTCTCTTGCTGGAACGAATGCGCTCATTGCCACCGCTCGCTGTTGCCGCGCCCACCGCCACAGCCTCGCCTCTCCGACGAGTCCAAGCGCTCCGCGCCGTCGTCCTTGTCCTCTCCGTCAAGCCGTGCCTCGCCGGATGCCCCATGGAGCCGTCACCGCCATCTTCTTCATCGTCGACCGCCCGAGATTGCCATCGCCGCTCCGTCATCTCCAGAGCCTCTCCCGAGCTGACGAGCCCTCCATGAGACGCACTGTGAACCCCTGATCCATTTCCCCTACTCCCATGCTCCAATTCTAGCTATAACCGTCGCTTCCATCGAGACCGAGAATCACCGCCGCCCGAGCTTGTCGCCAGCGTAGTTCCGGCGAGCTTTTGGTGGCACCAATGCGTCCAAACACTTTGCAGCACCACGTAGAGCCTCTCTGGATCTTCCTTTCGTCCATTTGCATGTTGTAGCCTTGACCCCGAGCTCACCCGAGCTCCGGCCGCCAATGTGCCCGTCATCGGTGTCGGTTTCGGTCACCCCACGGCCTCCCACCTGCTCCCCTGGATGCGGACGAGTACGGGCAACGCCATGGTGGTTTCCGTGCGTCCAGCCACCGCTCGTAGCGCAAGTCCGGTGAGTTGCCGTCGTGGTATTGGTCGACGGTGGCCAAAACTCCGGTGGGCTGACGTGTCCTTTTAATTAGGCACAAATTACCCCTGTGACACTGACAGTGGGCCCCGACGCCCTAATCTTTTAATTAGATTAGTAATAACCCCCCCTGTTTTACACTGTGTCACTGACGTGTAGACCCCACACGTCATGTTTGACTCTGGACAATGCTGTTGACTTTCTGATGGAAGCATGACGTCATGCTAACGCAATTAATCATTTTATGGATTATTTCTATTTTGGAAATTCCAGGAAATTTGCAAAACTTCTAAAATTCATATAAATTCAACCGTAGCTCAGACTGTAATATTTTATATATGAAAAATTATCAAAAAAATTCAATCAATCCATCTGTACTAGTTTCATGCATGAAAAACCAAATTATACCTACTATATAAGTGAAAACACATAAATGGCATTTATAAAGACTTAACTTGGAGTTGGATTTGAATTCTTGCTTCAAATGGACTTCATCCAAATGAATGCTAGCTGCATTAGGTCAAACAACATCACATATTCATGCCATGTTCATGCATCATATTGTTGCATATGCTTGTGTATTGATTGCCGACATCGTTCCTTCTCGGTAGGTCCAGCTCCGGAGAGTGTTCCAGAGTACCTGTCTGTGAAGGAGTGCCCCCTATTGATCTTTCAGGCAAGCAAAACCCCCATGTTCATTCCGATACAATCCCACTCTCTCGCTCCTGCACTCTTTTATTGCATTAGGAAAACAATGATACAACTGCTACTTTATGCTGCGGTAGTTGAACCCATTCCTCTGCATGACCTATCATTGCCACAATAAATAGTTGAAACCCACTAGCATGTGTAGGAGTTGATGTTGCCATGTTGTGTTCCTACCATGCAATGCCTGCTATTGCTTAGAGTTGTGTCAGGTGTGATTCATTAGGAATGAATTGGAGTGTTACGATATGTTCTGGTGCTGAGAGTTAAGTGTGTGAACACGATTTGGTAAAGGTAGCGGTGAGAGGCCATGTAGGAGTACATGGTGGGTTGTCTCACTGGAACCGTCCCTAAGAACTGAGTTATGTGTATGTTGTCCAATGACTAGCTACTACCACACACTGGAATGCTTAAGTGCCCCTCTCGACTTATTAACCAGCTTGATCTCGGTCCAGGAGTCGCAACTAGTTTCTGGTGTTTGTAGGTAGTGCTATTTTTCTACCAAGTGGCACCCGGCAGGGTGGACTTGGGACAGACTAGGCACCGTGGCCCGGTGTACCAAGTGGCACCCGTTTGGTGGGCTTGGAAACCCTGCACACATGGTTTGGGGCCGTGAGCGAAACCCCGGCCGGATCTCCTTGCGGATGGAACCCGAATAGGCGATAAACCTGAACTGGAGTCTTGCGTGGTTAGTCAGGTTGTGGTCGACACCCTCGCCAGGCTTCCGCTTGAAGGTTGCTGAAATACATGACATGTACATGGCGGTAAGTGGCGAGAGCGTGTGTGAAGAATTACACCCCTGCAGGGTTAACATGATCTATTCGAATAGCCGGGTCCGCGGTTATGGACTTCTTGGATGCTTACGTGGTACATAGACAACTTGAAGTGGATACTTTAAAATGCGCAAGACAAGTGTGAGTGCTATGGATGGCCTTCTCGTAGGGAGACAGGAATGAATCCATAGTAGTGTATTGATGTGGTGATTAATGGACTCATGTGCGCTTTCCTACCTCAAAGAACTTTCTCGTAGTCATAAAACAGGATAGCCACTGAGTCAAAGCTGACTTGCTACAAGTAAACCCCACATTTCCTTCTTGATACTAATGCATCTATGATAGGAACTGATGTAAGTCTTGCTGAGTACCTTTGTACTGACGTTTACTTTATTTATGTTTTGCAGATGAGACATCTGTCTCACTAGTAGTTCTGCTTGGACTTGGAAGAGTAGCTTGTTACCCCAGTTACAATCTTGTACCCATGGGAGTGACTTGTAGATAGTCAGGCTTCTCAGCCTTTTTCATCTGTAGTTGTCTGTACTCAGATGTAACGCCCTCGATGCGGCTATATCTCCCACGTGTCGGAGCACGACTTAGAGGCATAACCGCATTGAAAGCAATGTCGCAAGTGAGGTAATCTTCACACAACCCATGTAATACATAAGGGAAAGAGATACATAGTTGGCTTACACTCGCCACTTCACACAATTACATGAAGAAAGCATTACAACATCCAAATACAATCAAGGTCCGACTATGGAACCAAAATAAAAGAAGACTACCCCAAATGCTACACAGATCCCCGATCGTCCCGACTGGGCTCCACTACTGATCAACTGGAAGCGCAACTACACAAAAGACAAGATCTTCATCGAGCTCCTCCTTGAGCTTGGTTGCGTCACCTGCTCGGTAACATTGGCACCTACAAGCTGGTTTTGGAAGTATCTGTGAGTCACGGGGACTCAGCAATCTCACACCCTCGCGATCAAGACTATTTAAGCTCATGGGTAAGGTAAAGGTATGAGGTGGAACTGCAGCAAGCGACTAGCATATATGGTGGCTAACCTATTCGCAAAAGAGAGCAAGAAGAGAAGGCAAAAGCACGGTCGAACAACTATGATCAAGAAGTGATCCTAGAACAACCTACGTCAAGCATAACTCCAACACCCTGTTCACTTCCCGGACCCCGCCGAGAAGAGACCATCACGGTAACACACGCGGTTGGTGCATTTTAATTAAGGTAAACTTCAGGTTTTCTACAACCGGACATTAACAAATTCCCATCTGCCCATAACCGCGGGCATGACTTTCGAAAGTTCAAATCCCTGTAGGGGTGTCCCAACTTAGCCCATCACAAGCTCTCACGGTCAACGAAGGATATTCCTTCTAGCACGAAGACCCGATCAGACTCGGAATCCCGGTTACAAGACATTTCGACAATGGTAAAACAAGACCAGCAAAGCCGCCCGATGCGCCGACAAATCCCGATAGGAGCTGCACATATCTCATTCTCAGGGCACACCGGATAGGTCAAGCTACGAGTAAAACCAACCCTCGAGTTGCCTCGAGGTGGCCCCGCAGGCTGCCTGTTTCGGACCAACACTCAGAGGAGCACTGGCCCGGGGGGGTTTAAAATAAAGATGACCCTCGCGCTCGCGAAAACCCAAGGGAAGGTTATAGGTTGTTAGTGCAAATGGTAAAACCAAGGTTGGGCCTTGCTGGAGGAGTTTTATTCAAGGCGAACTATCAAGGGGTTCCCATTATAACCCAACCGCATAAGGAACGCAAAATCCGGGAACATAACACCGATATGACGGAAACTAGGGCGGCAAGAGTGGAACAAAACACCAGGCATAAGGCCGAGCCTTCCACCCTTTACCAAGTATATACATGCATTATTAAATAAGAGATATTGTGATATCCCAACAATTAAACATGTTCCAACAAGGAACAACATCTTCATGTTCCAACAAGGAACAAACTTCAATCTGCACCTGCAACTAACAACGCTATAAGAGGGGCTGAGCAAAGCAGTAACATAGCCAAACAACGGTTTGCTAGGACAAGGTGGGTTAGGGGCTTGGTTTAACAATAAGGGAGGCATGATAAGAAAGTGGTAGGTATCGCAACATAGGCATAGAAAAAGAGCGAGCAACTAGCAAGCAAAGATAGAAGTGATTTCGAGGGTATGGTCATCTTGCCTGAAATCCCGCAAGGAAGAAGATCGAGTCAATGAAGAAGACAAATGTACATAGTCGAACGGGTCCTCACAAACGCGACGTTACCGGACCTAACCCGAAGAAGCAACACCGGAAAGAAGCACACAACATAGTAAACAAACAACACATGAACATGGTATGGTATGCGGGATGCAGTGGATATGCATGACTTGCAAAGGAATGATTGAACCTGGCCTCAACTAGGAAATCCAAGAGTGCCACTGGAAAGGTGAGGTGATTTCGGTTGAAATCGATATAAAGATCACCAGAATCAGATGCACGGTTTGGAAATGGCAAGCAAAACAAATATGGCACCGGTCTGCGATAATCAGCAAGTAGCCATCTAAATGCAACAAGATAAATATGCTACAGCACTCAAACATGACAATAAAATATATGGCAGGGATCCACTCATAATGATTGACAAAATATGAACACTGAGCTACGGCTAATTCATCCATTAACAGGTTCGAACAAGCATGGCAAAAGTGCAAATGATAACAGGTTTCAGACTTATGTGAAATTAACACAAGTCTGGAATTTATCATCAGGAAGCACACTTTAGAGCATGAAAACTACATGCTACAGGAACATATCATGGCAAAGCAATGCATGGAATGAAGCTACTCAAAGCACTTAACAAAAGTCCCTTAGTGACCTTAAGCCAAAAGGGATCAGAGAATACAATTGCAAGCATGTGAACATGGCAAAAACATAAACAGATTCAGACTTGGTGAAAAACTGGAGCATGCCAAACACTTAACGAGTAGGCATGTGTACGAGCTCGATGCACTCACTACAGACCATGGCATGACCAACTAAGCATACACCCATCAAGAATACATGGCATAGAAGCTAGACATGGCAATAACAAAAACATAGCATGCACGGATCCATAGCAACATCCTCGGTAAAATCGCTAAACATGTCAACAATCTGCCAGGATTTGCTTTATAGTAAAAGTAGAGCTCGATTGACTCAAGCTAGGGTGCTCCATAAATGCAAACAAAGACATGGATGGATAGAGCACCACAATGTTAACAAATCATCCTTACAGATCATCCTCAAAAGAGGCACGGATCACTAGGAAACAACATGAACATATGGCATAACGACAAAAACAGGACAAGGACTGTGTGAAATTCTAAGTCTCTGAAATCAGCATTACCGATTACGCTACTTTGCAAGCTTGTGCTACTCACCACAAACATCACAAAAATACATGGCAAGCACCTCTGTAAAGATGGCATGGCATATTACAAAACATATGTGGAGCTCAACATCATATCATGCACACAATAATCATGGCAAAAATGACAAAATGCTATTTGCTGAAATAGATCTGACCAACTCCTCAAATAGCCCTCTTCCAACAGCATTTCGGGCATGAAGATGAGCTCAAATGAAAATGATGCAATGAGATGAAATGATGTACTCTTTGAGACGAACATTTGGATATGCTACACGCGCAAAACGGAGCTACGGATACAAAGTTATAACATGATGAACATGGGCACATGAATCTGGAAACTTCGGGGACTTAGTGAATTTGGACCTCTCGGGAAAAGTCAATCTGGGATGAAGCGGTGCGGGACGGAGCGACCCAGATCTGGACGGAGGCCGTTTGGTTCGGGGGAGTGGTGGATCTCATCCCACTCCCCGGATCTGGCCGGAGACGGGTTCCAGCGAGCCCGCGGCGGCGCGGCGAGTTGACGACGGCCGGCGGCGAGGTGCGGGCGCGGCGGCGCAAGGCGACGGGCACGAGGCGC
>NC_041386.1:350460463-350473775 GCF_002162155.2 Triticum dicoccoides
ATATAGGTAGAGGGAGCTGGGAGAGTCCAAATGAGGTGCGGTTTTTGGCCACACGATCGTGATCAAACGACCGAGATGATGGAGGAGGTTTAGGTGGGTTTTGGGCCACTTTGGAGGGGTGTTGGGATGCAACACAAACGAGGCCTTTTCGGTCCCTCGGTTAACCGTTGGAGTATCAAATGAAGTCCAAATGGCACTAAACTTGACAGGCGGTCTACCGGCAGTAAGCCAAGGCCGCATGACAAGTCTCGGTCCAATCCGAAAACGTTTAACACCCGCACACGAAAAGAGGTAGAAAGGGACACCGGGTGACATAGGAGCGCCGGATTTCAAAACGGACAACGGGGAAAATGCTCGGATGCATGAGACGAACATGTATGCAAATGAAATGCACATGATGACATGATATGAAATGCATGACACACAAGCAATGACAACGCAACAACAGCGAATAACTGGAGGACACCTGGCACATCGGTCTCGGGGCGCTACATCAGACATGTTATGCTTCCGTTGCTTGTATGCTCTGAATGATGCATCATGTGACCCCTGTTTGTAATATAATGCTATGTGGCTCTTCTGGGCCTTTATCTATATGAGTTTGAGTTATGTTGTCATGCCATGTTGTACAGCACATACTTGCATGTTATGCATACATGTGACGTGTATTGCTATGTGTGGGATCCGACAACCTAGTTGTCTATCCTTGGTTGCCTTTCTTATGGGGAAATAGTCTAGTGCTTCCACTGAGCCATGGTAGTCTGCTACATCCCGGATTACCGGAGTCCTGTTATCCTAGTTGCTACTGCTCCGGAACACTTAGACTGGCTGGCATGTGTCCTTCTTCGTTGCTGTGTCTATCCCTTCGGGGAAATGTCACGCGGTGTCTACCGGAGTCCTGCTAGCCTGCTACAGCCTTGGTTCCCGGAGTCCTGTTAGCCCAGTTGCTACAACCCGGATTCACTCACTGATGACCGACACATTCGTTGCTGGGTCATATATGCCTGTCCCTGTAAGTTACTGCCACTTTGGGTTTATGACTAGTCATGTCGGCCCGGATTCCCTGTCATATGGATGCTAGAAACACTATCATATACGTGGGCCAAAAGGCGCAAACGGTCCCGGGCCAGGTAAGGTGGCACACGTGGGAATACTGTGCGTGAGGCCGCAAAGTGATATGATGTGTTACATGCTAGATCGGCGTGACTTAGGATCGGGGTCCCGACATGTGCGCAACATTAAAGCACTCGTCTGCCATGTTAGAGCATCTCCAACAAAAGCGCAATGCGCGGCGCTTTAAAAAAGAGTTTACAGCGCCGGAATAGCCAGTTTTTGTAGGCCCGGAGTGCTGAGATCCAGAAGTAGAGATAGAGAGTAGAGACATAGATAGTTCTCAGCATAGATATAGCATAGATAGAGAAACAATAGATAGTTCAACTACTCCTCCTCGTCCGACTCCTCCTCAGTGATGTCCTCCTCCGACGTCTCAATGTAGGCATGTCAGATTCCCAGGGCGACACTGCTCCTAGCCTCATGTTGAATTGAGCGTCTACTTTTCGTATACGCTTGTCCTCACAATAGGTGGCTCGCTCCGCCCTCCTCTTCTCACTCTCCGCCCTCCTTTGCGCCTAGAACTCGCACTCGTTGATGATGTCCTGCGGGAAGCGTTGGCACCATAGTTCTATGGATTCCTCGTCCATCTTGGTGATCCCGAGACGGTGCTCCCGCCTCCGGTTGTCGCGATGATCGTCGTCGGTTATAAGACACGACAGAGGTGCGAGCTCTTGTGCCCGTTCCCGCGTCGCCATATTGGGGAAGTTCAATGTTCTATGAGGCCACCGGATGCGCCACGCCGCCGCGTCATACGCGCGGTGGCCTCGTTGGTAGCGTAGAAATTTCCGAGGCCAAGGCGCATCCCAGGGAATCCGTTCTCGACAGAGAAGCCACCGAAGGGGCGTGTGCGGACACCGCGGTATCCCCAATTTTCACGGCGACACAGGGGCATGGTGGCGTAGCGGCGCCGAGGCACGGGGAGAGAGCGGTGGCGAGGCACAGAATGGGTATAGAGTGGTGGCGAGGCACAGAGTGGGGAGAGAGCGGTGGCAAGGCATAGAGCAGAGGGAGGGCATTGGATTTTATAAAGCGCGCTGGACGCTGCACGCCAAAACTAGCGCGCGCCCGACCACTTTTTCCCCCGTGCGCGCGATCCGTTCCCGACGTCCCTGCTATATTTACTCTCTTCTCTACTTTTATATTTATTTTATATTTAATATTTATCTCTACTTCTCTACTTTTTTATTAAAAAAAACAGAGTTGGTGATGATGGTGTGCCTGCCATCCTGCAATATAGGCCGTTTGATTTATATCCGACGTATAGGAAAGAAACTATGGCAATTTTGCAGAAAGATATCCACACCCCTCTCGAGATTTGCAAATAAGGCCTTCCCTCGTTCATACTTTTTCTCCCACAAGATAAGCTACTCATACAAATGCATCTTGATCTTCCGTGCAATGCATGGGTATCTTGCTAGTTCTAAATAACTTTCCATCATTTGCCACACTACTGGTTGTAGATGAAGAACCTACCCAAGCAAAGCGTGATATAGGAGCGACACACAACTACAAGCTGATATTCTGTTGGACAATGGAGGCTATAACCAATTACTTTTATGGGAACAATAGCAACTAGGAAATTTGAAGGCTAGGTTTGAACAAAATTGGAACTGCACATGTACTGCTAAGTGATTCAATACACACATTACCAATCGAGGAGGAGAACAATGGTCGCGGCGGCCTCTGTGCATCATGGTCGGCAACGGGACTCAGTTCATTGTCCACGATGGTGGTGCTACTGCGCTTGGCGTCGGCTTCCGGGAAGCAGATCCGAGACCATGGAAGACGGTGCCGGGGAAGAGGCTCCGTGTATGAGGACGACGGTGGACCGACTCCAGTGCGGCGTACGAGGTCGTCAATGAGGCTGATGCGCTGCGGTGGACGAGTGCGCTGATGTATAAGGGGAGGAGCACGAAGGTTGCAGTGGTGTGGAGAAGTCTATTTTGTGGTGGGGATAGAAAATGGGGAGTATTCATGTGTACTACTCTGGGTGCCGGTGTGGGGTTGGCTGGGTAGGGTGAACCTAAAGTTACGAAAACATCCCCCTACTAAGTGTCGTACGTAGGTCTGTTCTGAAGGCTATGATGGTAACTTTGCACTGCTCGAATCAGGGTCGCGGGAGATTTTCCTGCCGACCTCAAAATTTTGTGACACTGAACTCCCCGTGTGGCATGTTGGTTGATTTGGTTAAGCAAGTAGCAAGTAGTACTAGTAACTACTAGTACCCCCTCCGTTTTCATTAACTCTACATATTTGGTTTGACCGAAGTCAAACTTCCTACAATTTGACCAATTTTATAGATAATGGAAACATTTACCATAAGAAATATGTATGATGTGAAAGTACATTCAATAATGAATCTAATGGTATTTATTTGTTATTGTATATGTTAATATTTTTTTGTTATAAACTTTCTGAGAGTTTACAAAACTTGACTTTGACCAATGCTAATATGCGGACTTAAGTAAAAACGGAGGGAGTACACATTTGTTTTCTTAATTTGTAGTGAATTAATCATTTATTGTAATTGTGAAATAAATATATTAGGCTACTGACTTCGAATGTAATGGTCTATACAATTCAATAGTTACAATCGTTGTTGAATTCCAAGATGTATAAGAGGTCTATAGTACTTCACAATGTGCTCAAACTCACATAATCCCAGTCAAATGAGAATCTAAATGCATTTCATAGTTATTACTTTGTAGGATGCAAAAAAACCAACCATAACTCTACATCATCCATTATAAAAGCAACATTTTGAACACATCCCAATGTGTGAATGAAATGTGTAGAGAGAGCTTGCCAAGATGGAGCAGATAGGGTGGGAAATATTGTATGTATGTGGACGAGAGAGTAGGATACAAACCTAATGAGAGAGAGAGAGAGAAAGAGAGAGGAAGAAGTTAGGTCTTTGAGAAAGATGGAGACATGTAATATACGTGAGATGCGTGTGCATGCAGATTCTATACACGTGGAAGGAGAAGAGACAACGGGTTTGATGAGAGAGTTGGAAAAACATGGACGAGAGGGGCAGGATCTCGTGGGTCGAGGGATTGATAATTTTGTGCGGGAGAGAGAGGGGGAGGAGTCAGTCAGCCGTCGTCACATCATCCTGCTTCCAAATGGCCCTGCATTCTCTAGTGCAGTGTGGTCGCCGTCTTTGATCTCCTCGATGCCCTCTTTGAAGATTGAAGTGTTTGTGGATACTTGGGTGTGGAGAAGCACAAGCAAGAGTGGTTGCCATATAACCTTTGATGGGGATGAATTGTGTGCTCGGGGGAGGGGAGTGTGTGTGCGGTGTGTGTTTGTGTGAGAGAGATATTGAGAGAAATCAAAACTGTGGAGAGAAATGTGTGTGTATGTGACAGAAAGCTACATGCTAAATAGGGTTTTCATGAAGAGATTGTGCGTGCGAGATAGAGAGCGATGTGCGGGCCTTAAGGTGGGCAGGGGCGGGGTGAGGGTGTCAAAATGTGTGCGTTGATGCATGTGTTACATGCGATCGTCCAAGGGACGGAGGAAACAAGAGAGATGGTTGTTGTGTTACGGATGCTCCTCTCTCTCTCTCACACACACACACATACAAGTACAAACAGAAGACTGTTCTCTCATGTATACACAACATATAGGCATCTGTCTATGTCTCACTGATGCAGGATCAGTTGCACATTCACACCTCTCTATGTCTCTATCACACGCACACCGTCTCCATGTTGCCCTTCTGCCACAACACACATATGGACACATACACATGTTCTCTCTCAGTCACATACACAAAATTAGTATTAAAAAAACTAGGAGGCACCTAAAACGTCCAAATCCAAATAAACACGAACTGGAGCTAAATTCAGATATATGGAAATATTCTAGCATCAAGAACTTTCCCAGGAAAAAAAGTTGCGTAATATTCGGGGATTGTTTTCACACACACAAAAAGGTTTGGTGGATGTCCTTCGAGCACGACATGGTGACACACCGTTTGATCGACCGCGCGGCCGCAGTTCATGCGCTTGCACAAGATTCCATATCGTGGTTGTGGTAACTAATATAAGTGCTGCCTAAGTCTAATGTTTACGTGTACTAGTACGGTTTTCTTTTAAGTTTGACCAACCCTATACGAAACTAAATTAAGCTCCCATACGCGCACTCATCAATATGCCACCGCCGTCGTTGTGCGTGCTGGCACCCACCTGCTTCGGCCAACCATTTCTCGCCCGTCACCGCCGTGTCGGAGCCATCCCTGTACCATGAAGCCGAAGGCTCACTCGCTCACGTCGTGTGCAGTCTCGCCTCACTATGCCGCCGCGCTGCCAAGCATGCGCGCAGCTGGTGGAGCCGCGTCTATGCACGCAGCATACAAAGCGGAGGATGAGCATATGCTCCAGCAGGCCGGCAAGGAGGAACTAGGGTGTCATTGTCGTCTCCGCCCCCTGGAAGGAGGCGCTCATGGTGGCTGTCGCGGCGGAAGCCGGTCGCATCAACGCCGAGCCCGCAAACTGGGTGCGGACACGGAATCTACCTTCGAGACCTTGAATTCCACGTGGATCCTGCAATCTGAAGGAGAAATTTCGGCCAGTTGACTCTTGTGAGCCGTTGGATGCAACATGGATGGCCAGAAGGACTTCTTGAACCTCCGAAATTGATGCACTGTCCATCTTTTCTATCAGGCATCGAGCCGCCAGCCCGCCACATTCCTAACCGCCTCCGGCCGCCGCCCTGCCCTCCCCTAAACCCCCTGCCACCGCCATGCTCCCCCCTCCCCCCACCCCCGCCATCAGTTTAACCCCGGGCACGATCCATTTCTTCCGGCGAACAACATTCCACACCCAACACTGATAAGATAGATCATGGGCACCCAGCCACCCTAATATAGCTATTGGGGTAGCTTCTCTGTCGTCTTCTTCCTTCGCTCCGTCGAACTTCTTTCACCAATCGACTCACCCAAATTATACTACTAGTACGAACGTACTCCCTCTGTCCCATAATATAAGAACGTTTTTACACTAGTGTAGTGTCAAAATCGTTCTTATATTATGGGACAGACGGAGTATTAAGTACAGTAGGAACATGAAGATATGAGCAGTAGTACCAACTGCAAGAAGAATAGTAGTAAGACATAGTACTAGTACTACTGTACGTACTAAAGAGTTCAAATAACGAGAAAGAACATAAAGTTCAAATAACGAGAAAGAACATAAAGTTCAGATAACAAGAAAGAACATAAACATAGTTCTGTTGCGGGCTCAACACAACACACCCGTGAAATAAAACTAAGCAACTAGTCCGCTCGACACTACAATAGAACCAGCATGAGTGACGGCACTGCCACCTTAATCAGAGTCCGATTCCACGTCCTCGGTTTCGTCCTCGTCCCTCTTCCTCTTCCTCTTCGCCGACACTTCTTTGCTTGAAGCGGACACTGGGCTCTCCTTCTTCATCCAACCCTTGTAGATATTTAATCAAAGGTATCCATCCATTTCTGCGTACAGGATGTGATCTTCGTCTATTGTCTTCGACTCCCACACATGATGAAACTTGTGGTGAGGTTTCTTCAGTTTAGCGTATGAAGGATCAATCATGGCTGTTGCCAGGGTCAGCATTGAAGGCTGAGAGGAGGACACCTGGCTTGCCTTATAGAGATCAAAGGGCTGGCCTACAACGAGGCCTATCCGACCCAGGACATCCTATCGTTCCTAAAGTCTACAGTAACGAATTTCACTCTTTCTTCCTTGCGGAAGTTCTTAAAATCCTCGACATGGAATATGTGGTAGATCAAGCAGATGTTATGTGCACAAACCTGGGTCACGGCGGGCTTCTTCTTCTCTGCCTCCTTTAGAATCTTCTCGCCTTCCAGGACTATGGTGTACTCAACATCTAGCCTAGCGACCCACTCATCCTTTGAACTATTGAACATGCGTAGGAAGCGAGCAATACATGCTTTCACTGTCACGGATCCACAGGTGTAGATGATGATGAACTCATCGCTGATGATGGCTCTAACCTAGTACTCGGCGGCGACCATAGAGATTTGGGAGGCCATGAATTTTGGAGGAGGGTTAGGAGAAGTTGAATTGGTGTAATGTGAAAGGACGGGATGACTGGAGTGAACTATTGTAAGGTAGAAGACGGGGAAGAGTAGGGCGTGCGAACAACATGGGGTTGATGGCTTACCCGATGGATAAACGGCTACAAGCCCCCAAAGAGTTCTCGAGTACTATGCGGGACCCACTAGATGTCATATCTACTAGAGTAGGCCTGGCGGTATAGCTTCTGCCAGTTCGCACGCCATGCCGGCGCGTGGATGTAACTTTACCTAATTTCGTCAACCGCCGCGCCTCCCACCACCTTCGCCTCCCTCACGTGGTCGTGCCCTTTGAGACTTCGACCGGCTATAAATGACCAATTTTTTTGCCTACTCCGCATGCACGATACTCGCTCTGGTCCTTTTTACTTCGGCCAACCACTTGCAAAGTTTTTGACCAAACTTATACTAAAAATATCAATATCTACAATACTGATTATAATGAGTATAAAAACTACGTTTTATAATGAGTATAAAAATATTGATTTGACATTGTGAACGTTGATGTACATTTTTCTATAAGTTTGGTCAAAGTAGAGGTACATTGACTTCATACAAAACTTAAATGCACAATGCAGACCAGTTCCTCCGTCCAAGTGTGTGCCATGTCCTATCTAGTCATCACAACAAGGTTATCTATTAGAGTACTACTACCTCCCTTCTAGTTTAAAGGACCCGATTCAAAATTTTCACCTACTCTTACTGTCGTGGAATTGTCACAGCAGATGTCCTCGTTGAAAGGACTTAGTCGTGAGGCCAACGCATTCATGTGGTAGCTTGAGAGGGGTTGATCGGGACGAGAGATGCGAGGTTTTACCCAGGTTCGGCCCCTCATGGTGGAGGTGAAAGTCTACATCCTGCTTCATTGATATTGATGATGATGATCACAATTACAAGGGTGCTCTATCTCGAAAGCTATAGACTTGTTTGTCTAACCCTAATCTGTCTAACTTGTTGAACTTGTCAATAACTTGTCCCTCTTGGGGTGCCCTACCCCTCCTTATATATGTTGAAGGGGCAGCTTACATGACTAGTCCTATTAGGATTAGGATTGCTTGATTACAAGTGGAGTCCTGGTATTGCTTCCTTTGTAGGAGAATATTCCTTATGCCTTTCATTTTAAGTCAGCCCACCATAACACAAGCGGGTCTTCCATGAACCGCCTTCTGGGCCTCCAGGTCTTTTCGATCCTCTGACCCGCCTGCCGGGTCACCAATGAGTCACCTAGCTCGGCCGGGTCATCAGTGAGTGGGGAGATACGGGCGGGTCACTTCGTGAGTCGCCAAGTTAGGGACGGGTCATTAGTGAGTCGCCAAGTCCGGCCGGGTCATACCATGGGGTATATCCCCGACATTAGCCCCTAGTTTAATTTGGATTTATCCATGTTAAACCGATCCTGCAAAATAAACACACGAACAAATTTGTCAGGTTGTGCTCCGGGTTAAAAATTCTTGCAAGCCGGCACCTGATCATCCTTAAGTCCTTGTCATATCCTTCTTCTGGATAGTCCGGGACAATAGACCAGCTTCATAATCAATTTGGTGACATTGGCTTCTCATAGAAATATATTGTGAAGAATATTTGATTCAGTTCCCAATGCTTAAGAAAAATTGGTCTTGAAATACTCATCTGATTTTCAGCCGGCTTGAAGGTGTAGATCTTGGTAATTTATGATAACCAAAATTTCCAAGTTATAAATAAATGATGCCGAATCATAATTGTTGCCAATGTTGGGTCATAATTGTTGCAAACACCGGGCCAATCTGGTTTGCTCAGAACTGAGAATTTAAAGATTTTTTCTCCCTTATAGCCATATTACCTGTAGCTCCCAAGTCTTGAGCAGAGCAAAGTGATGTCTTAAGACTTGCTTCAATATAAATACTTCCACTTTGAAGAAATCCATGTTGTTCATCTCAGTCACTAGTAAAGACTGAATACTCCATATATGTAGCCCACAAGTGCCGGGTTGTCATGCTTGCAGCAACCCGAGACTTGTAATTGCCTTATGCTCATAAAAACTTCAACGCCCCCAAGGGCCGGGTCATTATGCAATAATGAGCAGGGACTTTATAGATAAGATCCTGTAGCCTTGAGCAGCAACATGTAGCCCCCAAGGTCCAGCTCAGTAAGATAATATTGAGCTGGGACTTTATATATACTTCTTTGAAAAGAACATCATATGATGTAACCCCCATCATGGGGCTTGAACCCACGTCCACAAGGTTAATAGCTTTGTGCTTTACCAACTGAAGCAGTGGACCCTTCAATATAATAGAATAGCGCATGGGAGGCCAAGCATTGGAAAGGCCGGCTCGCGCAAGGCCACAGACACGATGGCGGTTCAAGGCCACTTCCGTAAAGGCGGTACAAGGTCACATACAATGGCGACTCGTAGTCGCGGGTCACACGGAGACGATGACAGGCCGGCTCTCCGGCGGAGGCGATGCGAGGTTGGCTGACCAGGGCCACGGTGACTGGTGGCAGAAATAGCAGGTCAACACAGGCAGAGACGATGGCTCGTGGCGGTTGGTCACTTATAACGACGGCGGCCTGAAGACAGAGCCATGGTAGCGAAGGCAACCCGGCAACGGGAGGCGACTTGACGGGTTACGATGAGAGCGAGACCCGGACAGTAGCCAGGTGGTAAGCCGATGATTTTGATCTTGGCGATTTGGAAGTCGCAGGGCGGCTCTCCGGGAGCTGCTCAAGGCAGGTTATGGCAGCAGCGGTGGCGGTTACAGGCCTGCTGACTTAGACGGCCGGCACAGGTAACGGGTGGTTCAAGAACTGCTAGCTCAGAGGCAGAGTCACGCGGCGGGAGGGCAGTTCAAGACGACGCCGGGCGTGGCTTGGTGTTGAGCCGTCGTAGAAGAGGCGGCTCGACAGCGGGTGACTCGTCAATGCAGCAAGACCGTCCATGACTCGGATCCAGACCGGTGGTCATCTTCTCGCCGAAGGAGCCGGCGGCGGCGATTCGGACGACGGCGGCTCTGCCGTGGGAAACCCGGCAGCGCCGGGCATCGGTGGAGGAGAACCGGTGGTAGCAGCTCGGGACGACTCGGAGCAAGGCCCTCCTGGCGAAAAGCGATGACGAGGCGGAGAGTGGCCGATTTGTACAGTTGATATACTAAAACTTTGACCTTTAGGGACGTATGATTCTCCTGACGTCTTCAAAATCCCACATAACGTTTTGCTAATGGATCTTCAAGATGGAGTAATCTGCACACAGAGTAAATCTGACAAGTCCTTGAACCGATTGGACGTGGCTGAATTTTATAAAAATTCCATCGGTCTTGGCGACTTTGGCAGTGCAGCCATGCAGTTGTTTGAGCAGCGGTTTGATCAGAGACGAGCCGGGGGCCGCGGACGAACCGGCAACTCAGCAGAGACACATTGGAGGCCGACGCGGAGTCCAGACAAACCACGGGTCATGGTCAAGTTTGGATTTTTTTTCTTTGCTCCTTGGCGTTACATTGCTAACCTTCTCTTCCCCTTCTCTTTTTCCAAATTGCTTCGATTAATTTTGTTGCCGTCCGTTTTCGTCGGCACGGCGACTTCGCTAGCGGTGTATCTGACGTACAACTGTTTTTTTATTGATCCAATTTGGCCTTGACCTCTGATGACTTGCCAATACAACTGATGTCAGCTGCCAAAAAAGAAATTTCTAATCTTGATCTAGCGAACGCATGGTTGATGCAGATCCTTCCAAAACCAGAATTCCTTCATCCAACAACTGTGAACTTCTCAAACCCTAAAAAGTCCCTCCAAGAACTCAACACCACCATGCGTAGGCCCCATGATGGGCGCCAACTGTCGTGGAATTGTCGCGGCAGATGTCCTCGTTGAAAGGAGTTAGTCGTGAGGCCAACACATCCATGTGGTAGCATGAGAGGGGTTGAGCGGGACGAGAGACGCGAGGTTTTACCCAGGTTCGGCCCCTCACGGTGGAGGTAAAAGTCTACATCCTGCTTCATTGATATTGATGATGATGATCACGATTGAAAGGGTGCTCTATCTCAAAAGCTATAGACTTGTTTGTCTAACCCTAATCTGTCTAACTTGTCGAAAACTTGTCCCTCTTGGGGTGGCCTGCCCCTCCTTATATATGTTGAAGGGGTGGCTTACATGACTAGTCCTATTAGGATTAGGATTTCTCTATTACAAGTGGAGTCCTAGTCTTGCTTCCTTTGTAGGAGAATATTCCTTATGCCTTTCATTTTAAGTCGGCCCACCATAACACAAGCCGGTCTTCCATGAGCCGCCTTATGGGCCTCTAGGTCATGTCGATCTTATGACCCGCCTGCCGGGTCACCAATGAGTCACGTGGCTTGGCCGGGTCATTAGTGAGTGGAGAGATACGGGTGGGTCACTTCGTGAGTCACCAAGTTAGGGCGGGTCATTATTGAGTCGCCATGTCTGGCCGGGTCATACCGTGGGGTATATCCCCGACACTTACCAAGATAGAGGTGGTGGAATAGTTTTTGTAGTGGTTTCTAGAGTCTGGACTCCATCTTGAAGAACCTTCGCCGCCGCCGGCAAGAATGCAAGGAGATGAACCAGAAATGAAATGAGGCTGGAATGAGTAGTTTAGTTTTCTATACAGTGGCAGAGGTGGGTAAATATCTGCTATACCTCCGGTGGCAAGGCCATGTCTCTATGCACACACATCTCAGTCGTTGGTTCCAAGTAGATCGAATGGCTTACGTTGTCTAGAGGATGACATACCATCACCACCAACTGAGATTTTTATAGGAGTGGTCATGCATGCATGTTGTGTAATTAATGCATCGGTCTACACAAATTTTTGAGAAAAACGAGAGTACTAATTAAGTACTATTGCAAAGTACGGAATTAATTCAACCATTCATCATCTACCTTGGTTGAAGAAATTTTGCAATTAATCCCTGTAAAACGGAAAGGAGGGAGTACCACATTATCACCACTATGGCCAGCCTTAATCATCGCATGAAATAATTTAGTGCACCTTGAAATATGAACGCCTTCTTGACTCTCCTTCTCGCTCTAGCAGTCTCACCACTCCACCCCGTGTGGAAAAAATCTACATGCATGACTCTCCTCCCCCACGCTCGTCCAATCTGGTGTGACCATCAATATTTCCACCCCTTCCCTCACCCGTAATTTACTCCAACAAATATGCACATGGAGCTGCTTTAGTTACTTAACTTCAGGTGCATTGGGTCACTGACATGTGGGCCCAACAGGCATCTGGCCCACATGTCAGTGACGCAACTGGACCTGTAGTTAAGTTAGTAAAGCTCAGTCCATATCTTACATAGGTGTGTGATTGCTTGCTATAAATGCTGCGCCTCCCACGACATACAGAAGAATGCTCACGTTCATCGCTATATCCTCCCCCTCTGTAACACCCCGAATGTAACTTTCCCAATTTGTACTCCAACTCTTGTTGTTTCCGACGTTAAGTTATAATTATTTCTTGGGTTCGGGTCTTTGCCTCCGTGTGTTGTTTTCGTTGTCATGCATCTCATATCATGTCTTCATGTGCATTGCATTTGCATACGTGTTCGTCTCATGCATTCGAGCATTTTCCCCGTTGTCCGTTTTGCATTCCGGCGCTTCGTTCTCCTCCGGTGGCCACTTCTAGCTTTCTTTCGCTTGTGGGGATTAAACATTTCCAGATTGGACCGAGACTTGCCAAGCGGCCTTTGTTTACTACCGGTAGACCGCCTGTCAAGTTTCATACCATTTGGACTTCGTTTGATACTCCAACGGTTAACCGAGGGACCGAAAAGGCCTCGTGTGTGTTGCAGCCCAACACCCCTCCAATTTGGCCCCAAACATACCAAACTCTGCTCCATGTCCTAGAGCGTTCGATCACGATCGCGTGGCCAAAAACCGCACCTCATTTGGACTCTCCTAGCTCCACTTATGTCTATAAATAGACCCCTCCATTTTCGGATCTCTCCCTCTCCCCGAAACCCTAAAAAAAATCCCTCTCCGCCGCCGCCGGACGTGTCCGGACGAGCCGGATAACGTCCGGATTCCGCCACCGCCACCCAGCGCCCGCCACGTGAAACTCCGCCGCCACCGCGCCGCCGCGGGCCCGAGAGCCCATCGCCGGCCCGCCCCCGAGCC
>NC_041386.1:350474463-350710417 GCF_002162155.2 Triticum dicoccoides
GCCTCCTCCTCGGGCCGCGCCGCCCACTCCGCCGGCCGGCCGCGCCCCTCACCACCCCGGCCTTCTCCTCCTCCTCTGGCCGACGTGCCGCGTCAAGTCCGGCAAGGCTCCGACAAGCTCGAACCTCGCCTCGGTTCGCGTGCCCGCCGGTCAAACCCTAGATCTGGGGTAGTTTTTTTTCACCAAGTCCCAGGATTTTCAGTCCATATTGCCCTGTTCGAGGCCCCGTAACTTTGCATCCATAGCTCCATTTTGGGCATATAATATATCGAAATGTTCGCCTCGATGAGTACATCATTCCATTCCATTGCGTAACTTTCATTTGAGTTCATCTTGTTGCCCAAAATGCTGCTAGAAGGAGGCTTCATGAGTTAATTGTCAGATCTGCTAGTTCATCTTAGACTTTTGTCATTTTTGCCATGATTATTGTGTGCATGCTATGCCTGTGAGTCCTTCATATGTTTTGTTAAGCATTTTGTCTTCTTTCCAGAGGAGCAACCCATGCATTTTTAGGATGTGTGTGGTGACTTGTGCAAGCTTGCAAAGTGAGGCACCCAGTAAATCTGTTTTCAGGGACTTAGTAGTTTTCACTAAGTCTGCGATTATTTAGTTCATGATGCCATATGTTCAGCTTGTCTCCTAGTGATCCGTGCCTCTTTTGAGGATGATCAGTAAGGGAGTTTTGTTAAACATGTTATGCTCTATCCATCCATGTCTTTGTTTGCAACTATGGAGAACACTAGCTTGAGTCGATCGAGCTCTACTTTTGCTTCGTGGTGAATCTGAGCAGATCGTCAACTTGTTTGCGATTTTGCCGGCGTTGTTGTAGTTGATCCGTGCATGCTATGCCATTGTTCTTGCCATGCATAGCTAGCATATTATGCCTTCTTAATGGATGTATGCTTTCCTTGCCATGACTTGCACCGTAGTGAGTGCATCGAGCTCGTTTACATGCCTTCGTGAGTTATATTTCAGCATGTCTCAGTTTTCACTAAGTCTGAAAACTGATTATGTTTTTGCTATGTTCGTGTGCCCGTTAGTATATTTTGTGAACCCTTTTGGCCCCAGGTCACTTTGGGTCTTTTGTTAAGCTTGTTGAGTAGCTCCATGCCATGTTCTTACTTGTCTTAATAAGGTCATGAATCATGTTGTTTTGCTGCTCCGAAGAGGGCTTCGTGATCTGAAATTTCAGACAAGTGTTAATTTCACTAAGTCTGGAATCTGTTTTGCATTTGCGTTGTTGCCATGCTTGTTTGAACCTCTTAATGGATGAATTGGCCGTGGCTCAGTGCTTGCCTTTTGTTAAGAATCTTGTGTGTATCCCTGCCATGTATTTTGTTGTTATGTTTGGTGGCTGTAGCATGTTCATTTCATTGCATTTAGATGCCTACTTGCTGTAAATCGCAGACCGGAGTCAATTTTGAATCGCTTGCCATTTCCAAACCGTAACTCCGATTCCGATGATCTTTATATCGTTTTCAAGTGATTTCATCTCATCTTTCCAATGGCACCCTTGGAATTCCAAGTTGAGGCCAGGTTCATGCATTTCCTGCCATATCTTGCATTTTGCATCCCGCATCGCATCCCGCATAGCATATCATCAATTCATCATATTGCTTGGTCTTACACGTGGTTGATTGTATCCTTGTTGCTTGTTTGTCTTGTTTGGGTAGAGCCGGGAGACGAGTTCTCTACCGAGGAGCCCGTTGAGTTTGCTTGTGAGGATCCAGTCAACTCTGACAACTATGCAGGCAAGATGATCATACCCTCGAAATCACTACTATCTTTGCTATGCTAGTTTGCTCGCTCTTGCTATGCCAATGCTACGATGCCTACCTTTTGCTTTTCAGCCTCCCAATTGCCATGTCAAACCTCTAACCCACCTTGTCCTAGCAAACCGTTGATTGGCTATGTTACTGCTTTGCTCAGCCCCTCTTATAGCGTTGCTAGTTGCAGGTGAAGATTGGAGGCCATTCCTTGTTGGAACATCATTTTATTTACTTGTTGGGATATCATTATATTGCCATGTTATCTCAATGCATCTATATACTTGGTAAAGGGTGGAAGGCTCGGCCTCTCGCCTAGTGTTTTGTTCCACTCTTGCCGCCCTAGTTTCCGTCATATCGGTGTTATGTTCCCGGATTTTGCGTTCCTTATGCGGTTGGGTTATAATGGGAACCCCTTGATATTTCGCCTTGATTAAAGCTTTTCCAGCAATGCCCAACCTTGGTTTTACCATTTGCCACCTAGCCTTTTCTTTCCCTTGGGTTCTGCAGACTCAAGGGTCATCTTATTTTACCCCCCGGGCCAGTGCTCCTCTGAGTGTTGGTCCACCTGTCAGCTATCGGTGGCCACCAGGGGCAACTCTGGGCTGGCCTACCCGTACCTAAGACAATCTGAGTGTGCCCTGAGAGAGAGATATGTGCAGCTCCTATTGGGATTTGTTGGCACATTCGAGCGGTGTTGCTGGTCTTGTTTTAACCTGTCGAAGTGTCTTGAGTTTGATCGAGTCTGATCGAACGTCTTGGGAGGGGGTCTATTCCTTTGTTGACCGTGAGAGCTTGTCATGGGCTAAGTTGGGACTCCCGTGCAGGGATTGAACTTTCGAAAGCCGTGCCCGCGGTTATGGACAGATGGGAATTTGTTAATGTCCGGTTGTAGATAACTTGAACCTTAATTAATTAAAATGAATCAACTGAGTGTGTTACTGTGATGGCCCCTTTCCGGCGGAGTCCGGGAAGTGGACACGATGTTGGAGTAATGTTTGCGCAGGTTGTTCCTTTAGATTCTTGCTCGTGCTTTGCCTCCTCTTCTCGCTCTCTTTTGTGTATAAGTTAGCCACCATACTTGCTAGTCGCTTGCTGCAGCTCCACTCATATATTTTCCTTGTCATTCCTATAAGCTTAAATAGTCTTGATCGCGAGTGTGCGAGATTGCTGAGTCCCTGTGGCTCACAGATAGTATAACTCCAGATGCAGGTCCAGGTGATTCCGCTCCAGGTGATGAGTACGAGCTCAAGTGGGAGTTCGACGAGGACTCTCAGTGTTACTACGTGTCTTTTCCTGATGATCAGTAGTGGTGCCCAGTTGGGGGTGATTGGGACCGTGTCGCATGTTGGGTTATTTTCTATTTTGGCGCCGTAGTCGGGCCATGAGTGTTTGGATGATGTATGTTATTTATGTACTCTGATGTGACGTGGCGAGTGTAAGCCAACTATGTTCTCCCCTTTATTATTCATATTACATGGGATGTTGTGAAGATTGCCTAACTTGCGACATATGCCTTCAATGCGATTATGTCTCTAAGTCGTGCCTCGACATGTGGGAGCTATAGTCGCATCGAGGGCGTTACACCCTCCCTCTCATGTCGACCACCATGGCATCGCCCCTCCCAAGCCCTAGGCGCCCCTCGCTGCACCGCGCGGACAGTCACGCGTCATTGTTCCCTTCCTCTCCGCCACTAGTCGAGGAGGATGCGTCGGTGTTCCGCTCCTTGCCGCGATGCGTCGAGGTGGACGCGTCGGCGTTCCCATTCTCACCAGCACGCGCATCAGAGGACGTGTCGGCTCCCCGCTATGAGGAGAACGCCGCGCCGCTCGCCGAGCCTCCCAGCCTTGAGGAGCTTTGGAAAGAAATGGATGTCACCTTGTGGGAGGCTTTGCCTCCGGCAGAGCGCGCCAAAATAGAGGCGGAGAAGAAGGCCGAGGAAGAGAAGCGCGCCGCGGGGCAAGCTGCCTGGCAGGCCTATGTCGCGTCCGAGAGAGTTAGGCAATTGGATCTTTGGAAGAAGGCTCGTCCAAGGGCCATTAGGGTGGCGGACGACACCCGTGCCAAAGCCCTGAGTGCAGTCGGGCCCAAGCGCCTCATCTATGCTTGGCGGTACATGGACCGGGTGCACGCTTCCAGCGAGGAGGAGTAACTGTTGGTGGCGGATTATCACATCGGTGAGATCGTGCTCGCCCGCCGGCAAGCCGCCAATCAGCACCTCGCAAGTTGCAAGGCTGAGGAAGAGGCGTTGTGTTGTTGGGAAACGGCCGCGCACTAGGGCACTGGTGGCGCGCTGCAAGCGCTCTTGCGAGTGTCGTGGCTTTTATTAGGAATATAATCTAGTTTCGTAAGGCGATCACATTAGTTTTGGGACACAAATGATGAATCCCGAACGTTTGGGAATTAATAGCGTCCTTAATTAAGTATGTAAAAGGAAAAGTTTGGAAACCTTGTGTATCCGTACGCATTTTGTATGTACGTGCATATAGCACAAACTTTACTATATACTATCGCAGTACACGTCTCTCTCTCTATATATGCTTGCAGACTGTGCTACTCCCTCCGTCCAGGTGAATAAGTCATCTTTGGTTGTGCACCGTGACCAAGAAGGAGGGAAGACTTATACAACTAGATGGAGAGAGTACTACTATTACTTATGTACGTGCAAATGCACGTTCTAACATTATGATGCGGTTTTCGTAAAAGTAGAAAAACAGCACTAGTCAATCTTGTGAAATGATTCAATGCAGAACAAATGCAAAAATGCTCGTTCGATTGTTTACGTTTAGCTTCCTTCTCTGTGGTTATTTCTCTATCATACTTTGTACGGAGTATCTCACTGGTCGGGAAGGCATGCAAATTCCCAAACCGCTTCCTACACCCTGTATCGAATTTTTTGCCTAACAAGTTGCGTCGTGTTGGAATTCCAACTTTGGGGGGGGGGGAAGATGTTGGAATCCCAACTTGAGTACTACTACTAGGTGTACTAGGGGCAAGTTCTTTAGTCTTCTAGATTAGTAATCCCATAACTACTACCTTTGTCCTGGTTTATTGGTCCCCATTGTAATATGTGTCAAATTTTGACCATAAATTTAACTAATGAAATGTTTGTGCATGTCACATGCACAAACATTTTATCAGTTAAATCTTTGGTCAAAATTTAGCACAAATTACAATGGTGACAAATAAACCAGGACAGAGGTACTAGTAGTAGTTTAGAAGCCTAAATAAATGAGTGAGACAAGTTACTCTCCACACTGACTAGTTTTATAGGAAAAGTTGGGGAAGAGACGGCTTATTTTTTAAGCCGCCAAAAGAACTGGCTCTAGGAGTAGTAGATAGGCATTGAGTGTGCGAGATGAACCCGAGAAAGTAAATACAAATAGATGAAATGCAAAAAATACGGAGGGATGTGATGGTTTCTTGTCCGTTTGTTTTACCAAACCACTTATTACTAGGAGTGGTTGCGTTTTGTGATATGACGGCTCCACGAGCGGGGTGAGACTCCTGTGCAGCGCCGCCCTCTACCCTAGTACTACATCGGTCATGGTTTATTAGTCCCCTA
Source organism: Triticum dicoccoides (assembly GCF_002162155.2). NCBI lineage: Eukaryota > Viridiplantae > Streptophyta > Magnoliopsida > Poales > Poaceae > Triticum > Triticum dicoccoides. The sequence goes on from NC_041386.1 coordinate 350,479,795, forward strand.
TTGAATTTGACTGAAGATTTAATTGATAAAATGTTAGTGCATGTCAACAAAAACTGTATCTTTGGATTCGTATTTGAACATAGTTTTCAATGATATAATTTTAGGTGAAATGCATGAGCATTTATCATACTATACATAATCTTAGTTAAATTTTGGTTGTACTAATCTATAGTAATGTGCCCGTGCGTTGCACGGAACAGTGAAATGCATTGATCGGGGAGTTGTTTGTTTTGACAAAGGATGTGGGGTCATATCATGTGTAACAGCTATCGATAGGTTTCTTCGGATATTATTTCATCTCTAGAGCTCACAAACATCGGGTGAAATATATAAAAAGTATCTTTTGCAAACAAAAGCGTTCAAATGTTCAACCTGCATCCAAAACTTGTGAAGAAATAACACTTATTGTGCTTTGCAAGAAATGATCTTTAAGAATTAGTTTTTGAGTATCGATTTTTATCCATGTTGGCTACTGATGACATGGCACTTTCTTATAGTCAATAGTTGGTTGTACTATTAAGTATTAACCCTGCTCTTATACACCAAGATGGAAGGATAAATTATGAGATTTGGAAGGGGGTAGAGGGGATGTAAGAAATGGTTCATCATAAGTCTTTCACCAGTTATAGTAAAAATTCTTAGTTAATCTCATAAATGGCAAGTGAGAACTCTAATGGAGCAAAAGCATACATGGAATATTCTAGACTAAACCATAAATGGATAAACTTTTATTCAAGCGTGCTACTCTAATAGAGCAAGATCATGCATGGAAGGTTCAATACTATATAAATAAGAAGTCTCCACATGCTTAGACAGTGGATTACATTGAGAGAAGACTAATGATCATCACTTAACTTGGTACTGCATATGTCCAGGTGAACCTCCTTGGAGTGCCCATGCACCATGTTGGGGGGGGGGGGTCATACCATGTGTCTTCCATGTCCACATCGGCGGGAAGGTACCAACTTGGCATAGTCCTAATCAGCATCATGGAGCGGGTGTGGCCCATGTACCTCTGAGGACTAGTAAAAGTAAGCACGCACCCATACATCGGCCTCGTGTCTGTGTCAGTGTCATCGCCCCGACGCACACTACAGAAACAAGGCAGCGGTTGGGGACGTTGCGGCCGCCGAATGGAGCGCATGAGGGAGTGGTTGTAGGGGACGTTGCGGCCGCCGAATGGAGCACAGGAGTAGCACACGAAGCAGTAGATGGTGCTCCTCCCTAGTCTCTATCTCTACTCTTATCTCTATCTCAACTACTCTTCTTTCTTTTTTGTAATATACTAGTAGCTGTCAAATAGAATAGTACTGCGCCTCCTGGTGCACGCCCGGCTAAAAACACCTCCTTGCCTCCATCAAACCCCACCGTTAAACCCGCGTGCAAACCCAGAAACCTACTCCGGCCGCGGGAGGAAATTTGCCAGTTGCCTTTGGAGAATAATAGTTTGACGTCCAATCCATTTGAGATAATTGCATGTATAATTCTCCCTATATAAAAAGTTAATTGAATCCTTACTCTTGTATTATATGTACTCTATGCGCTCGACTGTCAGTACAGTGTACATGACTTGCAGGCTGGCTACAGATTCATACAGGAAGTTAAAAACAAACATATCCATCCTTAATCTTGTATTCTAAGTACTCTTTGGTTCCACTCCCAGTACAATATTGAAATAAGTATATATTAAAAAAAAGCTATAGTTTAGGACAAAATTCAAACTCAGGTCGTCGCGCTGCATGCATCCGGCCCGACCCAGTACACCAGGTGTTCGTTGCTGATGATGCAAGAGATAAATCTTTATAGCAATGAGCCCATCCATTGCAAAGGATCCAAAGTAGCATAGGGCATAGTATTAGGTACTCTGGGGAGTACTAGTATTGTGATCACTCAAGCAGGTTGTCTGGCACCGATATGACCCTATGCTGCTGGTATGTGTTTCGTAAGTCCAGCGGCGTGCTATAGTCATCATCACCTGTCCACTTCCCGTAGCACATATTCGCTTCTCCATCTTTGGCCGCACATAATCGTCCAATCTTCCATCCCCGCTAAGGCGCCTCCCCCCTCTTCTGAAACCCAAGCACTAACAATGGCAGAACAGATTAGCGTCCGCCGAAAGAGTGCCTGGAATTCGCTCCCCACAGAGGTAATCAAGCTCATTATTCACGTGTGGAAAATCTCAGTACCATGTCGCTCGCTGAGTGCTTGTCGGGGCTGTACCATTAACTCAAAGCCCTCAGGCCGGAGCTTTATAAGCCATATCCTTTCCTGCTGATGCCGCCTGATCTTCAGAAATGGCATGTCACGCAGCATAACGATCGTAGGGTGGTGAGCATCAACCCCCTGGACTACGATCCGATCCCCATCAACCTCAACTACATTAATGGTATGTACTGGGTCGACATGAACACGTGTTCAATGGTGCTCGTCGATTGTCACGACAGTTGGATGCTCGTGGATGTCTACATCCGGCGATTGATCCCCCTTTCTTCGATTAACACTACATTGCTTTCGCACAAGATCTGCGAATTATAAAGACTATAGGCTAATTGTGTTCTTCAACTGTGGTCTTGCCTATCTGACAGGTCACTACGGTAAGTTGATAAATCTGCACGTCCATCGCATGATCATACATCCTCCATGGTTCTCTGATGCCGTTGAACGAAAGGGTTTCATTTACGCTGTTGACTCCATCTATGGCTGGATGTATTGCTGGCCTACTCCATTCATTGCTACAAATGACTGTTACAGCAGTATGTTACTTTCCTATGATATCATGATGGTTTTCTTATATTATTGTCAACATTTACTGGAAAAAAAATTCATGTTCATAAAATGTTGTTCCTAAGATTGACTACATTAAGCACCCTTTTTTATTTTACTCCAACTTGATATGATGTTTTAGGCCGCCTGGTGTCCCTACCCTTCCTAATCCCAGAACCTTTCAAAGAAAACCGGCATGGCAGTTGCATGTGGTTCTTGGCTTGATCAGACGACGGCGAACGATTCATGATCGTTCGCACGTACCGGACGTGTTGTTTTGCGGAATAAAATCACAGTCACTGCAAGGTCTTTGAGAAGGATCCCAGCTTCTCTGGGCCTTCTGGAATTTTTGACTGGAGGCTGGTAAGTAGCCTTGGTACACGCTCGCTGTTTCTCGGACTAAATTATCCAATTAACTAGGAGATAACCGACGGCGAGGATCATGATGGCATCGCAGTTTCGTTCATCAGGCAAAACTATGTGTACACAACGTACCATGCGTCTCTGCATGCACCATACCCTGATATTTGTCGCCATGCTTTGCAGCCCAAAGTAGGAGAGAGGGTCGCAAGTATCAGACTTCAACCTGCTGGCTGGAGTTTCCCCCGTTAGGCACCCATCTGGTTCAAGCCGTCAGCCAATCTCCACAGCTTAATAAATAGTAAGGTCTAACTGAGCTAGTTAGTTAGATGCATACACTTGGTGTAGTAGGATCTTTATTTAGTTTGATGCATACACTTGTTCTTTTTTGGTAGCCCTTTTGTAATGATGACTGATGTTTGGTTTGGAAGAGAGAGTTGCGTCTTTACTCTTTTGGCCTTCTTACTTCTTCTATTGCACCCCCAGCACTGGTTGCTACTGGTCCTATTTTCAATGTACAATTAGTAGTATATTTCGTCTGTTAGTTGAATAAATGTGTTGTTAGAACGACAAACACAATTTTTTGGTAAGTCGCTGCATGGTCCGATCCTTTAGTGCCCCGTATCGTACATAGCGCATACTATTTTTGGTACGGAACACATTTTACACTTGTTGATAACATGCAGCCCACTGATGAAGGCCCAATTGAGGAGCCCATAATTAACTGGAAGGGAGGCTCTCACATGAATCCGGCCCAGGTACATGCTCATGGTCCCCTAAACATAAATAAGTAAATAAATAAATAAAGTTAAATGCTCATGCACCAGTACTTTAAATTCATGATTTAATAGGTGGATATTATTTCCTATGATAGTGTCGTTACATTCAGTCGATATTATTCTTAGGCAAAGATAGCGACCAGTCTTCTTTCTCCCACCATTTTCTTCATGCAACCACCGGACCCATGCAAATCATAGTCAACGTCATAAATAGTTCCGGTCCATTTTTATTTTTTAATAAGAATGTCCAATGCATCCCAGCACATTCGCGACAGCACTTTATCCTCCGCCTTCGTGCGCTCGCCGCGGTGCCGCCGTCTGGCGCTGTCAACATAGTGAATCGGGAGAGGACTATAGTTGTGAGTATGACAGTATGGACCCGCCAGGTCCACTCCCGAACACAAGCAAGTGCCTCTTTCACTACTCAGATGCACCCCTCATTTTTTACTCTATTCCACCATGCTGATATCTGGGACCCGTCTAACAACACTTTATACTCAATTCGCGACATACTCAATTCGGGAGCACATTCGCGACAGCACTTTATACTCTATTCCCAGATCATTTTCCACTTATAGTCAATTAACGAGAGAGTTGCACAACTTTTTTTGAGGATTTGTTCGGAGGAGCAGACTATAATCTGGGTTGTGCAGTCTCTGTGACCCGTCTAACAACATGACCAGCCAGCAGTTTTTTCTTTGGGAAAATAGGTAGCCCACTATTTCTTTTTGAAGAATACACAAGCTAGGCCTATTTATTTTCACTCACTTAATGGGCTGCAAATCTTTCAAGACGAGGAGGGATGCATTCCGGCCTGGCCAAAGTGTATTGTCAATATCTGTTAAAAGTAATGTCAAAGGGGTTTAAAATTCCAAAAAAATTATAACAAATGAGAAATTAGTTTCTTTTTTTGTTTTTGTTCTTCACTCATATTTAATATTTCATTGGATTTTAACATGCCGTAGTACTAATTTAGTTTTAAATTTGTTTTAGTATGGCTACTAATTTTTGGATTAAGAATAATTTGTGCCCGAGCAAAATTTTGTGAATTTTCAAAATTTCGCACATTTTTAGTTCAATTTTTAACCCTGGTACTGACCACAAAATGGGCAGCAATTCTAAAAATGGAAAATGGGTTGCAATAAATTCCATACGAATTAGAAAATGAGTAAAAATTATAAAAATAATAGCAAATGGGATGTACACGCCATAGATTTCGAGGCTGACTTGTTTAGGCAAGGCTTTGTCACTCAACACGTGATTCTGGCAGAAGTGACTATTGGATGTCCATCAAATGGCCGACGTGCTTGTTCAATATCTGATCTTCCTGCTCCAGCCGCCTAAACCAGCTCCGTTTGATTTCGCCAAGTATCATCCAATATTCCCAAGTTCATGTTCAATTCCTTCCATTTACAGTCGAAGTGATGTTTAAATTATATCATTCTTATTCCTTCTCTATCTTGTTTTAACTAGAGTGTTGTGTCTATCATTCCTCTTCTAACCAGAGTCTCATCCAAGTGCTTTCATTTTGCCAAGTTCATATTCTTTGCCTTCCATTTCCGACCGGAGTGTTGTCGTAACTGATCTTTATCATTCCTTGGACATCTCGTTTCAACCGGAGTGCATGCATGTACTTCTTGTCCATTGTTCTCGTCATTCATAGCTTTGCAAACTCCAAGGTTCACATGGTGTTCCTTGTTCCTCTTTTATAATGGAGTGTTTTCAACTTTTTGCATCTTTGTTGGATTCCTTCTTGCAATTTGTTTGACCTCTCAAGGTTCATGCTTTCACTCGTGTGTCAAAGAAGCAACTTTGTTTGACCTCTTCCTCTTCTGCTTTTCTCCGGTGCCATCATTAGATCTCGGGATGAGATCTCTTGTAAGTGCAGGAGTGTTGTGACGTCGCGGGACCGACGCTCAAGATGCCTTCCCAGTTGCCTTCCATGTTTTGTGTGCCAGCCGTGTCTTTCATTTGTTTGTTGCATTTCATCATGTCATCATCTGTATTGCATCATCATGTTTTCAAAACATGCATCTGTCCGGGTCTCCCAGTTCTTTCCGTTGACCGTTCTGAACCCAGACACACTTGCATGCGCCCGCGACACGTCTGAAATATTATTTTGTAAGTGGCGTAAAAATGTTCTCGGAATGGGGTGAGAGTTGGCGTGCGGTCTTTCTATAGAGTATGTAGACCGCCTGCCAAGTTTCATTGCATTCGGAGTCCGTTTGATGCCCCAACGGATAACTATAGCGGCAATATAGCCGGTCAAATGTCAGACATTTTCGGTCTCCGAAAACCGTGCCTAGCTGCTTTTCTCCCCTCTCCTCTTAGCCCAGCCCACTCTCCATAGCCCACCTAACCCAGCTAAACCCCCCTCTCGATCGGATTCGTCGGATCGTCATCGTATGGCTCTAAAACATCCCCAAACCCCCTAACCCTAACCCCTTCCTTATATAAATACACCCACATGCCATTTTTGGCGTCCTCCAACCCCCACCTTGTTTTACGCCCCCCAATCATCAGCCGCCACCGCCCTCATCGTGTTCCGCGCTGGCCACCTCCCTGCCACCACTTGGCACTGTCTGATTGGCCACGCCACCACCCAGTACTGCTTCTACCCACTCACAGGCCGCCACGTCACTGATTCAGTCTCCTCCCACCGTTCTGGACCGCCTGAAGCCCGTCCGCGGCCACCCCAGGCCTAATCTAGGCCGAGCCACCCCCACGCCCGAGCCTCCCTCGCTCGATCCCGTTCTGGATCGGGGAGAGCACCGCCGCCTCATCTCCTCCCCGACCTCCCTCACGCGCCTCCCCGCCGGTGACTGGCGCCACCGCAAGCCACCACGAGCACCACCAGCACCACTACGTTGCGGCGCCCCTATCCTCTATCTTCACCTTCTGCTCTCTTCTCTCGCACTCATGTTTCTCTCTCTTCCTCTCTATGCTCAGCGCCGGTTGAATGGAGCCCCGATGCCCGGAGATTCGTCCTCGCCCCGCCTAGCCTGAATCTGGCCATCTCCGATGCCTCCTCGTCGGATCCCGCTGTCATGTTCCCATCCCTGTCATCGCGTGGAGATCTATTGCCCATGTCCGTTGCCCCATCACCCACCGGAGTTCTAGCCGCGCCGCTAGATCCTCTGCTTCCCCTGGTCGCGTTGCCTCCCACCGTGTTGACCGCCCAACGCCCTCCAGCCGCGTACTGGGCTGCCAGCAGCCAGATCCGCGAGGCCTGAGCCGGCCCAGCTTCCCCCAGCGCAGCCCGCTGCCGGCCTCACCTCATCACCGACCTGGGCTAAGGCCCACAAGGTGAGTTGTGCCCTGCCCAGATCCATAGCCTTCTGGCCCGCATGGTGTTTTCCCATCTGGTGAATTTCTCAATTATCCAGAGAAAAACCAGATTTGCAGAATAGCCCCTAAACTTCATGCATTTTATAACTCACAAATAGTGCATCGGATTAAACTGTTGTAAACATGTAAAATGCTTAGAATTTCATCTAGTTTCATAAATATGTTGTTTTCATTAATGTTTAAAATGTTAAACTTGATGTTTGCATTTAATTTGTTAAATGACTTGTTAAAATGATTTAATTCATAACTAAATAACCGTAGCTCCATTTTAAATAAACTTTATATGTAAATGGGGTAGAAAAACGAATATTTTAACATCATGACATTACTTGGCATGGTTAACAACTCTAAAATATGGTTTAGGGCAGAACAGTACCATATCCAAAATATGTACATGAGGATTTTCCGTAATTGTTGTTTGTTATATCCGACCTCATTTAAATTGCCTAGATAGGTAGTTTTATTATGCTTCACCTCTTGCCATGTTAACCAACATTTAATATTTTTGAGTACCTAACCGGGAGTGAACTAAATAATGGAACGTGGTGTTTCGTCAACACGCATCTTGTTACATGTGGAGCTCCACTTAACTTGTAGTTTTGTCTGTGCACTTTGCAATGCCATGCATATTTAAACCAGACATGCATCATCCTTGGTTGTGCATCATGCCAAGTTTATGCTTGTGTCTTTACCATGTTGCTTGCTTCTTTCTGGTTTGCTTCTCTCATTAGCTTCGGTTTCGTTCTGGAGCTGTGAGGATTCGTTCGACTACGTCCATTTGTCTTCTTCACGGACTCATTCTTCTTCCTTGCTGCATGTCAGGCAAGATAACCATACCCTCGATATCACTTCTATCTTTGCTTGCTAGTTGTTTGTTCTATCGCTATGTCACGCTACCTATCACTTGGTTATCATGCCTCCCATATTGCCATGTAGAGCCTCTAACCCACCTTCCTAGCAAAGCATTGTTTGGCTATGTTATCGCTTTTGCTCAGCCCCTCTTATAGCGTTGTTAGTTGCAGGTGAAGTTGAAGATTGCTTCATGTTGGAACATGTTTATGTTGGGATATCGCTATATATCTTATTTAATTAATGCATGTGTATACTTGCTAAAGGGTGGAAGGCTTGGCCTTTTGCTTGGTGTTTTGTTCCACTCTTGTCGCCTTAGTTTCCTTCATACCGGTGTTATGTTCCTTGATTTTGTGTTCCTTACGCGGTTTGGGTTACAGGACCCCCTTGACAGTTCGCTTTGAATAAAACTCCTCCAGCAAGGCCCAACCTTGGTTTTAGATTTTCCTAACAACCTATAACTTTCCCTTGGGGTTGCAAACTCGAGGGTCATCTTTATTTTAACCCCCCCGGCCATTGCTCCTCTGAATGTTGGTACGAACAGAGTAGACTGCGAGGACACCTCGGGGAAACTTGAGGCTTGGTTTTACTCATAGGATGTCTCATCCGGTGTGCCCTGAGAACGAGATGTGTCCATCTCCTATCGGGATTTGTCGGCACAGTCGGGCGATCTTGCTGGTCTTGTTTTACAATTGTTGAAATATCTTGTAACCGAGATTCTGAGACTGATCGGGTCTTTTCGGGAGAAGGGATATCCTGTGTTGATCGTGAGAGCTTGTGATGGGCTTAGTTGGGAGACCCCTGCAGGGTATAAACATTCGAGATTTGTGCCAGTGGTTATGTGGCAGATGGGAATTTGTTAATATCTGGTTATAGAGAACTTGACACTTGACTTAATTAAAATGAATCAACTGCGTGTGTAGCCGTGATGGTCTCTTTTCGGCGGAGTCCGGGAAGTGAACATGGTTTTGGGATATGTTTGGACATAAGTAGTTTTAGGATCACTTCCTGATCACTTGTAGCTTCACGACCGTTGCGTAGCTTCTCATCTTACTCTTATTTGCGTATGTTAGCCACCATCTTTGCTTAGCGCTTGCTGTAGCTCCACCTCATTATCATATCCTACCCATAAGCTTAAATAGTCTTGATCTCGCGGGTGTGAGATTGCTGAGTCCTCGTGACTCACGGATACTTCCAAACAGTTGCAGGTGTTGATGATACCAGTGTAGGTGATGCTACCAAACTCAAGTGAGAGTTCGACAAGGACCTTGGTCGTTACTATGTTTCGTTTCCTGATGATCAGTAGGGGTGCCCAGTTGGGACGACTGGGGATCTAGTAGTTGGGTTATCTTCTCTTTCATTGGGTTGTCCATAGTCAGACTATGAGTGTACTATGATGATGCATGAATTAATTGCTATTTGTGTGACGTGGCGAGTGTAAGCCAACTATATTTATCCCTGTCTTGTTCATTACATGGGATATTGTGAAGATGAACCTTCTTGCGACAAAACCACTATGCGGTTATGCCTCTAAGTCGTGCCTCGACACGTGGGAGCTATAGCCACATCGTGGGTGTTAGAGTACTGTACTTGGAGAGGATGACACCTGGGTCCACGGCCGAAGCAAGGAAGTGCCTCCTTATTATGTGGAAAATAATGATTCCTCCACCTAACAGCAGGGACCCATCAGATGGGCCACTGTATTTCTAACAAAATGATTTGCCCCCTGACTGTTGCGACCCATTAGCTACATCTTCGCATGCAAGGAAGTGCGTCCATACTATGGGGGAAAAATGATTTGCCCCTCACTGCTGGGATCCACCAGCCACATCTTCGCACGCAAGGAAATGCCTGACAGTCAGGACCCACCTAGTCAAAGCATACGTAGCGTTGTCATTCGGCTCGCGAACGTGTACGTCATACGATCGGTCTGTCTGCAGGCTGCAGCAATGAACCTTGGCCGTGTAAGGAAGGGCACGTGTCGTAGTATAGGCACGCACGTGTCCTAGTAGAGGCACGAATGTAGAATGTACACGTACGTACAACAAGGGTGCAAGAAAGTAAATACGGCCACGTACGTACATACGGGCGGGGTCTCGAATGCCTACTCGCGCATACGTACGGCCAGGGCTCATGCACATGGCTGGGTCGAAACGGAGAAACTTCATCTTCATGTTCATCGAGAGGCATCATAATGCGCCGTGTTCATCGGGAGGCAACGGAATACATCGAGTTCATCGGGAGCCAACCATCTTAGACGGAACAGCGGATCGAAATGAGGCCTGGCTTACCACAGAACGAAGGAAATGGCCTTGTGTTCGACTGGCCATTGTCGAAACGGGATCCTGTTCATTAGGAGGGGTCTGGTGTACCGCAAAACGGAGGAAACAGACTTCTCTTGGACCTCCTACGGTCGAAACGGGGTCCTATTGATCGGGAGGGGTGTGGCGTACCGCAAAATGGTGGAAACGGACTTGTGTTGGAGCGCTACAGTCGAAATGGGGGTCCCATTCATCGGAAAGGGTGTGGCGTACAGCAAAACGGGACTGAACGGAATACTATTCATCTCCACCGTCGACCTCCTCCAGCCTCCACGGGTTAGTGTTCATCCACCGTCGACCTCCTCCAGCCTCCGCCTGTCACTGTTCATCCTCGGGATCCTATACATCCAGCCTCCACCAGTCCTCCACCGTCTACTGTTCAACCAGCCCTCTCCACAGGGTCATGTTCAACCACCCCTCCACGGGCTACTATTCATCCAGCCCTCCACCGGCTACTGTTCAACCAGCCCTCCATGGGGTCCTGTTCATCCAGCCCTCCACGGGGTCCTGTTCATCCAGCCCTCCACAGGGTCCTGTTCATCCACCCCAACAGGCTCGATCGGGGTCCTATTCATCTAGCCGCAATGGCCTCTACTACTATGGGGTCATGTTCATCCAACCCCTTAGTGAGAACTATTCATCCAACCCCCTCCCCCAACAACACTCACTTTTCATCCAGAGGCAGCATCGATCGGCTTCAGTTAGCAGCAGTAGCGAAGGAATCACTTAGGTTCAGTTAACAACATGGGATCGATTGCGGTTCAGTAGCGTAGGTAGTGCAATCCCTCGGGCTCAGTTAGAGCCCAACGCCTCGCTCGGGTTCAGTTAGAGCACAATGCCTCGCACACACGCACTTACGTGTACAAGTGAAACGCACAAACCTCTGTGCATCGCTCGGCCCCGACTACCCAACATAACCGTGAACTCCCCGATATTTTCCTTGCCCTCACTTCAACCACGGTTTTTTCCGTCATGCACGACCCAAAGAATGTCATGCAGTTGCGTCTCCGTCCAGCCAAGGCGAAAAGCCCATTTTCTGTAATGATACCGGGTTTTGACACAATTACCGTCATAGAAGTGTCATAAGCATGATAGAAGAAAATTTCCTTTCGCCCAATATGTCACGGATGTTCCTTTTTTTGTAGTGCCTACTCCTTCTTTGGTGGATTGATCAGAGGACCATGGTGGGAACGCAACGCTCTAGCCCGGCAGGGTTGCCTCGGGGCGAGAGCAGCTACGTGTGTATAAGTGTACAAGGGTTTGAATCCTTTATAAGGTTGCCATGGCCCTCCTTTTATAGGTCAAGGGGTCACCACAATGGCAAATGAGTCATTGTGTACTGATTAGATAGCAAACAGTGCTATCATATCGAACTCTACTGACAGGACAAGGTGCATTAAATGCACCGCTTAGTGTCACATTGTGGAGGATCCTGACAAGCCTTGTCGTGCCATTCCACCACCTCCTCGCCTGCCTGCATGACACATCTCTGTAAGGGTGTCATTTGTAGGTGATTTCCTTAGGAAATGGCTGCCATGTGCCAAATAATAGCCACTTAGTCACTTGAGGGCTCGACACCGCACCGATCAGTGACTTGCGTTGATGTGAGGTGCAGTGGTGGAACTTTGGTTGGGTAGTCCGCCCTCAGCGTGCCCGGCAGGCCTACCGGGGTTGTCTTGAGACCTGTCTTTGGGCTAACCTCGACCTTGCTAGGCTCTCCTAACCGGCAAGGGAGGTTTTTCCTTAGTGGTATCTCGCTCTTCTAGCTTGACTTGGTCTTTTGATCCGCCCTTTGATTCCTCAAAGGGCTGATCTCTTCTACTTGGCCTTGACTTGAATGTTGTGATCTTGCCGGATCGGTGGTTTGTTGTCCGTGCACAAGTCAGGGGAAAACATACTCCCCTATTTCTGTACCTGCCAGAAGCCCCCGGGCCTGAGACATACGTGTCGCTGGCCACGTTGGCTTAGGCCCCAAACAACGCATGGGCATGTGGCGAGAGAATGATGCGCGTGCATTAGTTTTTCATGATGACCATTCAATCCAACGTCCACTTCACGCAATTACTGCGGGTCATGGGGTCATGGGACTGCAACAGTTAATGTAAAAAAGTACATTTCTATAGAGTCGTGCCCTGCCCCACGTATTTTCAGTTAAGAGAGGAAAACGTGAAAGGGCATTGCTCATTCATCATCCGCTTTGCCCCCCCCCCAACATCTTCTTCCTCTGCAAGCCAAGTAACTACTCTCCTTCTTCGCCACATTCGCCACCGATCCCCACCTAGCTTCCTTCCCTGGCGCAGCTCGAAGAGATGGGTAAGAAGGACGCCGCCCCCAAGGTGAAGCAGGCGACTGCCATGAAGGAGGTGGCCATTGAAGAGAAAGAAGAGAGTGGCATACCTGGACAAGAAGCAAAGAGGAGACATGGTCTTCTTTCCGTCAAATATAGACGGTGATGTTTTGAAAGTGAGGTATGGATATCTATGAGGGAGGGAGGTTCCGAAGGGGCATCGCGCACCCAAGTTTCTAGCGGAGGGGAAAAAGGACCCGCCGGATTCATACCGATTATTTTGTGCGTACTTCATCTGCGGCCTCTGTCCCCCGTTCTCGGATTTCTTCGAGGCCATGATGGTTATCTATGGATTTCACCTCCTGGATTTCACGCAAAATGCAATGGCGTGCGTGGCGATTTTCGCTCACTTGTGCGAGAACTTTATCGGGGTCGCCCCCAATGTGGACTGGTTCAGGCACTATTATGTCCCGCGGGTGGAGAGCAAGGTCCAGCATTCTGGGAACATAAGTTGGATGCCTCGGGTGGCAAGGGAAAATTGGGCTTAGCTCACCGGACAGCAGCGCGGTAGATGGGAGGAATGGAGGGGAGATTGGTGTTCGATCCAGGATGAGGAGGCCCAGAGTTTTGCCTGGCACAGACAGAGTGCATCATGCGTGACAATGAATGGAGGGAATTTGGCCTTACCGATGACAGACTCTGCCCGGCAATAAATAGGATCAACCGCCTAAAGGCTGTCGGGCTAACCATCGGGCATGTTGGGGGCGACTTCCTCCGACGTCGCATTGCACCACTATAGAAGAGGGACAGGTTCGCATGCAGGCTGGAGATGCTGCAGAAAGGATGAGGTTGTATCCTGGCCTAACCAACAATCTGTGAGTTTACGTCAATGGTTGGTTGTGCAAACAACTGTTCGGTAGCCTTGGGCCGTTCAAGTTGTCGGCAAATGTCATCCCATTGAAAATCAACCCTGCCCGGGATCAGATTCTGAAATGGATGCCAGATTGCAATGCTCATGTAGTTTTGGATGATTGGCAGTTACCCGAGCTTTTTTTAATGAAGAGCTAGCGTGGTCCTCCGGTCTGGTGGAAAGGGCTACCAGGGTGGATACCAACATGTACAAGCTCCCCTCCAAGGTGGAGGAGGCGTACATCAAGAGGCAGATCGAGGAGAACAAGGCACTCCAAGCTGCCACAAAGGTGAAGGTCGGGAAGGTAGTGGAGGAACAGGAGGAGGCTGAGGATGACGGTTCCTCCCACAGCAGAGGTGAGGTGTACGCCACAAAGGAGACTGCCGGGGAAAATCATACTGGGGGCAAGCCTTCCGGGGACGAGCCTACCTGGATTGAGGCTCTATATGCCACGGGAGCTGAGGCCCAGGAGGAAGAGGGGGTTGAGGAAGTGGAGCAACCCAAGGAGGAGTGGCTCGTGGCAAGCCCTCAAGTCCACGAGCTAGTCTTGGAATAGTGCCTTCGCAGGCAGGTAGCTAGTCGGGGAGCAGCGGTTCCTGATCCTGCGCTCGCCGCCAAGAAGGTGAAGAACACCACCTCCAAGGGCATCAAGCCAGATGCGGTGTGTCGGCATTCCTCCCGCCAATCCTGGGCTAAAACCCCTCCTGCCAAGCAATTGGCGGCCCAGGAGTCGACTCTATCTCCCAGTCCAGCTCGAGTTCCTCACATAGCTCGTCATCGTCACCCCTGCGCCCCAGCAAGGCTTGAAGTTGCCGGAAAGCTCCATTCCCTTGCCCCAGAAGAGAAGCAGGGCGCCTTCACCGCCCGTGGAGTTCGAGCTGAGCTCAACGCTCATTGACGAAGAGTAAGAAGGAACATTCTCCTTTCTTTGCTGCAGCTCTCCGCATATTTTCTTTCTTGCTGAGCGATCTTTCCTTGTTGTCTTTGCCAGGGAAGAGGACGAGGAAAACGAGACCCTCATCCACCGGACCAAGCGACTTTGGCATGCGGAGCCGCCAAAGACTATGGAGGGCATGGGCCTAGCGGGAACCAGCACGAACGACCCATCGCCAAGCCCCCATCTCAGTCCCTGGCATAAAAGCGCGGGGTTGGCTCCTCCCGTTGGAAACAACGGAGGAGAGATCCCCACTTCCATAGCCAGAGGAGGAGAGGAGACCACTCAGGGGTGAGCCCTTATAGGAGGGGATCACCCCGCCCACCGATCGAGTCGAGGGATCTCCGATAAAGGTTTCCACGGAAGGGTCCGCCCAAAATGATGCCATGGTTACCAAGGGAGGGGATGGTGATCATGGCCCGATAGCTGACATTGCCGGGGAAACTAAAGCTCCCCCTCGGCAGGCATCTCTGGGTAATCCATTTGTTCCTTTTGATTCCGCTGCTTTCATCATCTTGCTCCATGTCCCGGACGCTCTATTGCTTCTTTTTCCATGTCATCGACTGTTGACTTTTCTTGTAGCCCCTCTGGTCGATGAGGCAGAACTACTGGAAGAGGTGGCCAGCATTAGGAAGGACGCCGTGGAGGAAGCCTCCAAGAATGCTGCCGCGGAGTGGCAGGAACATGCTGCCAGGGGTGTTCAGGAGCCCCTGATGGAGACGGAGCCAACCCTTGGCAGCGCGTCAGGATCAGGGGTGATGATTGAAGAGAAGAACCCCCTCCAAACCATGGACCCTCTCCCCTCATTTGGCGCCTTGGCGGGGGCCCCGCCGCTAGCCTCGAGTCAATTGGTGCTGGTCCTTCCACAACCTAGGTTTGGAGCACCAGGATCGTCAGCGGCGATGAGCACAGAGCTTGATGAAGAACTCCAACGCATATTGGCGTCACTGTACTGGGGGTTCGAAGAAGTAGAAAACTCCATCCCCGTCGCCATAGAGTTGTATTTCATGGATGTCAGATTTCGGGTTCCGGGAGACCCTTGAGGTTCGAACACTAGGGTGCGCGCAGAGATTTCGCCTTCTACCTACCTGCACCCCTCCGCCTTGCTAAGATCTAAGCTATGGAAAGAACAACACAAGAGACACGGGGTTTATACTAGTTCGGGCCACCGTTGTGGTGTAATACCCTACTCCAGTGTGTGGTGTGGTGGATTGCCTCTTGGGCTGATGATGATAAGCAATACAAGGAAGAACAGCCTCGAGAGGGTCTGTTCTTGGCTGGGGCGACGAACTACTAGGAGGAGTTCTGTCACCCTTCTCTCTCTTTCTTCTCGATTGTGATCCGATCTCTTCTACCCTGTGGGTGGATAGTCCTATTTATAGGCAAAGGCCCTGGGCCTCTTCCCAAATATTGAGCGGGAAGGGCACCAACAATTGGCCACTTTGAAGGGGAACATCTGGTACACTTATCCGGACTAAAGTTGGTCCTCGCCTGCCAAAGGCTCTGGTGGTGACGCTGGCTTGGGCTCCACAATGACTTCCTCCCTACCGTTGGACTGGTGTTGGTCTCGTTGCACCGAAACGGGTGCCTTTGCTTGATGCTCTCGCTTGCGCTTGCTCCCTTTGCACCAAATAGGAAAGGAGGACACTGCCTGGCTGGCGCCTGCCTGGCACCTTTGGTCGTCATGGCTTGCATCACGGGCACCTCGTGAGGTACCCCGCCTTGATCTCTCCGCCTCCTCGCGAGCCAGCCTGATGAGGCCATGCCTGAGGAAGCTCCGTGTCGTCCGCCCCGCGAGGCTTGGCCCCTCGCAAGGGTCTTGGTTCTGTGTTGATGAAGACGGGACGGGCTGGGCCCCTCGTCGAGCCATGCCGCAGGCCGCAGGCAGGCAAGTCTGGGGACCCCCGTTCCCAGAACCCGACAGTAGCCCCCGGGCCCAAGGCGCGCCCGGACATGGCCATGCAGGGAGGCGAAAGGGCAAGAGCGAAGCGCCGCGGGCCCTAACAGCCTGCGGCCTTGGGCGCCGCGTGGCGGTTGATTGGACATGGGCGTCTCCACTTCCCCATGGCGCCTCGGCAACTGCACGGATTGGACAAGTCCCTACATGCAAAGAGGATCATGATTACCTGCGATCGTGGAGGTCGGCGGTTGGCCTTTGCCAGCGATAAGTACGGAAGGGCGCGCGCCCTTCCAGTCCATCCCTTCTTGCTTCTCCTTCTTCCAGGTCCTTGCTCCGTCTTGCTGCGATGGCTCTGATCCACCGGTTCTCGACGGCAGAGAAGGGAAAGGCTCCCCGAGAAGAACCAGACCCGCTCCCGCCGAAGAAACGACTCGCCCTCCGCGGCCGGGACGAGGGGGCCCATCAGGTGGTGTCGAGGCCCTGGTGCGAGCGTCCACCGCCGGGGTTCCCGCTTCCCTTGTATGCCCACATCGAGGGCTCTGAAGGAGTCGATGCCGATCGCCACGGGCGACGCCGCCGTCGGCGCTGACGGGTCATGAAGGTGTGGGTCGTGCCCCCTGGGGTCCACACCGAGTGCTCCTCCTGAGAGTTCGTGCTCCATGCCGCCATGCCTCCTCAGTCTTGGATTCGCCTTCTCCCTTCTTCACCTCCATCATCCCGCAGGGAGAACTCCTGGAGCTTTGGCTGCAGCACCCTCGCGACCGAGGCAGAGGTCGCGGTCGTTGCCCCGGGCGAGGTCTTCATGACTCGAGGCTGGAGCAAAATCGCCCGAGTCTGCAGGACAAGAGGCGCCTTCGCGGTCCACTTGGAGTACGACGTTGCTTCGGTGATGTTCTTCAAGGTCTTCGATGCGAACGGGCGCCGGCTGGAGTGCTGCCCCGGGAGAGGTGGTCGGGACCCTGCTCCGGCGAGGACTGGGCCCGCCGATCGCTCCCTTGGCGGCTCCTCAGGCGACGGAGGCGTCGAAGCTTCCAGCGACTCCAGTGAGCTCTTCGCGACTCCGGAGATGAGCGACGACAGCTACGAGCCCCCGAGCCGGCGCCGCTCCTGGAGCGGGGCGGGCTCGTCAGGCCGTCGCCGACTCTGATCTGGATGGGGTTGGCGCTGGTGCTCGACGGCCCACTGTTGATGATGGTGTCTTTTGCAGGGGCGCATGTAGTTAGCATCCTTTTAGGATCTGTTCCCTGCGAGGAATCAAAGACGCGTCCCGTGGGGGCTTGTAAGGTGCATGTGATCCTGTTTTGTTAATATAACCCTTGTCGTAGAATTGTGCGAGTTGCTCATTCCGTCTTAGCTCAGTTCTCCCTTTCGAACTTCACGAGGTCTTGGTGCTCTGCGCTGACAGGTCCCAGTCCCAAGGCGGCTTCAGCCGTCGCTGGTATGCCAGCTCGCGATGCCGTGGTCAAGGCCAGGAGGTGAGCGACCTGGGGTTCGGTAAGAGCCCCTGAGTCGTGATGCTCAGGAGGTCCCCTTTGGCGCTCAAGCAGCCGTCATTCGGTGAGAAACGAGAGCGGCGTCGCTAACACGGGATTGCATTAGGTGCGGGGATGGTGCCACGGTAGCTGGTGCTTCCGGGTGGTGACTTATCTCGAGAATCAGGGGCCGCTCTCTGGTGTGTCGACGGGTCCGTGCATCGGCAGGCATGAGGTTGCTCGGTGAGGTCCTCGCGTGTCCCTCCCCTCTCGCCTTTGCTCCCCTTTCTGCTCTACATCCTCGGGTCCCGGCCCTCGAGCGAGTCTCAGCCGTCGCTGGTATGCTAGGTCGCGATGTCGTGGACAAGGCCAGAGGGTGAGGGCTGGAGAGCCAGTAGGAGCCCTGAGTCGCGATGCTCAGGCACCCCCCCTTTAACGTGCAAGCGGTTCGCGCGGATGAGAGTGAAGGAGACACCGCAAGGGCCTCGCCTGACGCAGCTCCTTTAGGAGATCCTATAGACCCATCATAGAAAGAACGAGGGGTTGCCATGACAATTGATAGTCAGCCGTTGGTTGCTTCCGAGGGGCGATGAGGCACTGAAGGCTTGACGAGGTGGCGCCATGCGGGGCTGCCGCGGCCAGAGCTCAGCCATTCAGGTCTGTCGGCATTGCAGGGACGGACCCATGCGCAAGCGTCGTGCCGTTTGGGAGAAGCTCCGTCAGTTGGCGTCAGTTGAGCGGGCAACTAGGTCAAACACATTAGCCGCGAAGGAGTGGATTCATTCAAATAGATGCTGGGAAGGCGGACATCACTGGGTCAGGCCCGAGCGACTTGGGGATGATGCAGCCCGTGGGGCGCCCCCAACAAAGTAAGCTAACAACATGAAATTAAAGGGATACATGCCGCAGGGATGGACCCATGCGGCCTGGGAATAATGCAGCCCTGGGGGGCGCTCCCAGCTGGAATGAAACTTGAAAGATGTCACCTGATGATGTCGAGGACGAAGGAGTGTTGGTGTAGCAGACTCGGTAGGCTGCGCAAGCCGATCCTCACGATCCCCTAGGCCCAGGGGCCTCGGAAGGTTCCGGAGGCGCTGGTGGCTCCTCGCGGACAATCTCCATCTCCGCCAGGGCTGCGGAACGCCTGGCCTCTTGAGCCTCCATGATACCCCTCATGAGGCGCTGGTACGTGGCAGCCGCGTTCGGCCAGCCGTAAGGCATGCGAACGTAGTTGTGGGGTGGACCTTCGCAGCGCCCCACTCGTGAGGGCCAGAGGCGCTCTAGATAGGTGACTCGATTGAGCCCTGGTATGTCGATGCAGATGCGCAGCCCACCATCCTCGCCTGGATGGGGAGCCACAGCTGGTAGGCGGCGGCCGCCTTTCATGACTCTTGACTCCTGTAGCTCCTGAATGGCCTTGCTGATGAACTCCTGAGGGTCTGGCTCTCTTTGCCTTACTCCTTCTTGAGGGAAACGTTCTTCGAAACACGCCTCCATGTGGTGCCCAAGCGCCTCCCTCGTGACCTTAGCCAAGTCGGTGGCCCTCCAGGGGAGAGCCCCCGAGCCCTGCCTGAGGAGGGCGCCAGGCGCGCTTTCCTATGCGATGGAAGGAGGTTCCCCCTGGGCAGGCGCGGGCCCTGAGGGGCCTGCCTCCTGTGGGGCCAGGTCGGATGATGTCTTCTTCTTCTTGGGGGCGGTCTCGGGAAGCCTCCTGCTTCCGCGATCCGGGTCTTCCGATGCGGCGTGAAAGGCTCGTTCCAGGGAACACACCGCGTCCTTCTCTTCACAGGGCACCGTGATGACTTCGCCACTTCCTGGCATCTTGAGGACGTTGTAGCCGTGGTGAGTTACGGCCATGAACTTGACCTGCCCAATCGGGACCGTGGAGCCGTCGGTGACTCCGGAGAAAGGCTTGGTTGGCTGAAGCTGGTTGTAGGGCACTTGGAGATTGTTGAATGTTTCCATGGACAGGACGTTGAGCCCTGCCCCGCCATCGATGAGGGTCCTGGTGACCACCACATTGCTGATGATTGGGGAACAAAGCATCGGGAGGACTCCGGCTGTGGCCGCACACTTGAGCTGATCTGCTGAGCTGAACGTGATGGCGCACGCCGGCTACCTGAGAGGGCGCGTGGCTTCGAGATTGGGGAGGACTGCATTCACTTTGCGGGCAAACTGCTTGAAGATGCATTGAGAGGCTGGGTCTTGAACCCCGCCCAGGATGCACGCGATCGCGCACGGCTCCTGGAAGCCCCCAGCCCCCTTGTCCTGATGGCAGTCCTCGTTTCTCGTTGGATGCGGCGGCAGCGGAGGGAGGCCTGCGTTGCCTTGTGGGCGATCCTCGCGAGGCTGATCCCTCCAGTCTTCCTCGCGAGGCGGGTCTTGCCAGCGATCCTCGCGAGGTCGATCACGCCACCCTTGGCATGGGCAGCGGTCTTCCCAGCGTCCTGCGTTCCTTCCTCCTCCTCGACCGTAGCCCCGGTCACCGCGGTCGGGGCGACGGCCGATCCTTCCTTCTCGCACGGCTCGGAGCTCTTGACATTCGTTGGTGTTGTGGGTGTGGAGGTCGTGGTACACACAGTACCAACTGCCCTTGGAAGATTCGGGCTGATCTCTGCCCCGCTTGGTGTCTGGTTTTGCCGCGAGCATGGCAGCCCCCTTGCGCTTCACATCCTTGGCCTTGGGATTCTTCTCTTCTGGGTCTGCGGTAGGTAGCTCAAGGAGGGAGAGACGCCCTTCTTCAGCCCTGGCGCACTTGGTTGCCAAGTTGAACAACTCCAAGGAAGTGCACAGGTCTTCATGCATCGCCAGCTCCTCCTTCATCTTGACATCGCGCACGCCGTCGGAGAAGGCTGAGATGATGGCCTCCTCGGTCACCTTGGGAATCTTGAGGCATGCGTTGTTGAAGCATTGGATGTACTTCTGCAGGGTCTCTCCGGGTTGTTGCTTGATGCGGTACATGTCGCTCATGGCGGGTGGCCGGTCGCGAGTACCTTGGAAGTTGGCGATGAATCGGGTGCGCATCTCGTCCCAGGAGGAGATCGTGCCTGGAGCCAGGTTCAGGAGCCAGGTGCGGGCCCCATCCTTGAGCGCCATGGGAAACCAGTTCGCCATGACCTTCTCATCTCCGTTGGCAGCTTCGATGCCCAGCTAATAGAGCTGAAGGAACTCCGCGGGGTCGGGCCTGCCGTCGTAACGAGGAGGCGGGTCTAGCTTGAACTTGCCAGGCCACGCGACGCTGTGTTGCTAGGTGGTGAAGGCACGGTAGCCTGCTATGGCCAGGGGAGGCCTTGGGTGACGGAGAGCTTGGTCTTGCATGTCCCCACGCACTGTAGCTAGGAGTAGCACGGGGTCTTGACGTGTGGGAGCAGGAGCATGGTCGCGGCGTGCTGGAGCAGGGAGCGCCCGGGCAGCTTCTTGCGGGCGAGGGACTTCTTGGCAGCTCTGCTCTTGCCGCGCTGGCACCTGATGGAGCGGGTTCCGCCCAGGGGCCACGCGCCTTGGAGCCATGGCGCCTTCTTGAGGAGGAGGCGGCTGGGGAGCCCCCAGAGCTTCATCACCCGCGCGGGGCGGGGTGCAGTGCAGTGGAACGGACGGCGCAGGAGAGCCCCCTGCGCCGCGAACGAGCTCGGCGACGCGGTCGAGCCATTCTTCGTAGACGTCGTCGATGCGACGGTAGCGCAGGAGCTCGTTTGCCGCGATGAGTGCAGCTCAAGCCTCCATGGGTGCGTGGAGCGCGCGGGGCGAAGAACCAGCTGGGGTGAGCGAGGGAGTAGCGGTGCGGCCGTCTTGCCGCACGGACGGATGCTGAGACGACGCTTGCTGCTCGTCCCCCGACGGGCCGGTGGCAGCGTTGATGGCAGGTGACGGGGAACGACGAGGGCGCCCGCCGACAGGAGCCGTCTGGGCGACGCGGGAGGCGAGAGCGGCCCGGCGCTTGGCGCGGGCCCGACGAGCGTCAGACATGGACGCGATGGTCGGAGGAGAACGGGGTGGTGGAAGACGAATTCTGGCGCACCCCTACCTGGCGCGCCAAATGTCGGATTTCGGGTTCCGGCAGACCCTTGAGGTTCGAACACTGGGGTGCGTGCGGAGATTTTGCCTTCTACCTACCTGCAGCCCTCCGCCTCGCCAAGATCTAAGCTATGGAAAGAAAAGCACAAGAGACACAGGGTTTATACTGGTTCGGGCCACCGTTGTGGTGTAATACCCTACTCCAATGTGTGGTGTGGTGGATTGCCTCTTGGGCTGATGATGATGAGCAATACAAGGAAGAACAGCCTCGTGAGGGTCTGTTCTTGGCTGGGGCGACGAACTGCTAGGAGGAGTTCAGTCACCCTTCTCTCTCTCTTTATTCTCGATTGCGATCCGATCTCTTCTACCCTGTGGGTGGCTAGTCCTATTTATAGGCAAAGGCCCTGGGCCTCTTCCCAAATATTGAGTGGGAAGGGCGCTAACAATTGGCCACTTTGAAGGGGAACATCTGGTACACTTATCCTGACTAAAGTTGGTCCTCGCCTGCCAAAGGCTCTGGTGGTGACGCTCGCTTTGGCTCCACAATGACTTCCTCCCTGCCGTTGGACTGGTCTTGGTCTCGTTGCACCGAAACGGGTGCCTTTGCTTGATGCTCTCGTCTGCGCTTGCTCCCTTTGCACCAAAGAGGAAAGGAGGACACTGTGTGGCTGGCGCCCGCCTGGCGCCTTTGGTCATCATGGCTTGCGTCACGGGCACCTCGTGAGGTACCCCGCCTTGATCTCTCCGCCTCCTCGCGAGCCAGCCTGATGAGGCCGTGCCTGAGGAAGCTCCGTGTCGTCCGCCCCGCGAGGCTTGGCCCCTCGCGAAGGTCTTGGGTCTGTGTTGCTGAAGACGGGCCGTGCTGGGCCCCTCGTCGAGCCATGCCGCAGGCCGCAGGCAGGCAAGTCTGGGGACCCCTGTTCCCAGAACGCCGACAATGGAGTCCATGGTGGCCACCATTAAAGAGATCCAGGATCGGCACAGCCAGAAATGCCAGGTGCTCAAGGAGCAGTGCAAGTTCACCAACAAGGTGGACAGAAGCTCAGGGACAAGTCCGTGAATGGCACAACAAGCAATTCCAGGTCCTCATGAGGCAGTAGGATATGGCCTCGATGTCGAGGGAGGATGTGCTTTCCCGGGAAGCTCGAGGGCACCCTCTACGCCAAGGACGATGAGCTAGAGGCCCTCATACAGCAGCGCACCATGGAGATGGAGGACAAGCACAAGGCAGCCTTGGAGATCCTCACTTCCGATTTTGCCGCCCAATTGACAAAGCTCGCTGATGACCTCGCGACTTCATGCACTGCCAATACAGATCTCGACCAACAAGTGGCCATGTTGACTGAAGAACTTGCCAGGAGCGCCAAGGAGGTCGTGACCCTCAAGGAGGAGGTGTAGAAAGTAGAAATCCTTCTGAAGGATGTGCAGTCGCAGCTCTCCTCCAAGTGCCAAGGCCTTGAGATAGCCAACAACACTATTGAAGATTTGAAGGCCAGCGTTGGCACTCTGGATAGCTCGGTCGAATCCAGCGGGGTTCGTGAGAAGCAGCTGGCGAAGGACTTGGATAACGCAAGGCTTCTTCGGAAAGATGCAGAGGACAAGCTAGCGAACCAGACCGAGCAAGTCAACCTTTGGATCAAAAGCTTGGTCGACATCACTGGATGTCCCACTGCCCAATCTACAGCGATGGGCATGGAAGGGCCAGTCTTCTCCCCCAGTAGGCATGAGGTCCCAAGTGTCAATCTAGGGCTCTTCTTCAACGAGCTGATCAAAAAGCTGAAGGCACATGAAGAGGGAAGGTCTGATCCCTTTGCGAGTGAATCCCGGAAGCTTGCCCGCAACGCCCTCTTCATGGTCCTAAGCAGTATCGCCTACTACTATCCAGAGCTCGACCTTGTTGATGGTTTCAGGAGGCTGCCAGAGGGCGCAGATGTCTCTGCTACTGTGGAGAACGCTGCCCCTTATGCCGACAAGGCCCTTGCCATCCCTGTTGCTTCACGAGGTCATCAGGAACAACCTTGAGTTATCCCCGCTACTTCGCTGCCCTGTAACAAAACTTGATGCATGTCCTATGTTTAGACAATGTATACTTATGCTTGTGTGGAACCGATGCCTTTACTTAATCTTAACTGCATGTTTACCCCCTTTGAGTATATCCGTCGGTGTTCATATGATTGGTCTCTATGCGTGTTCTGGTTTCCTGCCATGATTGTCGTAAGGGTCCGGCCCATAGCATTAATCTTGGCGTGGATACGTCCTAGCAGGGTTTTCCTTGGTAGTTTTTTATGCAGCCATCCATTCTCTGAGCAGGCTTGGAACAGAACGAGGGTGCAGACAAAGAACTAGTAAGGTGCCATCATGCGGAGGATTTCCTCATATGAATACCTTGGTATCCAAGGGTTAAGCAAATACAACTTATAAGTCTATAATAGAACAACGGTTGCTTGAACTTAGCTTTCATTCTCGCTCCCTTCCACTGCCTTCAGCTATGGCCGCTTGTCGTTTCCACATGTTTCGGGCAGGATGGCGTCGAGCGTGTTGCTTGCCGGCTCCTGGAGAATGTCGGCAAGAATCATATGTATCTTGTAGGCGGCAGGGCACGAAGCGGGGCACAAATGGTTTGTCTCTCCTCCTCTTTATACTTTATCGAACAATCTAGCGACAGTTGGCACAAAAGTAGCACAAACGCGGATGGCCTAGCCAGAGCGTACTTACCAGGCATGAAAGGAAACGTAGCATGCAATTTCAAAAAAAATTCTACGCTCACGCAAGATCTATCCATAAGATGTATAGCAACAAGAGGGGGAGAGCATCTTCATACCCTTGAAGATCGCAAAGCGCAAGCATTTATCGACGTTGTTGATGTAGTCGTACACCTTCACGATCCGTCCCAATCAGGTACCGAACGTATGACACCTCCGCGTTCAGCACACATTCAACTCGATGACGTCCTCTCCTTCTTGATCCAGCAAGACAGGCGAAGTAGTAGATGAGTTCCGGCAAAACGACGGCGTGGTGATGGTTGGTGATGAAGAGCAATCTCCGCAAGGCTTCGCCAAGCACTACAGAAACTAGATGGAGGACAAACTAGAGGGGACGGGGTTGCCGACACATGCTTTGGTGATTATTGATCTACCTTTGGTGCTAGCCCTGCCCCTCTATTTATATGTTGAGCCATGGGGTCAAAACTTGGAGTAAAAGACTCGTCAAAGTCGGTTTTGCCCGAAAGGTAAGAGTGCTTCTCAGACTCCAGGACCAGACGCCAGGGTTCCCAATGTCTGGACCCAGATGCCAGGGGCCCTGGCGTCTGGCCCCTGGACTCCGCAAAACTTCCTTTTGCGCTTTACAAAAACTTCATGGGTTTTCCCCTTTGGCCCAAATAAAGTGTTCTCGTACCCAAACATTTGGGGAAACATGTGGAACCCCTTCCGGTGAATTCGGGAACCTTTCCGGAGAACGAACACTATTATCCCATATATCAATATTTACCTTCGTACCATTCCAGAGCTCATCGTCATGTTCATGATAATATCCGGGACTCCTAACAACATTCGGTCACCAACAAACATAACTCATATACTACTATATCGTCAACAAACGTTAAGCATGAGGACCCTACGGGTTCGCGAACTATGTAGACATGTCCGAGACACCTCTCAAGTCAATAACCAATAGCGGAACCTGGATGCCCATATTGGCTCCTACATATTCTACGAAGATCTTTATCGGTCGAACTATGATAACATATGGTATTCCCTTTGTCATTTGTATGTTACCTTCCTGAGATTCGATCGTTGGTATCTTCATACCTACTTCAATCTTGTTACCGGCAAGTCTCTTTACTTGTTCCGTAATACATCATCCCGTAACTAACTCATTAGTCACATTGCTTGCAAGGCTTCTTATGATGTGTATTACTGAGAGGGCCCAGAGATACCTCTGCGATATTCGGAGTGACAAATCCTAATCTCGATCTACTCCAACCCAACAAACACCTTTGGATGTACCTGTAGAGCATCTTTATAATCACCCAGTTACATTCTGACGTTTGATAGCACATAAGGTATTCCTCCGGTATCCGGGAGTTGCATAATCTCATAGTCGAAGGAATATGTATTTGACATGAAGAAAACAATAGCAATAAAACTGAACAATCAACATGCTAAGCTAACGGATGGGTCTTGTACATCACATCATTCTCCTAATGATGTGATCCAGTTCATCAAATGACAACGCATGTCTATGGTTAGGAAACTTAACCATCTTTCATTATCGAGCTAGTCTAGTAGAGGCTTACTAGGGACATAGTGTTTTGTCTATGTATTCACACCTGTATCAAGTTCCCGGTTAATACAATTCTAGCATGAATAATAAACATTTATCATGATATAAGGAAATATAAAATAAAAACTTTATTATTTCCTCTAGGGTATATTTCCATCAGTCTCCCACTTGCACTAGATTCAATAATCTAGATTACATTCTAATGATTCTAACACCCATTGAGTCTTGGTGCTGGTCATGTTTTGCTCGTGGAAGAGGCATAGTCAACGGGTCTGCCACAAGATCCATACATATTTTGCAAATCTCTATGTCTCCCTCCTTGACTTGATCATGGATGGAGTTGAAGCGTCTCTTCATGTTTTTGGTTCTTTTGTGAGATCGAGATTCCTTCGCCAAGGCAATTGCTGCAGTATTGTCACAAAAGATTTTCATTGGACCCGATGCACTAGGTATTACACCTAGATCGGATATGAACTCCTTCATCTAGACTCCTTCATTTGCTGCTTCCGAAGCAGCTATGTACTCCGCTTCACACGTAGATCCCGCCATGACGGTTTGCTTGGAACTACACGAACTAACAGCTCCACCATTCAATATAAATATGTATCCACTTTGTGAGTTAGAGCCATCTAGATCAATGTGAAAGCTAGCATCGACGTAACCATTTACGACGAGCTCTTTGTCACCTCCACAAACGATAAACATATCCTTAGTCCTTTTCAGGCACTTCAGGATGTTCTTGACCGCTGTCCAGTGATCCACTCCTGGATTACTTTGGTACCACCCCACTAGATTTCTTGCAAGTCACACACAAGGTCTGGTACATAGCATAGCATACATGATAGAACCTATGGTTGTGGCATTGGGAATGACTTCCATTTTCTCTCTAGCTTCTGTAGTAGTCGGGCATTGAGTCTGACTCAACTTCACACCTTGTAATACAGGCAAGAATCCTTTCTTTGACTGATCCATTTTGAACTTCTTCAAAACATTATCAAGGTATGTGCTTTGTAAAAGTCCAATTAAGCGTCATGATCTATCTCTATAGATCTTGATGCCCAATATATAAGCAGCTTCACCGAGTCTTTCATTGAAAAACTTTTATTCAAGTATCCTTTTTTGCTATCCAGAAATTCTATATCATTTCCAATCAACAATATGTCATCCACATATAATATTAGAAATGCCACAGAGCTCCCACTCACTTTCGTGTAAATACAGGCTTCTCCAAAAGTCTACATAAAACCATATGCTTTGATCACATTATCAAAGAATTTATTAAAACTCTGAGATGCTTGCACCAGTCCAAAAATGGATCACTGGAGCATGCACACTTTGTTAGCACCTTTAGGATCGACAAAACCTTCTGGTTGCATCATAAACAACTCAGCTTTAAGAAATCCATTAAGGAATGCAGTTTTGACGTCCATTTGTCAGATTTCATAATCATAAAATGCGGCAATGCTAACATGATTTGGACATACTTAAGCATTGTTACGGGTGAGAAAGTCTCATCGTAGTCAACTCCTTGAACTGGTGGAAAACCTTTCGCGACAATTCAAGCTTTGTAGACAGTAACATTACCATCAGTCTCAGTCTTCTTCTCGAAGATCCATTTATTCTCTATGGCTCCCCGATCATCGGGCAAGTCAACCAAAGTCCACACTTTGTTCTCATACATGGATCCTATCTTAGATTTCATGGCCTCAAGCCATTCATCGGATCTGGGCTCATCATCGTTTCCTCATAGTTTGTAGGTTCGTCATGGTATAGTAACATGACTTCCAGAACAGGATTACCATTCCACTCTAGTGCGGAGCGTGCTCTGGTTGACCTACGAGGTTTAGTAGCAACTTGATCTGAAGTTTCATGATTGTTATCATTAGCTTCCTCTCTAGTTGGTGTATGCATCACGGGAACAGTTTTCTGTGGTGAGCTACTTTCCAATTTGAGAGCAGGTACAATTACGTCATCAAGTTCTACTTTCCTCCCACTCACTTCTTTCAAGAGAAACTCCTCTAGAAAGGATCCATTCTTAGCTATAAAGATCTTGCCTTCGGATCTGTGATAGAAGGTGTACCCAACAATTTCTTTTGGGTATCCTATGAAGACGCACTTCTCCGATTTGGGTTCGAGCTTATCAGGCTGAAGCTTTTTCACATAAGCATCGCAGCCCCAAACTTTAAGAACCGGCGGCTTAGGTTTCTTGCCAAACCAAAGTTCATATAGTGTCGTCTCAATGGATTTAGACAGTGCCCTATTTAAAGTGAATGCAGTTGTCTCTAATGTATAACCCCAAAATGATAGTGGTAAATCGGTAAGAGACATCATAGATCGCACCATATCAAACAAAGTACGGTTACGACGTTCAGACACACCATTACGCTATGGTATTCCAGGTGGCGTGAGTTGTGAAACTATTCCACATTGTTTTAAATGAAGGCCAAACTCGGAACCCAAATATTCACCTCCGTGATCAGATCGTAGAAACTTTTATTTTCTTGTTATGATTATTCTCCAATTCACTCAAAAATTCTTTGAACTTCTCAAATGTTTCAGACCTGTGTTTCAATAAGTAGGTATACCCATATCTTCTCAAATCATCTGTGAAGGTCAGAAAATAACGATACCCGACGCGAGCCTCAACACTCATCGGACCGCATACATCGGTATGTATTATTTCCAATAAATCAGTTGCTCGCTCCATTGTTTCGGAGAATGCAGTTTTAGTCATCTTGCCCATGAGGCATGGTTTGCAAGTATCAAATGATTCATAATCAACTGATTCCAAAAGCCCATCTGCATGGAGTTTCTTCATGCGCTTTACATCAATATGACCTAAACGACAGTGCCACAAATATGTTGCACTATCATTATCAACTTTGCATCTTTTGGCATCAATGTTATGAATATGTGTATCACCACAATCGAGATTCAATAAAAATAGACCACTCTTCAAGGGTGCATGACCATAAAAGATATTAATCATATAAAGAACAACAATTATACTCTAATTTAAATAAAAAGCTATCTCGCATTAAACAAGATCCATATATAATGTTCATGCTCAACACTGGCACCAAATAACAATTATTCAGGTCTAAAACTAATCCTGAAGGTAGATGTAGAGGTAGCGTGCCGACAGCCATCAGATCGACCGTG
The DNA here is from genome assembly GCF_002162155.2 of Triticum dicoccoides. Classification (NCBI taxonomy): domain Eukaryota; kingdom Viridiplantae; phylum Streptophyta; class Magnoliopsida; order Poales; family Poaceae; genus Triticum; species Triticum dicoccoides. The sequence goes on from NC_041386.1 coordinate 350,509,178, forward strand.
GAACCATTCTCGACACGCATCGTCACCTCGTCCTTAACCGTTCTTCATTTAATCCATAGCCCCTGTTTCGAGTTACAAATATGAGCAACCGAATCGGTATCAAATACCCAGGCACTACTACGAGCATTAGCAAGGTACACATCAATAACATGTATATCACATATACCTTTGTTCAACTTGCCATCCTTCTTATCTGCCAAATACATGGGGCAATTCCGCTTCCAGTGACCAGTCCCTTTGTAGTAAAAGCACTCAGTTTCATGCTTGGGTCCAGACATGGGCTTCTTCCAGGGAGTAGCAACTTGCTTGTCATTCTTCCTGAAGTTCCCCTTCTTTCCCGTGCCCTTTTTCTTGAAACTAGTAGTCTTGTTAACCATCAACACTTGATGCTCCTTCTTGATTTCTACATCCACAGCTTTGAGCATAGCGAAGAGCTCGGGAATTGTCTTATCCATGCCTTGCATGTTATAGTTCATCACAAAGCCTTTGTAGCTTGGTGGCAGCGATTGAAGAACTCTGTTAATAACACTATCATCTAGAAGATTAACTCCCAATTGAGTCAAGTGGCTATGATACCCAGACATTTTTAGTATGTGTTCACTGACAAAACTATTCTCCTCCATGTTGCAGCTATAGAACTTTTGGAGACTTCATATCTCTCAACTCGGGCATTTGCTTGAAATATTAACTTCAATTCCAGGAACATCTCATATGATCCATGATGTTCAAAACATCTTTCAAGTCCCGATTCTAAGCCGTAAAGCATGGCACATTGAATTATCGAGTAGTCGTCAACACGCGACTGCCAGGTGTTCACAACGTCTGCAGTTGCTGGAGGGGGTGGCACACCTAGCGGTGCATCAAGGTAATATTTTTTCTGTGCAGTAATGAGGATAATCCTCAAGTTACGGACCCAGCCCGTGTAGTTGCTACCACCATCTTTCAACTTAGCTTTCTCCAGGAATGCATTAAAATTCAAGGGAACAGTGGCACGGGCCATTGATCTACAACATAGATATGCAAATACTATCAGGACTAAGTTCATGATAAATTAAGTTCAATTAATCATATTACTTAAGAACTCCCACTTATATAGACATCCCTCGAGTCATCAAAATGATTACGTGATCCAAATCAACTAAACCATGTCTGATCATCACGTGAGATGGAGTAGTCTTTAATGGTGAACATCTCTATGTTGATCATATCTACTATATGATTCACGTTCGACCTTTCGGTCTCCAGTGTTCCGAGGCCACGTCTGTACATGCTAGGCTCGTCATGTTTTACCCGAGTATTTTGCATGTGCAAAACTGTCTTGCACCCATCGTATGTGAACGTAGAGCCTATCACAGCCGATCATCACGTGGTGTGTCAGCACGATGAACTGTCGCAACAGTGCATACTGTCGGATTTTGCGTTCCGGCAAAACCCTTGAGGTTCGAACACTAGGGTGCGCATGAAGATCTCTCCTCCCCATTGCACTCTCCCTCACCGTAATCTCAAGGCTCAGCGCGTCGAATTCTCAGAACAAAGGGACACAAGATTTATACTAGTTCGGGCCACCGATGTGGTGTAATACCCTAATCCAGTGTGGTGTGGTGGATTGCCTCTTGGGCTGATGATGAACAGTTACAAGGGAAGAACAGCCTCCTCAGGAGAGGTGCTCTTGTGCTCGGTGAGTTTGTGTGGATGAGGATGATCTGAATGGCCTCAGATCAGTTCATTCTTTCCTACTGTGGTGGCTTGCCCTATTTATGGAGGCCATGGTCCTCTTCCCAAATGCCGGCGGGAAGGGATGCCACAATGGCCAAATTTGAAGGGAGACAACTAGTACAAGTATTCCTAACTAAAGGTGGTCTTCTCCTTCCAAAGGCTCTGGTGGTGACGTCGTCCTGGGCTCCACGGTGATCTCCGTCCTGCCGTCTGGCTGGTCTTGGTCTCATTGCACTGATATGGAAACCTTTGCCTGAAGTCTTGGGACTACTCGCCTGCGCTTGCCTCTTTAGCACCAAAGAGGAAATGAGGACACTATGCACGCTGGCGCCCGCCTGGCCCTGATCGTCATCACTTGCGTCACAGGAACCTCGCGAGGTGCCCCTTGCCTTGATCTCTTTGGCTCTCACGAGCCAGCCTAGTGAGTCCGCCACCGAGGAGGTCTTGCATCGTCCGCCTCGCAAGGCTCGGCCCCTCGCGAGGGTCTTGAGTGTTTGCTGGTGAAGATGGGATGTACGGGGCCGCTGGCGGAGCCACGCCGTGGGCCGCAGGCAGGCAAGTCTGGGGACCCCCGTTCCCAGGACGCTGATAGTAGCCCTCGGTCCCAAGGCGCGCTCGGACATGGCTTCAAGGCGAATCCAAGGGGCAAGTGCGGAGCGCCGTACATCCCAACAGCCTGCGGCCTCGGTTGACGTGTGGCGATTGACGGGATGTGGGCGGCCCCGCTTCCCCACGTAGCCTTGATATCCGCCTAGCTTGGTGGCCACCGTGACTTACATAGTTATTCCCCCATTGTCGGTGACGCGCCCCTCCAACTCTCCTGCCTTTCCGAAATAATAACCTCCTCTTCCAATCTGTCCCGAGCTCGGCCCTCCTTGTTGCCATGGTGCCCCGGCGAAAGGAGAAGGGGAAGAAGAAGTCTCAGTCTTCAGTCGGGCCACCCCCGGCCGTTGAACCCATCATAGGCCGGTCGTTGGTGCTCAACCAGGAAGCCATGGACAAGGTGCGCCCTGCGCTCACTGCTGAGTCCAACGAATGGGGGAGGACGGCGGCCTGGCCCGCATCTCGTGCCTCCGTCAACAGGACAGCCACAAAGGTTCCATTCTTCATTGACGCCATGTGGGCTGGCCTGGTTCCTCCTTTCTCTGCCTTCTTCAACGCCATTCTCTCCAACTATCAGATCCCTGTGTTGCACCTGGATCCCCCATCAGTCTTCACCTGGGCCACCCCCGGCCGTTGAACCCGCCGTAGGCCAGTCGTTGGTGCTCAACCAGGAAGCCATTGACAAGGTGCGCCCTGCACTCGCTGCTGACTTCAATGAATGTGGGAGGACGGTGGCCTGGCCCGCATCCCGCGCCTCCATCGACAGGAAAGCCACCGAAGTCCAATTCTTCATCGATGCCATGTGGGCTGCCTGGTTCCTCCCTTCTCCTACTTCTTCAACGCCATGCTCTCCCACTATCAAATCCATATGTTGCACCTAGATCCCCCATCAGTCTCCCTTCTCGCCGTTTTTGCTTTCATCTGCGAGGCCATGGTGGGCCTTCTGCCTTCCATGGCCCTATTGCGCCATTTCTTCTCGCTTCACCTAGCTATCCCTCGGAAGTGCTCGAGATGCTTGAGCCTTTAGGCCGTGGCTGTGACGGCTGGCTCGGGGATTGATTTTGAGCTTCCACCATCCACAAGAGAGTTTCAGGCGCGGTAGGTGTTTGTGGACGTCGGTGTTCTCAGGTCCCTACTCTTGCCACCTTTGGCGCCCGCCGTTCCCAGCTCCGGTTGGTGCCATGAGAAGCTCGTGGACCCCTGCTTGCCTTTGTTTGGCTCTGGTTGAAGAGGCTGAAAGATCTCGGTGTGACAGCGCTCATGGTCATGAAGGAGTTCCTCCGATGCCGCATCGCCCCACTCCAGCGCCATTCCCGGACGATGTGGGCCCTGTTTGGCGGCTAGGATTGCATGAGGCTTCAGGAGTCGGGGCTTCCGCCCGAGGCGCGAAGAATGGTGCTCGAGGTCCTGACGGGCGACCCCTTGCCAGCCGATATGCCGCAGGAGGGCTGTCTTTTGTACTGCTGCTCAAACAGGGTGGAGTTCATGGGGCAGATGCCCCCTTCGATGAATGAGGGTTGTGTCTAGTCGGCCCTGACGGGCCCTGCGAGAACCATTTCTCCATGGTTCCCCTCCTTGCCGCCAGCGCCAAACTTACCACAAGAGTGGATGCAGGGTGGCGAGCACCGCTGGAGGCCGGAGGCGCGGGTGCTGAGGCGTCGACATCGCTCGAGGCTCCCGAGGTGCCATCCTTGGGAGCCCGTGACTCTTTCCCTAGGGTGACAGCTGAGCGGGCGACACAATCCGCTGCTCCTGTGGTCGAAGCCTCCGAGGTCTCAGCAGGTCATCCTGAGGCGGAGCCAGAGGGCTCCCCTCGGCCCAGCACTCCCGATGTCGTCTCCTTGGGCGCCTCACCACCCGCGCCCTGCGCTGGATGCCGCGTCCAAGGCTTCGGACGGCTCCGTATGGACTTTGATGCGCTCCGCAAGAGGAAAGGGTCTCCAAGCTGCAGCAGTGATGCCTTCCGGTCGTTGAAGCAGAGGAAGTATAGTGCCATAGACGAGTGAGTACCTTATCTTTGTAATTTCTCGAGTGCTGCTTCCCCTCCTGACTGTGGCTCCTCAGGGTCCCTTTTGCTAAGGCAGCGAAGTCTCCCGGGAAGCAACCTCCTCCTGCCTCGAATCCCCCACTGGCCTTGAGCGCCCGAAGCCATCATGTCGCACCCAACACGAGGTCGGCCAAAGAGGCAAACACGCTAGCCTGGCGCCTTGAGCCCGCGCCTTTGCCGTCTCTCCTTTGTGGCCTCGCCTGGGGTGCGGCAAGTGTGCCAAGGGCTCCTCCTCTGGTAATGGACGGCGGTTGGATGACTTTGATCCTGGCTTCTTCTCCGAGCAACGGGCCTCAACCCATCCAGGCCCCTGCCGAAGCCCTGTCAGTGACCCGGGAGGCGCCAGCCCCCAGCCCCCTGCTAAAAGGGGGTGAGCCGCTTTGGATCCCGTCGGCAACCCCCACTGTGGGGGACGGGCCCGGTCGTGTGCTTAAGTTTGCGCACGAGCTGAGTGTCGTCCGCCATGAGCTCTTAAAGGAGGCAATGGACACGATGAGCCGGCTCGGCAGAGAACTCGTGGATGTTGACGCGCGCCTTGAGGCCGAGGGTCTCCGGCTGGTGGAGGAGTGGCATCAACTGAAGGTGGCTATCAACCTCTAGCGCCTTCAGCGTGAGCACGCCAATGCGAAGGCCGAGGCATCCCTGGCAACCTCGTGCGAGGCTAGCACCCGAGCCTTGGAGGAGGACAAGGAGGCAGACTGCCGCCACGCGATTGCCGAGGAGCGCGGGTGGGAGCTCCATGCCTTGAACGCCTCCTTGGAGCAGCAAGTGGAGGCGCGCAAAGCCGCCTTAGCGTCGCTGAAGGCGTGAAGAAGAACTGCTTCTGGAGGCCACGGAGCGTAGCCTCGAGATCGAGCGGTTGGAGATGAGGGAGCGCCAGGTCGCCCAAGTAAAAGATGTCGTCGGTGCGTGTGACGCCAAGGCTCAGGAGGAGGTCGACCGTCGGGTGGCTGAGGCTCGCGCGGTCCTTGTTGGCTGGTACGACCTGGAGCTAGCGCTCGTGGAAGCCGAAGCTGTGGGCAGGACCACTGCCCTCAAGTCAGCGCTGGCTGAAGTGGAACAGCGCAAGAAAGCCGCCTCGGCCGCTCTGACCTCTGTGCAGGCCGAGCTGGCCTCCGCCCGTGCCAAGCTTCTCTCTCTTCAGCAGTGGGTTGCCAGCGCCGAGTCCTTCGTGCAGCAAAGCATGGAGGAGGTACTTCACCGGCAGACGCTACTATGAAAGCACGCTCACATGCTTCGGGACCTCAGGACGAAGTCCAACCAGGCGCTTGGTACCATCTACGATGGGCATGCCCCTCATCCCCACACCAAGGATTACACCAGCCATCTTTGCTTCTTCACTGATGTAGTGACGCGCCTAGAGAGCCGTGCTGAGAGGGCTCGCGAGCTTGTGGACGAAAAGAGACAAGGCCTTCTCGGGTGCGCATTCTCTCGTGTCTTCAGCCATCTCCTGAACACCAATCCTGACTTCGACTGTGACAACACTATTGCCACAGTTCCTAAGGCCGTGCGGGGCAACCTAGCGCGCTGGGTGGACGACAAGGTGGGCGCTCTGGTTAGGGCCTTTGCTTCTAACGACGACACGATGGTGGTCGCGGCAGACAAGAGCATCGTGGTTGATGACGGTGAAGACAACGTCAGCAACGGCGCCAGTAGTCTATCCAGGAGCGGTTCGGGAGATGAGGTTGGCGCCATGTCTGACTCAGCCCGCGCTCCTTCGTATAGAACCTGCACACAAAAGCTTGGGTCCGGCCCTTCACATTGTAGGAGCATTTTGGGAAGGGGGGGGCCTTGTGTAAATAGACTACCATTTTACTCCTTAGGCCAGGTTAAAAACACGCTCTTGTGTGCTTGCGAGCCCCTTGCGGATTTGCCGCCGTAACTTACTGTCGTGACTTACTTTGGTCCGGTCGGGCTTCGTGCAGACTTGGCATCTGCGAACTTCTCTTGGGGGGAGTCCCCTTTGTGAGCTCACACAGTTTTAGTTTTTACAGGGTCCGCCAGCCAACCAGAGAGGGCGTCGCGAGGAGCGAGCACTAGTGAGAGTGGGACATGCGCACGGTGCGCGTACGCCGCTGCCTGCCCCCACTCGCGAGGAGCTCGGAGGGGGGGGGACAATGAACGCAAAATCACAAAACAAAGCGTGAATCCAGAAACTCACTGAGTTATTACGAGCGAAAAAGGACGCTCCCCAGGAAATCGAAACACACTTTAAATCCAAGATCAAAAGGCTGCAAATTCAAGCTTCAGAAAAGAGAGGCCAGAAGCAAGTAGCCACGTCCGACACCTAGCTAGTCTTCTTCTCTTCAAGGCAGCTCACCAGCACGGAGCTAAGTGCATTCACAGGCCGTGAGTGGGAGCCCCCGAGGTCCGAGGGCGGCACTCCAGAGACACCGGGGCATGTACATCCCCACTCATTATTACGTGAGAGTGTCATGAGAGGAGACCTTCACATGCATGAGTCTTTCTTCATACCACCCTCAACCATCATTGCGGCGTCCGTAAACTAGGACGATGCCAAGGGGAAAAGGGGACGCTAGCGGCGCCCTCGGCGACCATGGGCCCTCTGCCGGGGGGAAGGCTCACCAGCGACTCCTCGATAGAGGGCCTACCTCTGGGTGACGCCTTTCTCCGTGCGATGCGGGGAGGGGCCTTGTTCCCGGCTCCTTCCTTGCAGCCCCAAGTGCGCTCCCCCTGGTGGAAGGGGGACTGCCGTATTGGGGCCATCGTCCACCGCTGTGACCTGGTCTACTTGCGACCCATGGTTAGCGTAAGCCTGCTCCTGAGAGATTAGCGGTACTCTGTAGATGTTTTTGTCGGCATGGTCGGTGAGGCTCTCGGGTGGCTACTAGAAGGCCTCAACTACTAGCGCCTCCTCTTCCCAGCTTGGCTCGAGGAACAAGCTAGGGTCATCTTCTGGCGTGTACTCCTGGTCCATCATGCGGGGCACGTAGGCCTCCGAAGCCGTCGCCCTGAAAACCTCGCCGCAGTGCCTCGCGCTCCATGTCGCCAGCCGGGCACGTCGCCCTGAGGATGGTAGGGTGGCATCCTGCCGGGGCCGTGGGTGGCGACACTCATGCCTACGCCCATCGAAGGTGGCACAGGTGCGGTTGGGCGTCCGGCGCCGCTGGTTGTGCCGATGTCGAAACCTCCTGGTGCGCCCGGGGGCGCGCGGGCGCAGCAAGGCCCGCCGCGCGATCCGGCCGCATCATGAGGCATAAGAAAGGAGCAGCAAGGCGGCGCTCCCTTGGCTGCAGCGTCCAATAGCTCCGCGATGTGCTCCAACAATGCATCTTGGCCATTCTCCATCAGTCGGCACCGCAACAGCTCTCGTGACACGGTGAGTGCGGCCCTCATGTTCGCTTGTTCCTGGCGGGTGTGCGGCGCCATCTCTGTGGCATAGCTTCAGGCCCTTGCGGCAGCCCGCGTGTGCGGCGGTGTAAGGGTGGATGGCGTCGGGCCGCGCCGCCCGTGTCCCGCAGCGTTTGGCGGCGCGCATGCCGCCCGAGGCGCGGAATTGAGGACTTCTTGGGAGGGCGACGCTGCCCGGGCTGGCCAGGCAGCCTAGTGGTCGACATTGGCCCTCAGGTCGCTAGTCAATGGCACTGTAGAGTACTAGCGGGTTTGCTGATGGAAGAGAGGCTTCAGCGCACCCCTACCTAGTGCGCCAAATGTCAGATTTCGGGTTCCGGCAAAACCCTTGTGGTTCGAACACTGGGGTGCGCACGAAGATCTCTCCTCCCCCTTGCACTCTCGCTCACCATGATCTCAGGGCTCAGCGTGTCGAACTCGCAGAACAAAGGGACACAAGATTTATAATGGTTCGGGCCATCGATGTGGTGTAATACCCTACTCCATTGTGGTGTGGTGGATTGCCTCTTGGGCTGAGGATGAACAGTTACAAGGGAAGAACAGTCTCCTAAGGAGAGGTGTTCTTGTGCTTGGTGAGTTTGTGTGGATGAGGATGATCTGAATGGCCTCGGATCAGTTTCTTCTTTCCTACTATGGTGGTTAGCCCTATTTATAGAGGCTCTGGTCCTCTTCCCAAATGCTGGTGGGAAGGGATGCCACAACGGCCAAATTCGAAGGGAGACAACTAGTACAAGTTATCCTTACTAAAGGTGGTCTTCGCCTTCCAAAGGCTCTGCTAGTGACGCCGTCCTGGGATCCACGGTGACATCCGTTCTGCCTTCCTGCTGGTCTTGGTCTCGTTGCACTGATATAAAAACCTTTGACTGATGCCTTGGGACCCCTCGCTTGCACTTGCCTCTTTAGCACCAAAGATGAAGTGAGGACACTGTGCACGCTGACGCTCGCCTGGCCCCGGGCGTCAGGGCTTGCGTCATAGGAACCTCGCAAGGTGCCCCTAGCCTTGATCTCTCCGCCCCTCGTGAGCCAGCCTGGTGAGGCCACCCCCGAGGAGGTCTTGCGTCATCCGCCTCGTGAGGCTCGGTCCCTCGCGAGGGTCTTGAGTGTTTGCTGGTGAAGATGGGCCATACGGGGCCGCTGGCGGAGCCACGCCGTGGGATGTAGGCAGGCAAGTCTGGGGACCCCCGTTCCCAGGACACCGACACATACTCAGGGAGAACATTTATACATTGAAATTTTAGTAAGGTATCATCTTATAATGCTACCATCGTACTAAGCAAAATAAGATGCATAAAAGATAAACATCACATGTTATCAAAATATGTGACATGATATGGCCATCATCATCTCGTGCTTTTCATCTCCATCTCTAAAGCATCGTCATGATCTCCATCGTCACCAGCTCGACACCTTCATCTCCATCGTTGTGTCATGGTTGTCTCAACAACTATCATGTCACATAATTCTACAACTATCACTAATGCATAGTGATAAAGTAAAGCAATTACATGGCGTTTGCATTCCATACAATAAAGCGACAACCATAAGGCTCCTGCCAGTTGCTGATAACTTCTACAAAACATGATCATCTTATAAAATAATGTATATCACATCATGTCTTGACCATATCACATCACAACATGCCCTGCAAAAACAAGTTAGACGTCCTCTATTTTGTTGTTGCAAGTTTTATGTGGCTGCTACGGGTTTCTAGCAAGAACCGTTCTTACCTACGCATCAAAACCACAACGGTGATTTATCAAGTTTGCTGTTTTAACCTTCAACAAGGACCGGGCGCAGTCAAATTCGATTCAACTAAAGTTGGAGAAACAGATACCTGCCAGCCTCCTTTATTCGACACTAGTTGCATGTCTGTCGGTGGAACCAGTCTCATGAACGTGGTCATGTAAGGTTGGTCCAGGCTGCTTCATCCAATAATACCGTCGAATCTAAATAAGACGTTCGTGGTAAGTAGTATGATGATCACCGCCCACAACTCTTTGTGTTCTACTCATGCATATCATCTACGCATAGACCTGGCTCGGATGCCACTGTTGGGAAACATAGCATGCAATTTCAAAAAAAATCCTACGCTCACACAAGATCTATCTAGGAAATGTATAGCAACAAGAAGGGGAGAGCATCTTCATACCCTTGAAGATCACAAAGAGGAAGCGTTTATAAACGCGGTTGATGTATTCGTACACCTTCACGATCCGTCCCAACCAAGTACCGAATGTACAACACCTCCGCATTCAGCACACATTCAGCTTGATGATGTCCTCACCTTCTTGATCCAGCAAGACAGGCAAAGTAGTAGATGAGTATCGGCAGCACGACGGTGTGGTGAAAGTTGGTGATGAAGACCAATTTCCACAGGGCTTCACCAAGCACTACAGAAACTAGACAGAGGATATACTAGTGGGGACGGGGTTGCCAACACACGGCTTGGTGAATCTTGATATGTCTTGGGTGCTAGCCCTGCCACCCTATTTATATGTTGAGCCCTAGGGTCAAAACTTGGAGTAAAAGCCTCCTTAAAGTCGGTTTTTCCCGAAAGGAAAGAGTCCTTGTTGGACTCCAGGACCAGACACCAAGGTTCCCGGCGTCTGGAGCCAGACGCTAGGGACCCTGGCGTCTGGCCCCTGGACTCTGCAAAACTTCCTTTTGCGCTTTCCCAAAACCTCATGGCCTTTCCCCTTTGGCCCATGATGTCTACTACACAACCTTCTTCTTGTAGACGTTGTTGGGCCTCCATGTCCAGAGGTTTGTAGGATAGTAGCAAATTTCCCTCAAGTGGATGACCTAAGGTTTATCAATCTGTGGGAGGCATAGGATGAAGATGGTGTCTCTCAAGCAACCCTGCAACCAAATAACAAAGAGTCTCTTGTGTCCCCAACACACCCAATACAATGGTAAATTGTATAGGTGCACTAGTTCGGCGAAGAGATGGTGATACAAGTGATATATGGATGGTAGATAAAGGTATTTATAATCTGAAATTATAAAAACAGCAAGGTAACTAATGATAAAAGTGAGCGTAAACGGTATTGCAATGCGTTGAAACAAGGCCTAGGGTTCATACTTTCACTAGTTCAAGTTCCCTCAACAATACTAACATAATTGGATCACATAACTATCCCTCAACATGCAACAAAGAGTCACTCCAAAGTCACTAATAGTGGAGAACAAACGAAGAGATTATGGTAGGGTACAAAACCACCTCAAAGTTATTCTTTCCAATCAATTCGTTGGGCTATTCCTATAAGTGTCACAAACAGCCCTAGAGTTTGTACTAGAATAACACCTTAAGACACAAATCAACCAAAACCCTAATGTCACCTAGATACTCCAATGTCACCTCAAGTATCCGTGGGTATGATTATACGATATGCATCACACAATCTCAGATTCATCTATTCAACCAACACATAGGACCTCAAAGAGTGCCCCAAAGTTTCTACCGGAGAATCACGACGAGAACGTGTGCCAACCCCTATGCATAGGTTCATGGGCGGAACCCGCAAGCTGATCACCAAAACATACATCAAGTGAATCACGTGATATCCCATTGTCACCACAGATACGCACAGCAAGACATACAGCAAGTGTTCTCAAACTTTTTCAATCTTCACGCAATACATGAGCGTGAGCCATGGACATAGCACTATTGGTGGAGTAGAATGATGGTTGTGGAGAAGACAAAAAGGGAGAAGCTAGTCTCACATCAACTAGGCGTATCAACGGGCTATGGGGATGCCCATCAATAGATATCAATGTGAGTGATTAGGGATTGCCATGCAACGGATACACTAGAGCTATAAATGTATGAAATCTCAACAAAAGAAACTAGTGAGTGTGCATCCAACTCGCTTTCTCACGAAGACCTAGGGCATTTTGAGAAAGCCCATCATTGGAATATACAAGCCAAGTTCTATAATGAAGATTCCCACAAGTATATGAAAGTGACAACATAGGAGACTCTCTATCATGAAGATCATGGTGCTACTTCGCATCACAAGTGTGGTAAAAGGATAGTAGCATTGCCCCTTCTCTCTTTTTCTCTCATTATTTTTATTTTATTTGGGCCTTCTCCCTTTTTTATGGCCTCTTTTCTCTCTCTTTTTTTATTTTGGGCTTCTTTGGCCTCTTTTATTTATTTATTTTCGCCCAGAGTCTCATCCCGACTTGTAGGGGAATCATAGTCACCATCATCCTTTCCTCACTAGTACAATGCTCTAATAATGATGATCATCACACTTTTATTTACTTCCAACTCATGAATTACAACTCGATACTTAGAACAAAATATGACTCTATATGAATGCCTCCGGTGGTGTACCGGGATGTGCAATGACTCATGAGTGACATGTATGAAGGAATTATGAACGGTGGCTTCGCCACAAATACAATGTCAACTACATGATCATGCATAGCAATATGACAATGATGAAATGTGTCATAATAAATGGAACGGTGGAAAGTTGCATGGAAATATATCTCGGAATGGCTATGGAAATGCAATATATAATAGGTAGGTATGGTGGCTGTTTTGAGGAAGGTATATGGTGGGTGTATGATACCGGCGAAAAGTGTGCGGTATTAGAGAGGCTAGCAATGGTGGAAGAGTGAGAGTGCGTATAATCCATGGACTCAACATTAGTCATAAAGAACTCACATACTTATTGCAAAAATCTATTAATTATTGAAACAAAGTACTACACACATGCTCCTAGGGGGATAGATTGGTAGGAAAAGACCATCGCTCGTCCCCGACCACCACTCATAAGGAAGACAATCAATAAATAAATCATGCTCCGGCTTCATCACATAATGGTTCACCATACGTGCATGCTACGAGAATCACAAACTTCAACACAAGTATTTCTCCAATTCACAACTACTCAACTAGCATGACTCTAATATCACCATCTTCATATATCAAAACTATCATCAAGTATCAAACTTCTCTTAGTATTCAATGCACTTGTATGAAAGTTTTTATTATATCCCTCTTGGATGCCCATCATATTAGGAATAATTTCATAACCAAAGCAAATTACCATGCTGTTCTAAAGACTCCCAAAATAATATAACTGAAGCATGAGAGTTCATCTATTTCTACAAAATAAAACCACCACTATGCTCTAAAAAGATATAACTGAAGCACTAGAGCAAATGACAAACTACTCCGAAAGATATAAGTGAAGCTCAATGAGTAGTCAAATAATTATGCAACTATATGAAGACTCTCTGACATTTAAGGATTTAAGATCTTGATACTTTATTCAAACATCAAGAAAAACAAAATAAAATGACATCTATGAATAGCAAACATCATGTGAAGAAGCAAAAACTAAGGATCAACTGAAACTAACTGATAGTTGTTGAAGAAGAAAGGTGGGATGCCAACCGGGGCATCCTCAAGCTTAGATGGTTGAGACTTCTTGAAATATTATCTTGGGGTGCCTTGGGCATCCCCAAGCTTGAGCTTTTGTGTCTCCTTAATTCCTCTCATATCACGGTCTCCCTAAATCTCAAAAGCTTCATCCACACAAAACTCAACAAGGACTCATGAGATAAGTTAGTATAAACCATTGCAAAAACCTTATCATACTCTACTGTAGAAAATCACTAAAATTATTATTCACATTGCATACTAAATGCCTCTGCATATTTAATAGTCCTATCCTCAAATAGAATCATTAAAGAAGCAAACATATGCAAACAATGCAAACATAACAGCAATCTGCCTAAACAGGACAGTCTGTAAAGAATGCAGCAACATCCATACTTCCATAGCTCCAAAAATTATGAAAGAAAATTCCCACTGTATTAAATTTATCAGAGCTTAATATGCAAAAGGCTTCAACATTTTATCACATCCTGACTTTTCTAGGGAATTATTGCAACAGCGTTAAACTTTCTGTTTTCAAACAGCAACATGTGGACTTCTAAAATAGGCATAGTAAAGGCTATCAATGCATATTTTATTGAAATAAAAGATGCAAAACATTGTTCTAAATAACAACAAGCAAATCTTAATAAATTAATTGACGCTCCAAGCAAAACACATATCATGTGGTGAATAAAAATATAGCTCCAAGTAAAGTTACCGATGAACGAAGACGAAAGAGGGGATGCCTTCCGGGGCATCCCCAAGCTTAGGCTCTTGGCTATCCTTGAATATTAACTTTGGGTGCCTTGGGCATCCCCAAGCTTAGGCCCTTGCCACTCCTTATTCCATAGTCCATCGAATCCTTACCCAAAACTTGAAAACTTCACAACACAAAACTTAACAGAAAACTCGTAAGCTCCGTTAGTATAAGAACATAAATCACCACTTAAAGGTACTGTAATGAACTCACTCTTTATTTATATTGGTGTTAAACCAACTGTATTCCAACTTCTCTATGGTTTATAAACTCTTTTAGTAGCCATAGATTCATTAAAATAAGCAAACAACACACGAAAAACAGAATCTGTCAAAAACAGAACAGTCTGTAGTAATCCGGATCAAACGTATACTTCTAGAACTCATAAAATTCTAAAATAAATTTATGGACGTGAGGAATTTATCTATTAATCATCTGCAAAAATAATTAACTAAATATAACTCTCCAATAAAAATTTGCAGCTAATCTCGTGAGCGCTAAAGTTTCTGTTTTTTGCAGCATGATCAACCAGACTTTCCCCAAGTCTTCCCAAAGGTTCTACTTGGCACAAACACTAATTAACACATAAAAGCACATCTAAACAGAGGCTAGATGAATTATTTATTACTAAACAGGACCAAAAAGCAAGGAACAAAAATAAAATTGGGATGCCTCCCAACAAGTGCTTATCGTTTAACGCCCCTAGCTAGGCATAATGATTTCAATGATGCTCACATAAAAGATAAGAATTGTAACATAAAGAGAGCATCATGAAGAATATGACTAGCACATTTAAGTCTAACCCACTTCCTATGCATAGGGATGTGGTGAGAAAACAACTTGTGGGAACAAGAATCAACTTGCATAGGAAGGTAAAGCAAGCAAGATTTCAAAATTTTAAGCACATAGAGAGGAAACTTGATATTATTGCAATTCCTACAAGCATATATATTCCTCCCTCATAATAATTTTCAGTAGCATCATGAATGAATTCAACAATATAACCAGCACCTAAAGCATTCTTTTCATGATCTACAAGCATAGAAATTTTACTACTCTCCACATAAGAAAAATTCTTCTCATGAATAATAGTGGGAGCAAACTCAACAAAATAACTATCATGTGTAAGATCAAGATGACAAGTTTCATGGTTATCATTATTCTTTAAATCATATGTGTCATCACAATAATCATCATAGATAGGAGGCATGCTTTCATCATAATAAATATCATCTTCAAACATAGCTTCCCCAAGCTTGTGGCTTTGCATATCATTAGCATCACAGATATTCATGGAATTCATACTAACAACATTACAATCATGCTCATAATTCAAAGATTTAGTGCCAAACATTTTAATACATTCTTCCTCTAGCAATTGAGCACAATTACCGGAATCCTTATTTTCATGATATATATTAAAAAGATGAAGCATATGAGGTACCGTTAATTCCATTTTTATGTAGTTTTCTTTTATAAACTAAACTAGTGATAAAACAAGAAACTAAAAGATTCGATTGCAAGATCTAAAGATATACCTTCAAGCACTGACCTCCCCGGCAACGGCGACAGAAAAGATCTTGATGTCTACTACACAACCTTTTCTTGTAGACGTTGTTGGGCCTCCAAGTGCAGAGGTTTGTAGGACAGTAGCAAATTTCCCTCAAGTGGATGACCTAAGGTTTATCAATCCGTGGGAGGCATAGGATGAAGATGGTGTCTCTCAAGCAACCCTGCAACCAAATAACAAAGAGTCTCTTGTGTCCCCAACACACCCAATACAACGGTAAATTGTATAGGTGCACTAGTTCGACGAAGAGATGGTGATACAAGTGGTATATGGATGGTAGATAAAGGTATTTGTAATCTGAAATTATAAAAACAGCAATGTAAATAATGATAAAAGTGAGCATAAACGGTATTGCAATGCGTTGAAACAAGGCCTAGGGTTCATACTTTAACTAGTGCAAGTTCCCTCAACAATACTAACATAATTGGATCACATAACTATCCCTCAACATGCAACAAAGAGTCACTCCAAAGTCACTAATAGTGGAGAACAATTAGTGGAGCACAAACGAAGAGATTATGGTAGGGTACGAAACCACCTCAAAGTTATTCTTTCCAATTAGTCCGTTGGGCTATTCCTATAAGTGTCACAAACAGCCCTAGGGTTCGTACTAGAATAACACCTTAAGACACAAATCAACCAAAACCATAATGTCACCTAGATACTCCAATGTCACCTCAAGTATCCGTGGGTATGATTATACGATATGCATCACACAATCTCAGATTCATCTATTCAACCAACACATAGGACCTCAAAGAGTGCCCCAAAGTTTCTACCAGAGAATCACGACGAAAATGTGTGCCAACCCCTATGCATAGGTTCATGGGCGGAACCCGCAAGTTGATCACCAAAACATACATCAAGTGAGTCACGTGATATCCCATTGTCACCACAGATACGCACGACAAGACATACATCAAGTGTTCTCAAATCTTTAAAGACTCAATCCGATAAGATAACTTCAAAGGGGAAACTCAATCCATTACAAGAGAGTAGAGGGGGAGGAGAAACATAAGATCCAACTATAATAGCAAAGCTCGCGATACATCAAGATCGTGCCAAATCAAGAACACGAGAGAGAGAGAGAGAGAGAGAGAGAGAGAGAGATCAAACACATAGCTACTGGTACATACCCTCAGCCCCGAGCGAGAACTACTCCCTCCTTGTCATGGAGAGCACAGGGATGATGAAGATGGCCACTGGAGAGGGATTCCCCCTCCGGCAGGGTGCCGGAACAGGTCTACATTGGTTTCCGATGGCTACGGAGGCTTCTGGCGGAGGAACTCCCGATCTATTGTGCTCCCGGATGTTTTTAGGGTATATGGAGATATATAGGCGGAAGAAGTACATCAGGGGAGCCACGAGGGGCCCACGAGGGTGGAGGGCGCGCCCAGGGGGCTGGGTGTGCCCCCCTGCCTCGTGGCTTCCTCGTTGACCCCCTTACGTGCACTCCAAGTCTTCTGGGTTTCTTCTGGTCCAAAAATAAGTTCCGTGAAGTTTCAGGTCAATTGGACTCCGTTTGATTTTCCTTTTCTGCGATACTCTAAAACAAGGAAAAAACAGAAACTGGCACTGGGCTCTAGGTTAATAGGTTAGTCCCAAAAATCATATAAAATAGCATATAAATGCATATAAAACATCCAAGGTTGATAATATAATAGCATGGAACAATCAAAAATTATAGATACGTTGGAGACGTATCAGCCCAAATAAAGTGTTCTCGTACCCAAACATTTCGGGAAACGTCTGGAACCCCTTCAGGTAAATTCTGGAACCTTTCTAGAGTCAAACACTATTATCCCATATATCAATCTTTACCTCTGGACCATTCCGTGGCTCCTCATCATGTCCGTGATCATATGCTGGACTCCGAACAACATTCGGTGACCAACAAAAATTACTCACATAATACTAAATCGTCAATGAACGTTAAGTGTGTAGACCCTACGAGTTTGAAAACTATGTAGACATGACCGAGACACCTCTCTGGTCAATAACCAATAGCGTAACCTGGATGCCCATATTGTCTCCTACATATTCTATGAAGATCTTTATCGGTCGAATTATGACAACATATGGTATTCCCTTTGTCATCGGTATGTTACCTGCCTGAGATTCGATCGTCGGTATCTTCATACCTAGTTCAATCTCATTACCGGCAAGTGTCTTTACTCGTTTCGTAATACATCATCCGATAACTAACTCATTAGTAAGATTGCTTGCAAGGCTTCTTATGATGTTTATTACCGAGAGGGCCCAGATATACCTCTCCGATACTCGGAGTGATAAATCCTAATCTCGATCTATGGAAACCCAACAAACACCTTCGGAGATTATTGTAGAGCATCTTTATAATCACCCAGTTATGTTGTGACATTTGATAGCACACAGGGTATTCCTCCGGTATCCAGGAGTTGCATAATTTCATAGTCGAAGGAATATGTATTTGACATGAAGAAAGCAATAGAAATAAAACTAAACGATCAACATGCTAAGCTAACGGATGGGTCTTGTCCGTCACATCATTCTCCTAATGTTGTGATCCCGTTCATCAAATGAAAAAACATGTCTATGGTTAGGAAACTTAACCATCTTTTATGAACGAGCTAGTCTAGTAGAGGCTTACTAGGGACACGGTGTTTTGTCTATGTATTCACACATGTATCAAGTTTCCGGTTAATACAATTCTAACATGAATAATAAACATTTATCATGATATAAGGAAATATCAAGTAAAAACTTTATTATTGCCTCTAGGGATATTTCCATCAGGGCATCAATCAACGGATTCGCACCGGCGCTCCACTCAGGATTTCCCTAAGTAGGTAAATGCTGGACCAAGTATTGCGCGGGCTCATCAACATCAATGACGCTAGACCCAGTGTAGCTCGACGGTTGAAAATTAAGAGTGGAGGAGAGAGAAACCTTGTACACTTGCACTTTTCGCTTTACCCGAACAGAGCTTGCATGACGACTATGCCGCCTCATCTGTTTGGAGCTGTCGCGCCGCCACTATTCCTTGCTTTCGCTGGCACTGCGCCCGCGGTGGAGAGAAGCGATAGAGATTGTAGAGGATGGGTAAGGTAGCGGTAGCACTCGCTTCCCTCCCGCTCCATCATTTCCCGTCTTTTCTTGGGTGTCATGAATGATGAAGCCATTGATGAAAAAAAATGATGAAGATGACGCGCTACGTATACTCACGGGTTCGCGCAAGCGCTTCCCCCTACCTGGCGTGCCAAAGATGTCATGGGAAAACACGACGACCTATGGGGCCATCAGCTCCTTGTGGTTCGGCAGGGGAAGAGCACATTGCACAAAGAGCGGAGGGTGCAGCGAAGCGCGACAGCGATCACACGGGCAGTTTTTACCCATGTTTGGGCCACCGTGAGGAGTAAAACCCTAGTCCTGCTTTTCTGGATTAATCAGAGGACCGTGGTGGAGACTCAGCGCTCTATCCCGGAAGGGTTGCTTCGGGGTGAGAGCAGCTACGCACGTATGAGTGTACAAGGGTCTGAATCCTTTCTAAGGTTACCATGGTCCTCCTTTTATAGGTCAAGGAGTCACCATAATGGCAAACCAGTCATTGTGTACTGATTAGATTGCAAATAGTGCTATCATACCTAACTCTACAAACATGACAAGGTGCATTAAATGCACCGCTTAGTGTCACAACGTGGAGGAGCCTGGCAAGCATTGTCATGTTGTTCCGCCACCTCCTCGCCTGCCTGCATGACACGTCTTTGGATGGGTGTCCTTTGTAGGTAATTTCCTTAGGAAATGGCTGCAACGTGCCAAATAACAGCCACTTAGTCACTTGAGGGCTCGACACCGCACTGATCGGTGACTTGCATTGTTGTGAGGTGGAGCGGTGGAGCTTTGGCGGGGTAGTCCGCCCTCAGCGTGCCCGGCAGGCCTACCGGGCTAGTATTGAGACTTGTCTTCGGGGTTACCTCGACCTTGCCAAGCTCGCCTGCTCGGCAAGGGAGGTTTTTCCTTAGTGGTATCTCGATCTTCTAACTTGACTTGGTCTTCTTGATCTACCCTATGATTCCTCAAAGGGGTGATCTCTTATACTTGGCCTGGACTTGAATGTTGTAATCTTGCCAGATCGATCGTTTGTTGTCCGTGCACAAGTCAGGGGAAAACATACACCCTTGTTTGTGTACCTCGGCAGTGCCTTGCCCTACCCAAGCTCCTCCTCCAACCAGAAACCCAGCGCCAGCAGCAACCATCTCCCTCGCAACCCCGACGCCGCACGTCCGTTCTCCCCGTCTGCGTTCTTCCCGAGGACGCCAGCCACCCTCCTCAACCATCTCGCTTCACCGCCGGCCGCAAGCATTGCCGCCAGCAGGACCCCACGACCCTATCTTCTCCCTCTACTCCTTCCTTCTCGTCTTTCCTCCTACTCTTCTCTGTTTCCTCCTCACACATCTGTCTACTCTCTCCAGGAGCTCGCAAGAACCCATCGCCATCGCGATGGAGCTCAGACACTGCCTCGTTCCACGCCCCGCCTCCGGCTATATTGGATGCCCCAATCTCATATTTGCCCGTCCGCTCCATCCCTGCCATCCTGCTGGAGTCCCCTGCCTTGTCGTAGTCCGGTGCAGCCTTGTCCTCATGCCTCCACCACAGCAACTGCCATGGATTCCAAGCGACCGGCTTCCTCCCCGCCCCCACCGGTCAGGCGTTGCCCTTCGTCGGAACTGCGCCAAGATACCATCTCCTGCCTCACCGTCAAGTCCCTGCATCACTCTGGCCCCCTACTGCTTCATCCACGTAGGTGAACACATGCACAAGCAGCGCTCGTTGACTGCATCGTCGCCTTGTCAGGACGCCCCATCTCCAAGACCGTGTGGCCCCATCTGCAAGGATCAACTGCTGCCCCTACTGGCCTTCCTCTCTTCTGCGTGGGTTTAGCCCTGTGGTGAGAAGCCCAATCCGCCCGAGATTATATTTGTTTCATCCCTGACGTATTTCGTAGTTTCACCAGTGCATGCATAATTTCAGAAAAAAAAACCATTGTTTTTAAATGCTAAAAACTAAATATCTGTGCATCTGAATTAAACAACTTTTATGTAAAATGATTTGAATTTCGTGTACTTTTGTAATTTGGAAGTTTCATCCATGTTAAAAGGCTTAAAAAATTTTGTTTGCATTAATTTTCATAAATGACTTGTTAAGACGATTTATTTCATAACTAAATAACCATAGCTCCGAATTAAATAAACTTTATATGTAAACAGGGTAGAAAAATGTATAGATTACCATGGTGCACTTATTTTGCATGTTTAACAAAATTAAAATTGTGTTTTAGACAGAACAGTGCCAAATCAAAATATGCACATGAGGATTTTCCGGAATTGTTATAAGTGTTTTCGGACTCATTATAACTTGTCTAAATAGGTAGTTTGCATATGCTTCACCTCTTGCCATGTTAACTAACATTTAATATTGATGAGTAGCATAAACGAGAGCGAACTAAATATTTGAATGTGGTGTTTCATTGATATGCAGCTCGTTGCATATTGAGCTCCACTTAATTTGAAGTATTGTTTGTTGCACTTTGCCATGCCATGCCTCATTAAACTAGAGATGCATCATACTTGGTTGTGTATCATGTCATGTTTTTTCTTATTGGTTTACCATGTTGTTTGCTTCTTTCTGGTTGTGGTTCTTCCCAATAGTTCTGATTATGTTGTGATCGTGAGGATTCGTTCGACAAAGCCCGTTCATCTTCTTCATGGACTCGGTCTTTTTCCTAGCTGGATTCCAGGCAAGATCGCCATTAACTTAGATACCACTACTATCTTTGCTTGCTAGTTGTCTTGACGCTATAACTATGTCGCTCTACCTACCACTTGTTTGTCAAACCTCCCAATAGGCCATGATAAGCCTCTAACCTTTCCCACCTTCCTAGCAAACTGTTGTTTGGCTATGTTACCGCTTTTCTCAGCCCCTCCTATAGCATTGACAATTGCAGGTTGTTCCATGTCCTGACATGGATATCATGGGATATCAAAATATCTCCTATTTAATTAATGCATCTATATACTTGGTAAAGGGTGGAAGGCTCGACCTTTTTCCTGGTGTGTTGTTCCACTGTTGCCGCCCTAGTTTTTGTCATACCGGTGTTATGTTCCTTGATTTGCGTTCCTTACATGGTCGGGGTTTATGGGCCCCCTTGAAAGTTTGCTTTGAATAAAACTCTTCCAGCAAGGTCCAACTTTGGTTTTACCATTTTCCTAATAATAACTAAAACTTGCATAGGGACCGGCTAGCACCCGGGGATAATTAATCAACGACCCAGTCCAATGCTCCTCATGATTGTTGGTCCAAACGGGTAGATTGCGGGGCCACCATAGGGCAACTCAAGGATTGGTTTTACTCATAGCCTGACCTATCTGATCATGGCCTGAGACGAGATACGTGCGACTCCTATTGGGGTGTCGGCATGTCGGGAGGTCTTGCTGGTTTTGTTTTACCATTATTGAAATGTCTTGAGCACCGAGATTCCAAGGTTGATCGGGTTGTCTCAAGATGGAGGATTTTCCTCCATGGATCGTGAGAGTTTATGATGGACTAAGTTGGGACACCCTTGCAGGGTTAAATCTTTTCGGAAGCCGGGCCCGCGGTTATGTGGCGACTTGGAAATTTATAATATCCGGTTGTAGAGAACTTGCACTAAACCCAAAATAAAATACACAAACCGCGTGCATAACCATGACCATCTCTTTTCGTGGGACTTAGGGACGAGAACACTATGGGGTTATGTTTGATTCGTAAGTAGCGCAGCATCACTTCTTGATCATTACTAGTTTGCGACGGTTATTCGTAAGTAGCTAGCATCATTTCTTTCTATTGTACTAGTAAGGTAGCCACCATACAATTCTTAGTGCTTGCTACAACCTCACCACTTATCCATTCCATACCCATTAAGCTTTGCTAGTCTTCATACCCATGGTAATGGGATTGCTAAGTCCTCGTGGCTCACAGATCACTACAACAACAGGTGTAGGTACAGGTAATGCGACGATCTGATGTTAGAGCGATGCTTGCTTTTTATGGAGTTCTTCTTCTTCTTCGATCTAGGGATAGGTTCTGGGTCAGGAGCCTAGGATTACCAAGGTGGATGTCGTTCTTCTTTTTCGTTTGGTTTCATCCTTAGTCAGATCCTACTCTTATGTATGATGATTGCTATGTATTGATGTATTCTTGTATTCATGCTATAGCTTGTGGGGAGTGTAAGCCTTTCTCCGGTATTCTCATCACTTCAGTACATGGTAACTTGTAATGATATCCATCTTGCTATGCACTCGAAATGCGGTTGTGCCCCAATCATGAATTCATCCCGTGATTGGGATATAATCACATCTTGGGTGCTACACTTGAGTATTTCCATAATCATCAAGGTTTTACCAACATCCATGCTGAGGATCCTGGCAACACATCATGCTACCATGATGAATAAGGATGGATGATGCAGATGCAAAGGAAGACTACTCTTTGTCAAATTTCCCCTTGATTGGGCCAAGGGAACAAAATCTGGATTATCGACCGAGAGAAATTTAGCACTCCACTTCTAATGTTCTCCTTGATGTACTAAATACCACGATCATTTTTAAAAGCATTAACATGGCCACCAACTAAAGATCTAACTTCGGGAGCGCAAATAATCCATAAGGAAGAACTTCTAGAATAAGGCGTATGGAACACTCATGGATAAGATGGTTAAATTGCTAATCAAGATACCACAATAGTAGATCTTCCGACAAGGTGTGTCGACGAAAGCATCAACCTTGCCAGAACCTACATCATAGATCTTGGAAAAGTTCCAACCATCATATCTTCCTGGGATTTAGATCTGGTTGGTAAGAGAATATTTTAGACTCATCACGGTTGAAAAGAGAAATTTGCAACACTAACCGACGAGATGTCGTTGTGAGATTCTCAGGAAATGAACCATGGTAACAACTCCAAAACATGAATTGGATTGCAAGATACATGTGAACTTGTTGTGCAAGACAAGCATGACCACGTAGAAGTCTTACAACAAAACACTACCGAGTTCTGGTTGGGAACCATCATTGAGGAGATCAAAGTCCTTACATAAGTCATATGATTAGCTCTTTAGAAGGAACTTCTTCTCCTTGAACAAATCAATCAGTGGCTTAGGGTGCTAGGCAATACATATGGAATGAAGGTAATTAATCTACCAAACCATAGAATACTTCACACATGCGTGACTGACTTGGGATCATTCCAGACGAAGCAAAACAACTTCCTCAAATTCATGGCGACAACTTGCATCCAATGCACATGAACTTAGACGAAGTCACTTCTTATATCAAGACATCTACTTCATGAGCTAACACAAAGATGATGCTTACAAAAGTTTCCAATGCTTGCTTTAATGTTCGTCATGAATCATGGAGGAGATAAAATATTGCTGATGGTCTCAACAAGAAGTCATCGGGATTTCACATAGATGGAACTCCATAATTATCTGAACAAGGTGATAGCATTGTTTGGACCAAAAGATATAAAGGTGCATGCTCAAGGAACAACTGCGAGTAAGACAACATTACGAGCGTCATTGGTTCTAGTTTGATTAGAGATATTCCACACTCAAATCAAAGTTTGGACAAAAACAATAGATCCAATAACTGATCACGAATATCAATCGATGAAGATATCTTCCCTCTTCAACACTCACGCAAACACAAAGATATCACTTTTGAATGAACTAAGTCATTTAAAGCTTTTATCTTCCAACTCTCTAAGTTATTATTTTGCATATCCAACTAGCTCACCAGTATCCAACACATATCCTTGGAGAAGAGGTGCTTTAGAGGAAAACCAACTTGATCACGAATTCAACATATCGGTCAAGGGACAACCTGGTAATACATCCAAGAAGATATTCAGAAAATCACAAACCGCCGATATGTTATGAAGCTCGGGAACAATCTTGCTTTTCAAGGCAAGATGATATGACCGAAAGAGCGAAGAATTGACACAATCCTAACTCAACAATCGAAGAGTGCATGAGGAAAAATGGACTAGGTGGAACGATCAGTCTTAGAGTGGTGATTCAGTAACCAACACACTAAGAATTAGATTATTGTTCATTAGCTACTAGGCAACAGATTTGCTAGGAGTATCAATTTCACACATCACATTTCATTTGTCGGTATTCCAGTTGCAATGACACAAGGACCAAGGAATCTTCGCTAATAATAAAGCGCTGATTGCTTCTGGTCGTACGTCATCGACATTTTTATAGAAAAGTCCCTCTGTATTTTACTATTCAACTCGTAGTCCTTTATTAATTGAGAAAAACGTTTCGCTCATGTTGTTTGCCAAAACTCCCCTTTTAGTTTCCAATACTCAACCATCAGTCCACAAGCAAAAAAAAAGAGCACGGGCTCTCCCTCACCTCCGGATCCCAGCCGCCCGGAGGTGACCGACCCCGACGATGCTCGATCCAGTGCCGCAATGCCCACTGGTCGGCGCTGTCAAGCACATCACCCTCCACCACGATTAAGCCATAGATCCTGCTCTCCTGCATGCGCCCGAGCTTGTCACTGTGCACCGCCTGGGAGGGCTCACGTTTGATGCAGAATGACAGCGGACGGAGCTTGTAGGGGCCCGGATCCATGCGTGGCGAGGGGGGTCGCTGGTGACGTGGAGGAAGGCCGGAGCACGCTTCCCTCGGCTCCATGGCGGCTCCTGGGCAAAAAGGAGATAGGGAGGTGAGGGAGAAAGAAGGGATAGTGATGAGTTCCAGACATTAAAGGTTAGGCACCTGGTATAAGCCTATCATTTCCTGAATCTTTCAACTCTGACGCTTAAGTTGTTTGTCCTGATGTGTTTTCAGAATCTCATACTGCAAAAGATTGAAGGTCATACCAAGTGTATTAATGAAATGTGCAACATGATGTCTCTTCATCTTAAGAATACATTATATGAAGTTGCTCCCAACTTTGTTGAATTGGAAAGAATCAAATCCATGAGTATAAGTGATAGCACACTTGATAGGCTTGCAGGAAAAGTTCATGCACTAAATAAAGAAAAGAAACAGAGGCTTCGGAAGGTACCGGTGTTTGCTCTTCATGTTAGTCATTTAAAAAAACTATGGGTCTATGTTTACCTTTAGCATATTCACCTTAGTCAATATGTTTTACTGTTGACCACTAGTATGGGCCTATCATTGTGTTCGAGTAGTTGACCTAATAATATGATTCAGCTTAGCAAATCATATCATGATTTATTTTTTCCAAACTGTCGAATATGATATCTTGCTTGTTACTCTTGTGATTCAATGTACCTATACATTTAATAAAAGCAGGAGCATGCATCTGTCTCACTTCAATGCTTCCATCTTGGCGTATATTGCTTGACTATTTGACCTCCATTATGCTAGTCATTGAATTTGAGACTTGAAATTATAATGTGATTCAGCTTAGCAAAGCAAATCATGATTTTTTTCTAAACATTTTGTAGTTCAATTTATTTGGTTTATGCCCTTCCATTATGATTTACATACACTATACATGACATGGTTTGACATCCTAATTCAGTTTTATTCCTGACAAGTGTATGGTTTATTGACGTGTGCATTTTATCATGCCTTCCTTTCAACTTCTGCTAAAAATTGTTCCATATTTCTTTGTATCAAAGATCCACATTGTTCAAATTTTCATTATCTATTGAAGGTACAAGATCTTGGAAGCACACTCGTTGAGTTATGGAGTCTAATGGACACACCATTAGACGAACAGAAATGCTTTGATCAGGTTACTTCTTTGATTTCAGTCTCACAAAATATAGTGATGCCCCAATGATGCCTTGCACATGACCTTATTAAGAAAGTCACAGTTGATTCTTGATTGTCTATTTATTTACTTATTTTCTTTGTATTTTCATCAAGCTAATTTCTTTAAATTATAGTAATTGTCATGTGAAATACCTTTCCCCCATTGTTTAGGTAGAGGTTGAGGTTAAGAGACCGAAGCATTTGAAAGCTAGCAAAATGAAAGAGCTTGTCTTAAAGAAAATGACTGAGCTTGAAGAAATCTACAAAAGTGTTCACATGCATATTGACAGCGATCATGAGTGGCAGATTCTCACTGAACTTATTGATTCTGGTTCACTTCTTTCTCATGCTATTCATCTTGAAGATCTTCGCACATGCCCTAGAGTTCAAACCTTGTTTGGGTCCGCGGAGACCCAATTCTGACATTTGGCGCACCAGGCAAGGGCCTGTCAAAATCCTCCTCCCAGCTCTGCTTCGTCTTCATTCGCCACTCCCATGGCCGACGCCCACCAAGTCCCTAATGAGCGCCGAGCTGCCCGCGTCGCCCAAACGGCAGAAGTCGGCTGCGGCGTGCCACGCTGTTCCGCCTCTCCTGCAGCTAACGCTTCCAGTGACTCTCTTGCTCACGAGCAGCAGGACTCGTCACTGCCACCCTCCGTGTGGCGCGTTGGCCGCACAGCCACTCCATCTGCCACTCCAGCCATAGCGTCCTCCCATGCTCGTCGCGGGCCATTAAACGCGCAGTCTGCAATGCTCATGGCGCGCGAGGTGCTACGCTACCGCCCCACCGACGAGAGCTACGGCGCCTGGCTGGGCCGCATCACCGAGCTCGGCAATGCCGCCGGCGAGGCCCTGGTACCCTCCCACTTGCTTCGTCCTCCCGGGTGAGCGACATGGCCCATGGTGCGCCTCCTCCTCCTCCTCTACGTAGCGCCGACCCAGAGGCCAGGCACGACGTGCTTTTGCGCGCCCCGTCGCGTGGGGTGCCGGCGCCGACACGGGATAAGGCAAGCTGCCAGGTGGTGTAGCGGCTGCAAGGTGATGCGTGGGCACTCCCTGCACCATGGTGCCAGTATCAAGACCGTGCGCCGCTGGAGGCTGTGGTGTGTGGATGTCAAGACCGAGCCCTCCTCACGCGTTCTACGCCAATGATGCAGCGGGCTGCCGCGCCTTCACGCAAGAGCTGCGCCGCATCGTTTGGCCCAACAATTTCAAGCTAGACCTGCCTCTGTGATACGATGGCACCCCCGACCTTGTTGAGTTTTTCTAGGTGAGGATGGAGTTGGGCTAGAGATGGAGGGCGCGGATATTGTAGTGACTCGGAATGGGGTAGAAGAACTCCAAGAAGGGCGGGAGAAGCCATGCGAAGATGCTATGGAGGAAGAAGGGATAGACCGTCTGTGCCAAGGTGCTACACTCCGTGGAGCCTGCCCATATCAGGGTCTCGCCCCATTCGTTCTCGGCGCCCGCTGTCTAAGGGAGCGCGGAGCCGAGGTCCCCCTCCTTGGCGATGGATGAAGTGTCAAGAGCCAGCGAAGGAGAGAAGGAGGTCGCGACCTGGACAGCGGGCTTTGAATTCGTGGCGGGTGCCATTCACGGAGTCGCCGGCATTGGTGAGGAAGAAGGAAGGGGGCGGAGTCGTTATTGGATCCGGAGGAGATCTTGGCTGGAGGAGGGGATCAGGAGCAAGGCGAGGGCCAGCAATGATGGCCCTGCGACATGCACCAGCCTTTTGCCAGCCTAGGCAATTGCCGAGGCGACATGCACCATCATGCGCCACGCATCAAGCCTGGCCCGCAGGCAATGAGGGCCCACGTCACTTCTTCCTTTGCTCCTTGGCTTCACCTAGAAGCCGGCCCGATCATGCCTTGGGCTTGGGGGCTACTGTCGGCTTTATGGGATCGGCGGTACCCAGACTTGCCTGCCTGCGGCCCAGCGCGCAGACTCATCGACGGCCCGGTATGGCCCAACTACAAGACCCCAAGGACAAGACTGTCGCGAGGGCCCCAGCCTCGCGGGGCAAACGATGCCAAGACCACCGAGGGGCATGATACGTCTCCAACATATCCATAATTTTTTATTGTTCCATGCTGTTATATTATCATTCTTGGATGTTTTATAATCATTTTATATCATTTTTTGGTACTAACCTATTGACATAGTGCCAAGTGTTAGTTGTTGGGGAACATAATAATTTCAAAAAAATTCCTATGCACACACAAGATCATGGTGATGCATAGCAACAAGAGGGGAGAGTGTTGTCCATGTACCCTCATAGACCAAAAGCGGAAGCGTTAGCACAACACGGTTGATGTAGTCGTACATCTTCACGATCCGACCGATCAAGTATCGAACGCACGGCCCCTCCGATTTCAGCACACGTTCAGCCCGATGACGTCCCTCGAACTCCGATTCAGCCGAGTGTTGAGAGAGAGTTTCGTCAGCACGACGGCGTGGTGACGATGATGATGTTCTACCGATGCAAGGCTTCGCCTAAGCACCGCTACAGTGTTATCGAGGTGGACTATGGTGGAGGGGGGCACCGCACACGGCTAAAAAATAACCTGATCAATTGTTGTGTTTCTACGGTGCCCCTGCCCCTGTATATAAAGGAGCAAGGGGGGTGCGGCTGGCCAGGAGAGAGGGCGCGCCAGGAGGAGTCCTACTCCCACCAGGAGTAGGAATCCCCCCCTTTCCTAGTTGGATTAGGACTTGGGAGGGGGAAAGAGGAGGGAGAGAAGAAGGAAAGGGGGGCGCCGCCCCCCTCTCCTTGTCCTAATCGGACTAGGGGGACGGGTGCGCGGCCCAGCCCTGGCCACCTCTCCTCTTCTCCATAAAGGCCCACTAAGGCCCATTAACCTCCCGGGAGGTTCCGGTAACCTCCCGGTACTCCGGTAAAATCCCAATTTCACCCAAAACACTTCCGATATCCAAACATAGGCTTCCAATATATCAATCTTCATGTCTTGACCATTTCGAGACTCCTCGTCATGTCCGCGATCACATCCAGGACTCCGAACAACCTTCGGTACATCAAAACATATAAACTCATAATATAACTGTCATCAAAACGTTAAGTGTGCGGACCCTACGGGTTCGAGAACTATGTGGGAATGACCAAGACACGTCTCCGGTCAATAACCAATAGAGGAACCTGGATGCTCATATTGGCTCCCACATATTCTACAAAGATCTTTATCAGTCAGACCGCATAACTACATACATTGTTCCCTTTGTCATCGGTATGTTACTTGCCCGAGATTCGATCGTCGGTATCTCAATACCTAGTTCAATCTCGTTACTGGCAAGTCTCTTTACTCGTTCTGTAATACATCATCCCACAACTAACTCATTAGTTGCAATGCTTGCAAGGCTTAAGTGATGTGCATTACCGAGAGGGACAAGAGATACCTCTCCGACATCGGAGTGACAAATCCTAATCTCGAAATATGCCAACCCAACAAGTACCTTCGGAGACACCTGTAGAGCACCTGTATAATCACCCAGCTACGTTGTGACGTTTGGTAGCACACAAAATGTTCCTCCGTTAAACGGGAGTTGCATAATCTCATAGTCATAGGAACAAGTATAAGTCATGAAGAAAGCAATATCAACATACTAAACGATTGGGTGCTAAGCTAATGGAATGGGTCAGGTCAATCACATCATTCTTCTAATGATGTGATCCCGTTAATCAAATGACAACTCATGTCAATGGCTAAGAAACTTAACCATCTTTGATCAACGAGCTAGTCAAGTAGAGACATACTAGTGACACTCTTTTTGTCTATGTATTCACACATGTATTATGTTTCCGGTTAATACAATTATAGCATGAATAATAAACATTTATCATGATATAAGGAAATAAAATAATAACTTTATTATTGCCTCCAGGGCATATTTCCTTCAGTCTCCCACTTGCACTTGAGTCAATTATCTAGATTACACAGTAATGCTTCTAACACCCATGGAGCCTTGGTGCTGATCATGTTTTGCTCGTGGAAGAGGCTTAGTCAATGGGTCTGCAACATTCAAATCCGTATGTATCTTGCAAATTTCTATGTCTCCCACCTGGACTAAATCCCAGATGGAATTGAAGTGTCTCTTGATGTGCTTGGTTCTCTTGTGAAATCTGGATTCCTTCGCCAAGGCAATTGCACCAGTATTGTCACAAAAGATTTTCACTGGACCCAGTGCACTAGGTATGACACCTAGATCGGCTATGAACTCCTTCATCCCGACTCCTTCATTTGCTGCTTCCGAAGCAGCTATGTACTCTGCTGCACACATAGATCCCGCCACGATGCTTTGTTTAGAACTGCACCAACTGACAGCTCCACCGTCCAATGTAAACACGTATCCGGTTTGCGATTTAGAATCGTCCGGATCAGTGACAAAGCTTGCATCAACGTAACCATTTATGATGAGCTCTTTGTTACCTCCATAAACGAGAAACATATCCTTAGTCCTTTTCAGGTATTTCAGGATGTTCTTGACCGCTGTCAAGTTATCCACTCATGGATTACTTTGGTATCTCCCTGCTAGACTTATAGCAAGGCACACATGAGGTCTCGTACACAACATTGCATACATGATAGAGCCTATGGCTGAAGCATAGGGAACATCTTTCATTTTCTCTCTATCTTCTGAAGTGGTCGGGCATTGAGTCTTACTCAACTTCACACCTTGTAACACAGGCAAGAACCATTTCTTTGGTTGATCCATTTTGAACTTCCTCAAAACTTTGTCAAGGTATGTGCTTTGTGAAAGTCCAATTAAGTGTCTTGATCTATCTCTATAGATCTTGATGCCCAATATATAAGCAGCTTCACCGAGGTATTTCATTGAAAAACTCTTATTCCAGTATCCCTTTATGCTATCCATAAATTCTATATCATTTCCAATCAACAATATGTCATCCACATATAATATTAGAAATGCTGCAGAGCTCCCACTCACTTTCTTGTAAATACAGGCTTCTCCAAAAGTCTGTACAAAACCAAATGCTTTGATCACACTATCAAGCATTTATTCCAACTCTGAGAGGCTTGCACCAGTCCATAAATGGATCGCTAGAGCTTGCACACATTGTTAGCTCCCTTTGGATCGACAAAACCTTCTGGTTGCATCATATACAACTCTTCTTCCAGAAATCCATTCAGGAATGCAGTTTTGACATCCATTTGCCAAATTTCATAATCATAAAATGCGGCAATTGCTAACATGATTCTGACAGACTTAAGCATCACTACGGGTGAGAAGGTCTCATCGTAGTCAATCCCTTGAACTTGTCGAAAACCTTTCGCAACAAGTCGAGCTTTATAGACAGTAACATTACCGTCAGTGTCAGTCTTCTTCTTGAATATCCATTTATTCTCAATTGCTTGCCGATCAACGGGCAAGTCAACCAATGTCCACACTTTGCTCTCATACATGGATCCCATCTCAGATTTCATGGCCTCAAGCCATTTCGCAGAATTTGGGCTCACCATCGCTTCTTCATAGTTCGTAGGTTCGTCATGGTCTAGTAACATAACTTCCAGAACAGGATTACCATACCACTCTGGTGCGGATCTTACTCTGGTTGACCTATGAGGTTCAGCAACAACTTGATCTGAAGTTTCATGATCATCGTCATTAACTTCCTCACTAATTGGTGTAGGTGTTGCAGAAACCGGTTTATGCGATGAACTACTTTCCAATAAGGGAGTAGGTACAGTTACCTCGTCAAGTTCTACTTTCCTCCCACTCACTTCTTTTGAGATAAACTCCTTCTCTAGAAAAACTCCGAATTTAGCAACAAAAGTCTTGCCTTCAGATCTGTGATAGAAGGTGTACCCAACAGTCTCCTTTGGGTATCCTATGAAGACACATTTCTCCGATTTGGGTTCGAGCTTATCAAGTTGATGTTTTTTCACATAAGCATCGCAGCCCCAAACTTTCAGAAATGACAACTTTGGTTTCTTGCCAAACCATAGTTCATAAGCCGTCATCTCAACGGATTTTGATGGCGCCCTATTTAACGTGAATGCGGCCGTCTCTAAAGCATAACCCCAAAATGATAGCGGTAAATCAGTAAGAGACATCATAGATCGCACCATATCTAGTAAAGTACGATTACGATGTTTAGACACACCATTACGCTGTGGTCTTCCGGGTGGCGTGAGTTGTGAAACTATTCCGCATTGTTTCAAATGAAGACCAAACTCATAACTCAAATATTCTCCTCCACGATCAGATCGTAGAAACTTTATTTTCTTGTTACGATGATTTTCAACTTCACTCTGAAATTCTTTGAACTTTTCAAACGTTTCAGACTTATGTTTCATTAAGTAGATATACCCATATCTGCTTAAATCATCTATGAAGGTGAGAAAAAAATGATATCGGACCACATACATCTGTATGTATGTCTCCAACAAATCTGTTGCTCTCTCCATAGTACCGGAGAACGGCATTTTAGTCATCTTGCCCATGAGGCACGGTTCGCAAGTACCAAGTGATTCATAATCAAGTGGTTCCAAAAGTCCATCAGTATGGAGTTTCTTCATGCGCTTTA
This sequence comes from Triticum dicoccoides, assembly GCF_002162155.2. Taxonomy (NCBI): domain Eukaryota; kingdom Viridiplantae; phylum Streptophyta; class Magnoliopsida; order Poales; family Poaceae; genus Triticum; species Triticum dicoccoides. Next base: position 350,542,019 of record NC_041386.1, read on the forward strand.
CATCGATATGACCTAAACGGCAGTGCCACAAATAAGTTGCACTATCATTATCAACTCTGCATCTTTTGGCCTCAATATTATGAATATGTGTATCACTACTATCGCGATTCAACAAAAATAGACCACACTTCAAGGGTGCATGACCATAAAATATATTACTCATATAAATAGAACAACCATTATTCTTTGATTTAAATGAATATTCGTCTCACATCAAACAAGATTCAGATATAATGTTCATGCTCAACGCTGGCACCAAATAACAATTATTTAGGTCTAATACTAATCCCGAAGGTAGATGTAGAGGTAGTGTGCCGACTGCGATTACATCGACTTTGGAACCATTTCTCACGCGCATCATCACCTCGTCCTTAGCCAATCTTCGCTCAATCTGTAGCCCCTATTTCGAGTTGCGAATATTAGCAACAGAACCAGTATCAAATACCCAGGTGCTACTGCGAGCATTAGTAAGGTACACATCAATAACATGTATATCACATATGCCTTTGTTCACCTTGCCATCCTTCTTATCCGCCAAATACTTGGGGCAGTTCCGCTTCCAGTGATGAGTCTGCTTGCAGTAGAAGCACTCAGTCTCAGGCTTAGGTCCAGACTTGGGTTTCTTCTCCTGAGCAGCAACTTGCTTCCTGTTCTTCTTGAAGTTCCCCTTCTTCTTCGCTTTGCCCTTTTTCTTGAAACTGGTGGTCTTATTGACCATCAACACTTGATTCTCCTTCTTGATTTCTACCTCCGCAGCCTTTAGCATTGCGAAGAGCTCAGGAATTGTGTTATCCATCCCTTGCATATTATAGTTCATCATGAAGCTCTTGTAGCTTGGTGGTAGTGATTGGAGAATTCTGTCAATGACGCTATCCTCCGGAAGATTAACTCCCAATTGAATCAAGTGATTGCAGTACCCAGACATCTTGAGTATATGCTCACTGACAGAACTATTATCCTCCATCTTGCAGCTGTAGAACTTATTAGAGACTTCATATCTCTCAATCCGGGCATTTCTTTGAAATATTAACTTCAACTCTTGGAACATCTCATATGCTCCATGACGTTCAAAACATCGTTGAAGTACCGGTTCTAAGCCATAAAGCATGGCACATTGAACTATTGAGTGGTCATCAGCTTTGCTCTGCCAGACGTTCTTAACGTCGTCAGTTGCATCAGCAGCAGGCCTGGCACTCAGCGGAGCTTCCAGGACGTAATTCTTCTGAGCAGCAATGAGGATAATCCTCAAGTTATTGACCCAGTCCGTGTAATTGCTACCATAATCTTTCAACTTTGCTTTCTCAAGGAATGCATTAAATTTCAATGGAACAACAACACGGGCCATCTATCTACAATCAACATAGACAAGCAAGATACTGTCATGTACTAAGTTCATGATAAATTTAAGTTCAATTAATCATATTACTTAAGAACTCCCACTTAGATAGACATCCCTCTAATCCTCTAAGTGATCACGTGATCCATATCAACTAAACTATGTCCGATCATCACGTGAGATGGAGTAGTTTCAACAGTGAACATCACTATGTTGATCATATCTACTATATGGTTCACGCTCGACCTTTCGGTCTCCGTGTTCCGAGGCCATATCTGTTATATGCTAGGCTCGTCATGTTTAACCTGAGTATTCCGAGTGTGCAACTGTTTTGCACCCGTTGTATTTGAATGTAGAGCCTATCACACCCGATCATCACGTGGTGCCTCAGCATGAAGAACTTTCACAATGGTGCATACTCAGGGAGAACACTTATACTTTGATAATTTAGTGAGGGATCATCTTATAATGCTCCCGTCAATCAAAGCAAGATAAGATGCATAAAAGATAAACATCACATGCAATCAATATAAGTGATATGATATGGCCATCATCATCTTGTGCTTGTGATCTCCATCTCCGAAGCACCTGTCATGATCACCATCATCACTGGCGTGACACCTTGATCTCCATCATAGTATCATTGTCATCTTGCCAATATTATTCTTCTACGACAATCGCTACCGCTTAGTGATAAAGTAAAGCATTACAGGGCGATTGCATTGCATACAATAAAGCGACAACCATATGGCTCCTGCCAGTTGTCGATAACTCGGTTACAAAACAGGATCATCTCATACAATAAAATTTAGCATCATGTCTTGACCATATGACATCACAACATGCCCTGCAAAAACAAGTTAGACGCCCTCTACTTTGTTGTTGTAAATTTTACGTGGCTGCTACGGGCTTAGCAAGAACCGTTCTTACCTACGCATCAAAACCACAATGATAGTTTGTCAAGTTGGTGTTGTTTTAACCTTCGCAAGGACCAGGTGTAGCCACACTCGATTCAACTAAAGTTGGAGAAACTGACACATGCTAGCCACCTATGTGCAAAGCACGTCGGTAGAACCAGTCTCGCGTTAGCGTACGCGTAATGTCGGTCCGGGCCGCTTCATCCAACAATACCGCCGAACCAAAGTATGACATGCTGGTAAGCAGTATGACTTATATCGCCCACAACTCACTTGTGTTCTACACGTGAATATGACATCTATGCATAAAACCAGGCTCTGATACCACTGTTGGGGAACGTAGTAATTTCAAAAAAATTCCTACGCACACGCAAGATCATGGTGATGCATAGCAACGAGAGGAGAGAGTGTTGTCCATGTACCCTCGTAGACCGAAAGCGGAAGCGTTAGCACAATGCGGTTGATGTAGTCGTACATCTTCACGATTCAACCGATCAAGTACCGAATGCACGACACCTCCGAGTTCAGCACACGTTCAGCCCGATGACGTCCCTCGGACTCCGATCCAGTTGAGTGTTGAGGGAGAGTTTCGTCAGCACGACGGCGTGGGGACGATGATGATGTTCTACCGACACAGGGCTTCGCCTAAGCACCGCTACTGTATTATCGAGGTGGACTATGGTGGAGGGGGCACCGCACACGGCTAAAAGATCAACTGATCAATTGTTGTGTCTCTAGGGTGCCCCCCTGTCCCCGTATATAAAGGAGCAAGGGGGGGTGCGGCCAGCCAAGAGGGAGGGCATGCTAGGAGGAGTCCTACTCCCACCGGGAGTAGGACTCCCCCCTTTCCTAGTTGGATTAGGACTTGGGTGGGGAAAAGAGGAGGGAGAGAAGAAGGAAGGGGGGTGCCGCACTGCTCTCCTTGTCCTATTCAGACTAGGGGGGAGGGGCGTGCGGCCCAGCCCTGGCCGCCTCTCCTCTTCTCCTTAAAGGCCCACTAAGGCCCATTAACCTCCAGGGGGTTCCGGTAACCTCCCGGTACTCCGGTAAAATCCCGATTTCACCCGGAACACTTCCGATATCCAAGCATAGGCTTCCAATATATCAATCTTCATGTCTCGACCATTTCGAGACTCCTCGTCATGTCCGTAATCACATCTGGGACTCCGAACAACCTTCGGTATGTCAAAACATATAAAATCATAATATAACTGTCATCGAAACGTTAAGCGTGCGGACCCTACGGGTTCGATAACTATGTAGACATGACCGAGACACGTCTCCGGTCAATAACCAATAGCGGAACCTGGATGCTCATATTGGCTCCCACATATTCTATGAAGATCTTTATCGGTCAGACCACATAACTACATACATTGTTCCCTTTGTCATCCATATGTTACTTGCCCGAGATTCGATCGTCGGTATCTCAATACCTAGTTCAATCTCGTTACCAGCAAGTCTCTTTACTCGTTCCGTAATACATCATCCCGCAACTAACTCATTAGTTGCAATGCTTGCAAGGCCTAAGTGATATGCATTACCAGAGGGCCCAGAGATACCTCTCCGACAATTGGAGTGACAAATCCTATCTCGAAATACGCCAACCCAACAAGTACCTTCAGAGACACCTGTAGAGCACCATTATAATCACCCAGTTACGATGTGATGTTTGGTAGAACACAAAGTGTTCCTCTGGTAAACGGGAGTTGCATAATCTCATAGTCATAGGAACATGTATAAGTCATGAAGAAAGCAATAGCAACATACTAAACGATCGGGTGCTAAGCTAATGGAATGGGTCAGGTCAATCACATCATTCTCCTAATGATGTGATCCCATTAATCAAATGACAACTCATGTCAATGGCTAGGAAACTTAACCATCATTGATCAACGAGCTAGTCAAGTAGAGGCATACTAGTGACACTCTGTTTGTCTATGTATTCACACATGTATTATGTTTACGGTTAATACAACTCTAGCATGAATAATAAACATTTATCATGATATAAGGAAATAAATAATAACTTTATTATTGCCTCTAGGGCATATTTCCTTCACCAGTTGATGTTTTTTCATGTTATTTACATCGCACGCAATCCATACCAAATGGAGTTCAAAAGCTGCTAAACTTTTTGTGGATTTTTTGGACAAGAAGACATTCAATGGGCCGGAGAAGCGCCTGGGGGTGCTCCGAGGGGAGCACAACCCACCAGGGTGCGCCCTAGTGGGTTGTGCCCACCTCGGGTGCCCCTGGACCGCCTCATTGCTCTATAAATACCCCAATATTCTAGAAACCATAGGGGAGTCGACGAAAATCAATTCGAGCCGCCGAAGAGTCCAGAACCACCAGATCCAATCTAGACACCATCACGAAGGGGTTCACCACTTCCATTGGTGCCTCTCTGATGATGCTTGAGTAGTTCTTTGTAGACCTTCCGGTTCGTAGTTAGTATCTAGATGGCTTCCTCTCTCTCATTTGATTCTCAATAGAATGGTCTCTTGGAGATCCGTATGATGTAACTCTTTTGCGGTGTGTTTGTTGGGATCTGATGAACTTTGAGTTTATGATCAGATCTATCTCTTTTTATCCATGAAAGTTGTTTGAGTTTCTTTGCTCTCTTATATGCATGATTGCTTATAGCCTCATATTTCTTCTCTGATATTTGGGTTTTGTTTGGCCAACTTGATGTATTTATATTGCAATGGGAAGAGGTGGTTTGTAGTGGGTTCGATCTTACGGTGCTTGATCCAAGTGACAGAAGGGGAACCGACACGTATGTATTGTTGCTACTAAGGATAAAACGATGGGGTCTTCTTCTACATAAATAGATCTTGTCTACATCATGTCATCGTTCTTATTGCATTACTCTGTTTCTCCATGAACATAATACACTAGATGCATGCTGGTTAGCGGTCGACGTGTGGAGTAAGAGTAGTTGATGCAGGCAGGAGTTGGTCTACTAATCTTGGATGTGATGCCTATATAATGACCATTGCCTGGATATCGTCATGATTATTTGAAGTTCTATAAATTGCCCAACAGTAATTTGTTTACCCATCGTTTGCTATTTTTCTTGAGAGAAGCCACTAGTGAAACCTACGGCCCCCAGGTCTCTTGTCATATTATTTGCTTTTGCAATCTATTTTATTTTCCCTTTTATTTTCAGATCTATTAAACCAAAAATACAAAAATACCTTGCTGCAATTTATTTTATTTGGCGTTCGATCTATCAATATTTACAACTCTCTCACGTCTATTTGCCAATATCTGGCGCCGTTACCCGAAAGGGATTGACAACCCCTTTTACACGTCGGGTTGCGAGTATTTGTTATTTGTTTGTAGGTGTTGTTTACGTAGTGTTGCCTGGTTCTCCTACTGGTTCGATAACCTTGGTCTCATCATTGAGGGAAATACCTACCGTCGCTGAGCTACATCATCCCTTCCTCTTTGGGGAAATACCGACGTAGTTCTAGCAGACATCAGGGCAGCTCCCCGAGCCTGCCTCCCGAGGAGCGGAGGTTTCTATGCATGTACTCAACCTCACAAGGATCTTGATGACCTAAGCCAAGATGACCAAGGCCAGGCGGAGGCCAACGGGTGCAAAGTAGGACAGTTTCCTCTTTGTTGCTAAGGAGGCAAGAACGTATGCAGGCTCCCAAGGGATCCCCCAAAGGTTTCCATTCCGGTGCAACAAGACCACCACGAGCTCGGCAGGACGGATGTCATCGTCGAGCCCACCTATGTGTCACGACTAGAAGCTTTGCAGGCAAAGACCACCTTTCGTCGGGATAAGATGTACTTCCTGTCCCCTTGCAAATTGGCCGCTATGGAATCCCTTCCCGCCTAAGCTATGAGGGAAGAGGACCGAGGCCACTATAAGTTGTCGCAACAAACCACGGCCACCTAAGGGACCAAAGGTCCCTTGCTAGTTCAGCAGCAGGAGACATCACATTGCACAAAGAGCAGAAGAGCGCGGGGCAGCATGACAAAGATCACACAAGCAATTTCAACCCTTCTACCTTGTTTCCATCTGCACTGACTCTCCTTTCAGGGTTGGAAGCAAATCCATGTGGGAATCACACATGTGACAGGACCTCATAGAAATCTTTTCTTTTTACCTTGTCCAAGATGTGCACAGCTGGTGCCATATCCCGTGGTTTACCTTCATCTTGCACCTGCAAATCCTGTCTGACACCCAGGTGTGTCAAATCAATATTAAGAAGTGTGTCGATAATGTTGTCACATATATTTTTCTTGATGTGCATCACATCAAGATTATGCCGCAGATCCAAATCTTTCCAATACTCCAACTCCCACAAAGTGGACCCATGGGTAAACAATAATCTCTCTTTTGCCCTGTCACGCTTCCTTTTCCCACTACCATTACCAGGATGGTTTCCTGGTGTAATATGCCTGAAATTCTCTAATTCCACTTGCAACTCATCGGCGGTGAGCCTCTTTGGCGCATCACGGTTTTCATTCTTTGCATTGAACACATGTGTTTGGTATTTTCTAGGATGCGGCTTATCCTTGGCAAGGAAAATGCAGTGTCCAATGTAACAAATCTTGCTAAGTATTGCGTATGATAGCGGATTCCATGTGTCGTTCACCCTGACATAGTGCCCAAACCCGGATAATCATGGATGCACCAAACTATAACGGCACGCAGAAAGAAATCAGCTGGTGGGCTGCTATATAGGTCTCGAGTGAGAACACCCCTCCATAGCTGTTGAAGTTCCTCCACAAGAGGCTCCATGAACAAATAAAAATCCTTTCCGGGACTTTTTGGACCTGGGATGAGCAAGGCCATCATGTAGTTTGATTCTTTGGTGCAGACATTTGGAGGCATGTTGTAAGGGATAACAAGCACTGGTCACAGGCTATATGTGGCGCTCTGGTGGCCAATTGGGTTAAATCCATCTGAAGCTAAGCCAAGTCTAATGTTTCTCGGGTCAGCAGCAAAGTTTTCTTGTTTCTGATTGAAGCTTTTCCACTAACTACCATGTGATGGATGGTTCATTACATTCTAAACTCTATACTCCTAGTTCCTAGAATGCCACAGTACATCCTCTCTTGATTCACCATCATGAAACAACCTCTGCAATGTTGGTGTAATTGGAAAATGTCTCAGAACATTATGAGGAATCCTCTTCACAACATCGCCATCTTTCCATCTGGATGATTTGCATTTCGGGCATTCACTTAAGTTGGCATAATCCTTCCGGAATAGAACACAATTATTCTTACAAACATGGATCATATCATATCCAATTACAACTGCATGAAGGAAATTCTTCATTTTACTGTAGGTGTGTGGAAGCTCAGACGCATCTGGGAAAGCTTTGCAGAAAGCAGCCAACATCGCATCGGATGATTTGTTGGTGATCCGCTCAGATGTCTTCACATGAAGAAAGGTGACCATAGCTGAGAATACTGACATCTTATTTCCTGGGGTGACAGCCACGTTGCATTGTTCCAACATCCGGGCCCACCATTTTTCTTCTGTAGGTGAAAGTTCACGGAATGCATGAGCATTTCATAAAACTATTTCAATGTTGGTCAAACTCACTGGATCTGCCAGCACCTCCTCCTCCTCTTCCACCTGAGCATCAGGCAGATCAAGATGGTGATCTGCTGCTTCCAAGTAGTCAATAACATTGATGTTCACAGGTTCACCATGATGAACCCACCACGTATATGTGACCGACATCCCATACAAGTGTAGATTATTTTGCAAAGTTGACTGGGGTCTTGTAACTGAATTCATACAACTACTACACCGGCAGAACACATCTGATTTTGGACCACCGTACTCAGCTCTGATAAAGTTCATGAAGTTTTCAACCCCCTCAACATATGCAGCGGAGAATCTTTGAGCAAAAGTTATCCAAGTCATGTCCATCTGTTAGACATACAAATTAGTTCTTCTACTAGATATTAGAGGAAAAACATATATGCTTTTTTATGAAGTCCAGAAAAAAACCTAGGTCGATGTCTAAAGCTATGGCAAGATATTTGGACGAGCAGATCTAAGTAACGAAATATATGTAAAGCTAATTCAGCAAACAGATTTGAGTGCTAAATTATGGAAGGCTGTTTCAGCAGTCAATGATGCCGAGCACACAGCCATCGAACTATCAAAGGCCATCGCAGCAACAAAGATCAAGTATAAAATGGTGTAGAGCAATTTCACCTAACAGATTGGCTACTAGATCATGGCAATCTACGTCACAAGAAATATATGGCAGGATATTTTAGCATCTAATCGGCCTTGGCATGCCATCTCAGCTAAGAAGATTGAGTGCAGAACAGGGCAAGGAAGCTTCTTAAGCAGAGCACATTGACTGTAAACTACTTCGGCAAACAGTGAGATTAACAACGTCTATCATCTAACATTCGCGCTACACCGACATGCACGGGGCCTCAGTCTGGAATGCGCGTACTGTGGGAGAAGCTGACCGCCGTGCGTCTCCACATGAACGTCGCCAGCGGTGGCGGCGCTGACCGCCATGCGCCTCCACAAGAACGTCGCCAGCGGTGGAGGCGCGGCTAGAGGACGACAGTCTACGAGTGCGTACTGTGGGAGCGAGAGGATAGCCGTGCGTCCCCCTCGGCGAACTGCGGCACCGAAGTATCGGCGCGGCGGGGAGGGCGGCTTTGGCGGAGCGAATGGAGTGGAGGGGACGTGGGGAGGGGGTTTGGGGAATATTATTGGCTAGTTGGCCGACGGGCGGTTGAATCTAGGATTTGGGAGGATTTTCGCGGGGTGGGCGGGGGGAGTTTGGCGCATGGTCGGTTTCTCCAAGTGTAGTCCCACGTGTCAGTGTAGAGGCAAGCCGAGGCGCATTCCGTTTGTGTGAGCCGTGTGCAGGACCGAACGTGTGTGGGGTGCAATGCGACCGCGACAGGGGTTCTATGAGTGTACCACCTTTTTTCCTTTTAAACTAGGTGCTTCGCCCCCTCAGAAAAAACTTGTTATCGTGCGATCCATTGATACTACTACTAGTAATCCGATAATCCCGACTAAAACGGCGTGGCCGGGTCTTTTCCCGCGCGATATGGTGGGAGGTTGGCTTAGTTGTGTTTTTTAGGACCAGTAATGCTACACCTACATAATCCCAGTTACGTAATTAACGTAATGTGAAATGTGTGAGCTGTTAATTGTAGATTGGGAGGAGGTAGGGGCCCACCACCATGAAAATCAGGGGAGGAGAGATAGAGACAATTTACGTTAACCCTTTCGTAGGTTCCCATAGATGTAGAAAGATGTGAAATGCATGATTGTGTAGTGGACGTACTATTGGAGTGCCTAAGATAAATAGTGTATGTATAGACCATATGTGTTTATTTTTACTTCGCGTGTTAGCTTTGTCTCGGTTCAATAAAAAGCAGAGTTGGTGATGATGGTGTGCCTGTCATCCTGCAATATAGGGGGTCCGATCTATATCTAATGGATAGGAAGGAAACTATGACAATTTACCGGCACTCCTCTCCACATTTGCAGATAAGGCCTTCCCTCGTTCATCCTTTTCTCCCACAAGATCTTGATCTTCCGTGCAACGCACGGGAATCTTGCTAGTACTCCTACAATATACTATATTATTGTGAAAGTTCATATACACCGGCCGAGATTAATGCAAACATGACTGATTTTCATTACATTTCGAACTTTTATAGGACAGAAATATAAAAGAAACCTGACCCTAAACCTATTCTACGGCGGCGACCGACGTCCTCCATCTGCGATCTTTATGTACGGGGGCGAGGTTCAAGACCCGTGAAGTGAAGGTGCGGTCTCCGGTGAGGAAGAGTAGAACACGGGATACGAATCGGCCAGTTGGCACACCATGCCCTGCCGCCTCCCATGCCCTACTCATCCTCGGTGGAGTCCCCAACCTTAGCGTTGCCGGATGTTGGACGCCGGCAACTAGGACACGTGGCTGACGGTGCTCCCGTCATCGGCCGCCAGGATGGCCACCGCATGTGCGGTCGCGTCCGCGTCCGGCTGGGCTGCTATTGCATCGCGACAGGCGACTTGAGCGAGGGCGGCGACCTTGAGCTTCATCCCCGAAGACAAGCTCTCCCGCAGAGCGTGCGCGTTTGCGGTCATGGCGGATGTGGTGCCAGGTAGGAGGATGATGCGCTATGGTGTGGAGGTTAGCTGGGCCTTACCGCTTTAAGTAACGCATTATGGTGAGGCCAAGCATCCTGGCGCTTCATTAAGTCACTGGAGTTGGTTCCTCGGGCACCGAGCCTCTTAACGATGGCATACGGACGGACGGCATGAATGCGGGCGGCTGGCGCCGGTTGGGAACGCACCACACAACGGCGCGAGGGACGAGTGTTTTTGCTGTGCTAGGGTAGTTAGCTACGGTCATGGCAATGTTGGAGATGCCCTTTGCTCACATGCGGTCGACGCATGTCATTGAAAAAGCAAGACGACCCGGCATGGTCTCAGGTCCTGAGAATGCAGTTGGCGGTGCTACGCCATTTAGCGGATGTGTCCCGGCGCCCCGTGCATCCTCGATGAGCCGGGTGTTGGGGTGTGTTTGGATTGTGGCCAAAGTGCACCTTACCAAAATTTTGGTCATGACCCAAAGATTGGTCTTTGTTTGGATGGTTGCCATTTTTTGGCATGCCAATGAACTCTAGCCAACTCTAGTTCATTTTTCTTGCCAATGTTGGCCAAATCATGGGAAACCAAAACCTCAACCAAAATTTTGGCTACCCAATGCTTTGATGGGGCAACCTTGGGCACAAACCAAACATACTGTTGGCCGTGCCACATCACTACCGCCACCCTCGGCACACTGAAACCGACCGTGTCTAGCGACGATGAGCGTGTCGCTCATCGCGGTCGCCGTGTCCAGAGGCGGTGCTGGAGCTGCGCCACCTTGTTGGCCCCCACGACTGACATGAACGGTTGCTGGTGGTGAGGAGGTCATGGGACAGCTCCTCCATTGGACTGGTCTGCGCTACGTCGTCCAGACAGGTGTGCCCCACATGTCAGTTTCCCTGTTTTCCCGGCAATATTCGAGCATCAGTGATCTGCGTTGCGCATTAGGCCTTTCACTATATAGGCAAAGCGAGACAACTTATTGTTTATTTTAGCCATTCAAGTATAATCATGTGGCGTTTGCTTATTTCTCATTCCTCTCCAACCCTCTTCTCCATCGATCATGTCGCCCTCCGGTCAAGTCCATCCTCCCGCATGCCTCATTTGAACATTCCACTGAGTATCATTCGCATGTGGGCCTAGACCATGCTTGTATTTCCATTGTTTTGTAATTTGTCCCACATGCATACAAACAAACGGTTTGTTTAAAGTTTCACTTTGCCGCCACTATGTGTCACTTTGTGTCTTAGTTTTGACATCCTATTCGATTCATGCCCTAACACATGTTGACGAGATCGATTGATGTTCAGAGATCAATTGTGTGTCGTGCAAGGAGATAAAGGTTTGGTCTATTTCTATGATAGAAATGACGTGCGGGGGGTCTGTGGGGATCAGAGGGAGTATATTGTATGTTCATAAGCAAAATGAACGTATTGTACCCACCCTAGTCCTCTTTCAATCGATCTCCGGACCCCAAGATGAAAACGAGAGAGAATGAGTGGGGGCATGTGTGATACCTAAGGCGGATTTAAAATTTTGAACCGGTGATCATAGCATCCAGAAATCACATATAAAGGGTATTCAATGTTCGTTTCGTTTTTGAACGTACAATATACTCCCTACTATCCTTTCTAGTTTACATATAAGTTTTATATGTAGTCAATGTATCTCTACTTTGATCAAAAAAGTATCAACATTCAACAATGCCCAATCAATATTGTTAGATTCGTACGTACTCCTAGATTTGTACTTGAGATGGTTTCCAATTTGTTTTCAACCACGTGAATGTGCTTGTTCTCGCGCATGTTGTTCCTACTAGGATTTCGCCACGTATAGGCAGTCCAATAGTAACTTTTTTTAAGCTCCCTATCCAATAGTACTAGTGGAGTACAAACAACATCTTTACTAGAGTATGTAGTGCTCATAGTAGTACTCCCTGCTTCCATTTATATAGGGCCTATGTGGAGGAGAGAGATGTGAAAAATTAAGGGGAGTGAGCTCTCATGCAAGAGCCTAGCTATATATGCATTCCTATAAATACAATAAATATGAAGAAAGAGATGGAGAGGAGATGGAAAAAAGTACTAATACAATAGCCAACCTTATAATTATTTTGCGGGAAATAGCCAACCTTATAGCCCGCACTACTGTATGAGTGCATATAATAGATGATGGCTATAGATGGCATGGCAGTTCCTTATAGCCATCGACTGGCTATAATATTAACCTTGATCTAATGCGTTTTTCAAAACCGCATTTGACTATTGACAAGATTAATAGTACATGAGATGTATAATGTGAAAATTATATGATTGGAAGCTCCTTTCACATACGAATTCGACCGTTTGCTTTGTGTAAGTTACATGTCATATATTATTACTCTAACATTTGGTCAAAGTTAGCCTCGAAAAACGCATTAGGCCCTGTATAGTAAATGGAAGGAGGGAGTAGTAGTGGAAGTGGATCCTCCGACATAGGTATCCCTGCCTTAACCTCCCTTTCGGTCACTTACTGGTGGACCCCATGCTTGCTAGGCCCCACATGTCAGTTACTCGATGGGTTCAACCACATCAGAGGATCCTCATCCATCATATACTCCCTCTGTTTTTATTTACCCCGCATAAAACGGAGGGAGTGGTAGTATAAATGACGCGGGCGGGGGACGGGGAGGGACGTCGGTTTTCTCTCAACTCTGGTCCCACAAGCGAGCGAAAACGCAAGACGAAGCGCGTTCCATTCCGTGAGCAACATGGAGGGTCCAGCGTGCCGGGCTGCAACGTGAACGCGACAAGAGCGATGTACAGTCAAAACTGATTAACCGGTCATCGCCGGAACCACTATTCACACCAGAACCTTCGCTGCTCGGCCTACGCCAGCCACTGCCCTAAAACCACACCTAAGCTCTAGCCCCTTCCCCCACATTTCGATCCCCTAGCCCGCATCAAGCATCCCCTAGTTCGCCGGAAAGCCATGGTGTGCCACAAGATCACATACTACAAGATGCTCACGCCGGAGCGCCGCGCAGAAATCGCGGCGGCGGTCGGCGGCACAGACCTCCGTTCCCAAGCTCGCTTTACGGCGGGCCAATCCCCGAGTTCTCTGGAGCCAAGCTACAAGGAGGAGGAAGCCGATCCAATGTTCATGGCGGAGGTCATGGCGCAGAAGGCCCCCGATGGGTATGAGACGATGGACGTCAACTTCGTGCCGGCGTCCGAGTCCCCCATGGTGCAGGCGGACCGTTGTTTCAACCTGGCGATACTAACGGAGGACCGGAAGGGAGAGGCTCAACTTGACATAGAGCGCGCGCATGCCGCTGCCATTGAGGCTGTCCTGTAGGCAGAACCGGATGTCGTGGATGTGAACCGGGCAGCGGAGGCTCAACTTGAGGCGGAGCGTGCGGATGCCGCTGCCATCGAGGCCCTCCTGCAGGTGGAACCAGACATCCTGGACTTGAACGGAGCGACAGAGGCTCAACTCAATGTGGAGCGCGTGGATGCCACTCTCATCGAGGCCCTCCTGCAGGCAGAACCGGCCGTCCTGGACTTGAACCGGGCGGTGGAGGCTCGACTCGACATGGAGCGCGCAGATGCCACTGCCATCGAGGCCCTCCTACAGGCGGAACCAGACGTCCTCAACTTGAACCGGGCGGTCCTCCCGTCCGTTCAGAGCGGCCGCACGCTCTGTGTGAACGGGTAGCTGGAGGCCGAGGACAACCACGATGCAGAGACACACGTCGGCAGCTACGGCTGGTTCACGCCGGCAGACAAAGACGACAAGGTTTTCTTGTTCCACGAGGTGCCACATGGAGCGTTTAACTGGTCAACTAGTCGTGTCTTGAGCAAATACAGAGTTGTATGGTGAGCCCGTGACTATATAATAACCACAAAACATAAATGGTGACCGTAATGAGTGGATTCTGAAGTCCAATGTACGTATCGTGCTTTCGCTTCAAATGCAATGATCGTCACTATATATATCGCGAGAGAAAGATGAAACATGTGTAAATGTGCTGGGGGCTTACTTTTAGAGGACGTGGAGATAGTTTGTGTGCGTACGTGAAAGGGGCGTAGAGGGGGGTATGCGGTGGAGAGAGAGAGATGCTATTCGTTTCTCTTTATTATGACTAACTTTATATATAGTATAAAAATATACAAATTCACAGTGTGGAATAAATATTATTGTGGGCACCATGCAATGCAAATTAGCGTTCATACTCCTCCTTATAACTTTGTAATGTTGTATATATGTAGAAATTCTAAAATAATTTTTAGGCCACACTTTATTCAAAAGGAATGTTGTATGCGAAATAAACGTGAAGAGAGGGCTTTTTAGATCAATGGGGTACATGATATAACATGTGTGAATGTGTAGTTGATGCATTTGGCAAGGCCTAGAGAGGTATGTGTGTGTATTACGTATTCGAGAGAGGCATGGATAGAGGGGCCGGCAGGGCGGGGGGCATGGGAGAGATAACACGAGAAATGAGAGTGGTCTAGAGAGAGAGAGACGAATATGACGTCACGGCGAGAGATTCCAGGAGAATATGAGTGTGTATTTGCAGGGGGAGTGGATAGAGGCACCAGGAGAATATATTTTTTGTGTGGTGTCTGTGTTGGTATGTGTGGGTGTGAGAAGATAACGAGACATGGAGGCAGAGGGTGTGTCACCACGTGAGGTCTGGTGGGTCAAGCTGAGGCCCTTCGTTCGGTTCTGTCACGCGCCACATTGGTCGGCCCGTGACGCATTTAGGGAGACCCATGGATGACTAGTCGTACAAGACAAAGATAGCATAATTGTGAAGGACTCTATGTCCACTGACAAAGCCGACTAGGATTTGTAACCCTAGGTTCTCGGACTAAGGGGCATTCTACAGAATGCTCTGCTAGAATCATACTCGTCGATTATGAAGAGAGGTGTGAGACAATGCGTGAGAGACAGGCCTAAAGATATTGTGCTTACATGAGACATGTAGGCAGGTCTATGTATATAGAAAGGGTCGATGGGGATTGTGCGCGTGTATGCTTGCGAGAGGAAGAGTGCTTGTGATAAAGGTTAGTGAAAACAGTCGTAAATGGTTACGAGAGGGAGGGATGGTTATATCGAGAGCATGTGTGCAAGAAAGACACCTCGGGAGAGAGTGTGTGAGAATGTGTGAGAGGCCACCGATGGAGAGTTAAACTACAGATAAAAGACTGTTGTACACATTGATTAAAGATATAAATTGTATCCAAATATTAGGATGGGATCATGATATTTGCAATTCGCGTAAGGAACGGTCATTGATCCATCAGACATCTAGATTCTATCAAATTTGAGCATGTCTATGTTATTATTCCACATAATTGATCCACATAGTTAGTATTTTGAACTCCGAACAATGCATCGCTTTAGCAATCGAATATAAACATGAGTATAGTTCATGTTGTGTGTGTAAAGCACATTATATATACGAAAGTTACACAATGAACATTATAAATGGCTACCTATGAACTAGCATACATTTGAATTCAACATCAGGTCGTTTAAAAAATCAAATTCAACATGAAGTCCATTCAATTATTTGAATTTGATAGCATGGCATTTGTAAATCATACCTAAATTATGGGGGCACCAATATTTGCTCTGGTTTTGTACATAATAGCATATCCAGTTGTGTACAAAATAGATTCAAATTTAGCTCCTCCATTCCAAAATAATCGTAGTTATAGGATTTTCAAGTGTCAAAATTTCAAAAAGAAGCGGATAATTTATGAGGGTTTCAAACATACAAGGTCAAATTTAACGTTGTCTATTTAGGTCAATACTCAAAGTTCAAGAGCACTCTAAATGTGAATGCTTGTGTTTCAAAATTTCAAACGAAGCGCCAAAAGAGCCTCTACTCACCCGAAACCGCATGAGACCAATGTTTGGTAGTACATGGAAATTACTTTTCTAATAACTCCGACACGTGAAACCTACCGGCCCGACGTCAAAAGGTCTAAACCGGGTTAGGTTTGTAGCTTCATATAGACGCCACGCAAACGCCTCCAAAAAATATTCATACACAATGGCCACCTAAGCACAAATCCACGGGGCCGAAATCGCTCCCACCCACTATTTGGCACACTTGGGATTACCATCCTACCCCTGACACGTAGTAGGTCCGAAATTTAAGAGGGACGCAAAGTTTGTACTTTCCCCAAATTTCAGACAAGTGTGTCCCATCTTCTGTTCAAAAAAGCCAGAAACAAGGGCGTCCCAGACCGAAACATGGTTCTCCCACCTCCCCCCGCCCACCCGTTCGATTCCCCATTCGTACTCCGTGAGCGCAAAACTACCTCTCCACCAGCCGTGAAACCTAGGCGTCCTCCGTCTGCCACCCCATCCCACACATCAACCGCCGCCCTCGTCCATCCCCACCCGTCCGATTCCCCATTTGTACTCCGTGGGCGCAAAACTACCTCTCCACCAGCCATGAAACCTAGACGTCCTCCGCCCGCCACCCCATCCCACACATCAACCGCCACCCTCCTGCATCATGCCAGAGCCGATACCCCAACGTCGTCTTCCACAGCAACCTCAACCACAACGCCCTCCACGGCTAGTAGTTGAAGCCAAGGTCGAGCTGTCCGTACCTGAGCCAGTTCAACCACGCCATCCTACGCCTCACCGCTGCTGCTCCAACTTCGCCACCCTCCACCGCACCAGAGTTGTTCCTGCTACGCCATCCTTCGCCGCCTCAGATCTGCTTCCCCTCTGCCGATATACGGCCACGGCAACACAGTCAATAATTTGGCCATGGGTTTGTCCAAGGATCCACGATTCTCCAAAACATCGGTTCCCCCGGGAGAAAAACAAGATCGCCGCGACATATGGAGGAGAACACACTGGAAACCGATAAGGGTACTCTCTTCCCTTATTTGTGCAAATCATACTTGTCTGCTTGCACGATATTCATCCCACATAAGACACTAGTTGACTACTTCTTCTTGATACTAGATGTTCCTAGTAACTCGCGATGCACAAGGTTTCTCCTCATATACTATTTCACCTTAGCTAGAGGTCCGTCGCCCCCCCCCCCCTGAATTTCAATTCCTGGTCACACTAGTAGAAAAAGGGTCAAATGTCAAGCACATTAGTGCCGGTTTGATTTTGAGCCGGCACTAATGTATGCATTAGTGCCGGTTCCAACGGCTAGCCGGCCGCTCTCATTAGTACCGGTTCGTGGCGAACCTTTATCACCGGTTCGTGCCATGAACCGGTAATAAAGTGAGTGGTGGGGGAATGTTGTTAGTCTGGGGTCCCTCCAGCACCTTTACTACCTGGTTATCACGAACCGGTACTAAAGGTCGTCCTACATAAACCCTTCGTCCACCCGAGCTCGCTCTATTCTTCCCCTTTCCCCTCTCCTCTCTGTTCTTCCCCTCTTCCTCTCGAGCTCATCACACATTTTTCCCAACATTTGTCAAGATTTGAAGGCCCCCATCCATTCAAATGATCACAAAGGTTAGCAACTTTGTCCTTTCATCTCTCATTGCTAGATTAGCTCTTGCAATGCTTTATATAGTGATTAATTTGTGAGTTTAGTAATTTTGGAGGAATTATATGTTCTAGTATTTGATTTATATGCAATTTGAGGTCAAAAATAACACTTAGTTTGCATATCTAGGTGTGGTTTACCTAGTGCCTTCTAAATCACCATCGTAACCACCGTCGATCGCCAGCACCGTCCTGTCGCCGGCACGACCTTGCTGTGAGCCTCTTGTTCATGAATGTTTTATATAAAAAAATTGATATTTGTGTGATTTGGATATATAGTTACTCGTATAATTATCTTGCACGTACATTGTTTGTTATACATAGTGCCATGGTTTTGATATGAGTCCCCGTTGGCCCTCGTCCTTGTATGATCCGGATGTGGTATACTCTCTTTTAAAACTATTTGTTGCATTTTGTGTTTATGACAAATTGTGCCCATCAAGTTGACATAGATATTTTTATGTAGGAGGTATGTGAACCGGAAATTCCAACCGACCCTATTGTTGAGAGGTTAAATTTAGTTGAAAGAGAAAACGAGGATTTGAAATAAAAATTGAAAAGAATTGAGGGGGAGAAGATGGAATTGGAGTTGCATGTTGCCGATGTCGTCGATGATCACAAGATCAAGATGGAGAAAATGCGCTTAAAGATTATAAAGATTAGAAAATATGCCATTCATAGTGAGGCTTGGTATCATTATGCTGTTGGATCAATTGTTACCTTAGTTGCGATCTTGATCGCATTTGTTGTTGCATTTAAATTATTTAGCTAGAGAGTTATTTGTTTGTTGCATTTAAGTGTTGTATGAACTATATATATGTATGAACTTTATGTATGAACTTGTATTAATTTGGTCTTTTCGGTGTTGTGTAATGAAGATGAGCCGACAATGGATGTATGATGACCGATGCTCTCCCGAGTTTATTAATGGCGTGCAAACTTTTCTTCTTGCGGCTGAGGAAAACAAGCGGGCGGATGGTTTTATGCCTTGTCCATGTGCTGTCTGTAAGAATGATCACAATTACTCTACGTCAAGAACCATTCACGTCTACCTGTTTAAGTCCGATTTCATGCCCCACTATAATGTTTGGACCAAGCACGGAGAAAGATGGGTTATGATTGAAGACAATGAAGAATAAGAGGACGACGACAGCTATCCTGGCCATGTGTTCCCTGAATACGATGATACAATAATGGTGGAAGAAGCTGAGCTGGCAATGCGGGAAGAAGCTGAAGAAGAGGCATCAGATGGGCCAGCTGATGATCTAGGTCAGGCCATTGCCGATGCAAAGAGAAACTATGCAAGTGATTTGGAGAAGAAGAAGTTGCAGCACATGTTAGAGGATCACAATAAATTGTTGTACCTGAATAGCGAAGCTAACAAGAAAAAGTTAGGCACCACACTGGAATTGCTGCAATGGAAGGCAGAGAATGGTGTATCTAACAAGGTATTTGGAAAGTTGCTGGTAATGATAAAGAATATGCTTGCAAAGGACAACGAATTGCCCGAGAGTACGTATGAAGCAAAGAAGATACATGCATGCCCTAATGACTGCATCCTCTACCATTGTGAGAACGAGGATTTGAACGCTTACCCGGTATGCGGTGCATTGCGCTATAAGATCAGCCGCGATGACCCTGGTGATGTCAAGGGCGAGCGCCCCAGGAAGAAGATTCCTGCCGAGGTGATGTGGTATGCTCCTATAATAACACGGTTCCAAAACAAAGAGCATGCCAAGGTGATGCGATGGCACAGAGAATACCGTAAGAAAGACGGAAAGTTGAGAGTACCCACTGACGGGTCACAGTGGAGAAAATCGAGAGAAAGTACGGGAAGGAGTTTGTAGATGACGCAAGGAACATATGGTTTGGTCTAAGCGCAGATGGCATTAATCCTTTTGTGGAGCAGATCATCAACCATAGCACCTGGCCTATGACTCTATGTTTGTATAACCTTCCTCCTTGGTTGTGCATGAAGCGGAAGTTCATTATGATGCCAGTGCTCATCCAAGGCCCTAAGCAACCTGGCAACAACATTGATGTGTACCTAAGGCCATTAGTTGAAGAACTCTTACAGCTGTGGAATGGAACAGGAGTACGTGCGTGGGATGAGTACATGGGGGAAGACTTTGACCTAAAGGCATTGCTGTTCGTGACCATCAATGATTGGCATGCTCTCAGTAACCTTTCAGGACAAACAAACAAGGGATACCGTGCATGCACGCACTATTTGGATGATACCGACAATATATATTTGGACAATTGTAGGAAGAATGTGTACCCAGGACATCGTCGATTTCTTCCGAGCAGGCATCCCGTAATAAAGAAAGGCAGTCATTTCAAAGGTGAGGCAGATCACCGGATGAAGCCTCGCCACCGTACTGGTGCTAATGTACATGATATGGTCAAGGATTTGAAGGTAGTCTTTGGAAAGAGTCCTGGTGGACAACCTATTCCAAATGACGCTGACAGACGCGCACCCATGTGGAAGAAGAAATCTATATTTTGGGACCTGCCCTATTGGAAAGACCTAGAGGTCCGCTCCACAATCGACATGATGCACGTGACGAAGAAACTTTGTGTAACGCCCCGAGACCGATGTGCCAGGTGTCCTCCAGTTATTCGCTGTTGTTGCCTTGTCTTTGCTTGCGTGTCATGCATCTCATATCATGTCATCATGCCATCATGTCATAAATCTTTTGCATCTCAACTAAATAAATTGTGTGGATCTTCGATCCATTTAAACCGAGCGAAGAGGGACTTCTCTTTATAACATATCCTCCTAATATTTAGGGAGCTATTATAAATATTCCATTAATTTGGAATCACCAAAACACACTTACATGTAATTCCCCAGGCCTTTGTTATCTCACATCTTGACCTCAAACTTTGCCCATATTTTTTTTTCTCTTTCATCGCTTTCCCGATCTCCACAAAAATTCCGAACATTTTTGGACTCTCCAAAAATGTTTTGTTAATTCAATCTTATTTGAATCACATTCAAAAGTGTTTGAATGCAATCCTCCCAAGCAATGCTAAATGCATTTTCTCGGAACGAACTCATTTTTATGAGTCCAGGAGATTTAGCCGCATGCCCAAATGTTTTCTCTAACCCCTCTTTTTCCATTTTTATCATCTCTTTACTTTCTGTTAAAGGAAAATGAGGGAGAGAGAGGAGAGAGCCCAACAGGCTGGCCTTTAGGGTCCATCCCTAGGCCCAGCCGCACCCTGCCTCATCCCTAGGCTATCTAGCACCTGGGCTGCCCAATCTCCGCAGCCAGGCCGGCCCATTTGCGGCAAGCCCACCTGGCCTCACCTAACCTAACCCTAGGCCTGGCCGTAACCTCTCCCTCCCGATCTTTTCCTCGCACCCCGCGCCACCAGGAGAGCAGCGCATCGCACCAGGGGCCTCAATCCCATCTCTCCCAGCAGCCCGCCTCGCTCGACTCCCTCCACCAGCGCCGATCCGCTTGTCCTTCCCGTTCTCCAGCTCCTCAATCCGCCCGCGCCATGACCGAGCTGGGCCCCTACTCCGACGCGGTTGCGCCTCAGCGCTGCCGTCCTCCATGGCTGCTGCCGGCGAGCCCCTGCTCTGCTGCACCTGCCTCACAACCACTTCCTTTTGCACCAGTATCCCCGTGAGCTACCGGATCATCGAAATGTTTCCACGGCATCATTTCCGTTTTGTCTCAGTGGCACCCCTTTCTTTCCACCACAGTGGGCAATGCTTCATAATGTTCTTATCAACTTTTTCATAAAAATTGCAAAACTTCCTCATGTCATGCACATCATGATAATAACATTTAAATGTTTAAAATTGTTGTTGCACCAAATTGATAAATGCATATGGGGATTTATCGGGTTTGTTGTTTATTATATCCGGCCCCATTTAAATTATTTAGGTGGTTTAGTCTTGTTATGTTTCACCTCTTGCCATGTTAACCAACATTTAATATTGTTGAGTACCTAAACAAGAGAGAACTAAATAAGTCATGTGGTGTTCCGTCAATATGCAACTAGTTGCATATTGAGCTCCACTTAATTTGTAGGTTTGTTTTGTGCATTTTCCATGCCATGTTTCTTTAAAACGGACATGCATCATACTTGGTTGTGCATCATGCCATGATTATGGGGTGGTTGTTTACTATGTTGTTTGTTTCTTTCCGGTGTTGCTTCCTCAGGTTAGTTCCGATAACGTCGCGTTTGTCAGGACCCGTTCGACTACGTCCGTTTGTCTTCTTCATGGACTCGTTCTTCTTCCTTGCGGGATCTCAGGCAAGATGACCATACCCTCGAAATCACTTCTATCTTTGCTTGCTAGTTGCTCGCTCTTTTGCTATGCCTATGCTGCGATACCTACCACTTGCTTATCATGCCTCCCATATTGTTGAACCAAGCCTCTAACCCACCTTGTCCTAGCAAACCGTTGTTGGGCTATGTTACCGTTTGCTCAGCCCCCCTTATAGCGTTGTTAGTTGCAGGTGCAGATTGAAGTTTGTTCCTTGTTGGAACATGGAGATGTTGTTCCTTGTGGGAACATGTTTACTTGTTGGGATATCACAATATCTCTTATCTAATTAATGCATCTATATACTTGGTAAAGGGTGGAAGGCTCGGCCTTATGCCTGGTGTTTTGTTCCACTCTTGCCACCCTAGTTTCCGTCATATCAGTGTTATGTTCCCGGATTTTGCGTTCCTTATGCAATTGGGTTATAATTGGAACCCCTTGACAGTTCGCCTTGAATAAAACTCCTCCAGCAATGCCCAACATTGGTTTTACCATTTGCCACCTAGCATTTTCTTTCCCTTGGGTAGGCCTGCCCAAGGGTCATCTTTGTTAAACCCCGGGCCAGTGCTCCTCTGGGTGTTGGTCCAACCTGTCAGCTGCCGGTGACCACCAGGGGCAACTCTGGGCTGGCCTACCGGAACCTTGGACAATCTGGTGTGCCCTGAGAAAGAGATATGTGCATCTCCTATCGGGATTTGTCGGCACATTCGGGTGGCTTTGCTGGTCTTGTTTTACCATTGTCGAAATGTCTTGTAACCGGGATTCCGAGTCTGATCGGGACTTCCCCCTAGAAGGAATATCCTTCGTTGACCGTGAGAGCTTGTGATGGGCTAAGTTGGGACACCCCTGCAGGGATTTGAACTTTCGAAAGCCGTGCCCGCGGTTATGGGAAGATGGGAATTTGTTAATGTCCGGTTGTAGAAAACCTGAAGTTGACCTTATTTAAAATACATCAACCGCGTGCGTAACTGTGATGGTCTCTTCTCGGCGGCGTTCGGGAAGTGAACACGGTGTTGGAGTTATGCTTGACGTAGGTTGTTCTAGGATCACTTCTTGATCATAGTTGTCCGACCGTGCTTTTGCCTTCTCTTCTCGCTCTGTTTTGTGAATAGGTTAGCCACCATATATGCTAGTCGCTTGCTGCAGCTCCACCTCATACCTTTACCTTACCCATAAGCTTAAATAGTCTTGATCGCGAAGGTGTGAGATTGTTGAGTCCCCGTGACTCACAGATACTTCCAAAACCAGTTTGCAGGTGCCGTTGAACCGTGCAGGTGACGCAACCAAGCTCAAGGAGGAGCTCGATGAAGATCTTGTCCTTTGTGTTGTTTCGTTCTAGTTGATCAGTAGTGGAGCCCAGTCAGGACGATCGGGGATCTGTGTAGCATTTGGGGTAGTCTTCTTTTATTTTGGCTCCGTCGTCGGGCCTTGATTGTATTTGGATGATGTAATGCTTTATTCATGTATTGTGTGAAGTGGCAATTTTAAGCCAACTATGTATCTCTTTCCCTTATGTATTCCATGGGTTGTGTGAAGATTACCTCACTTGCGACGTTGCTTTCAATGCGGTTATCATCACATGTTTTTTTGATTTGAAGATATATTGACGAATCGATCTTTCTTCTTTCAGCCCTCCGGATCGAGCAAATCTGCTTCTACAGACAGTAGGACAAAGCGAGGCATGGGCAAAATGTTGAAGGAGGGTGTAAAGTACAACATCGATTCCATCAAAGCTAGTGGCGAACCCCTAATGCCTAAGAACATTGCGAACAAGTTTTTTCATCAGTGCGGAGTTCTTGTGAATGAACAACTCCCGATCTCCATTCAAGAATGGAAAGAGCCAAAAACTAAACGTCCAGATGTTACTTGGGTCGACGAAAGAGCAAAACAAAAGCTTTGGGAATCTCTGATGGAACATTTCACCCTACCAGATTATTTCACTGATGCAGATGTGCGGAAAGTCAAGGACGCTGCTCTTAAGAAGATGGCAATTGCATTCAACACCCACAGGAAAACTGTATGGGCCAACTACCTCACTGCAGAAAGGAAGACTCCAGAATTCAAGGGAACACTGGAGAAGCAAGAACATTGGCCCGCTTTCGTGAAATTCAAGGAATCAGAATTAGCTAAGGAAGGGTCAAGAAAAAACAAGGCCAATGCCGCAAAAAGACGCAGTTCCATAGGCTGGGGCCAGGTGGCTACGCGGTGGCAATGCCTAAGTGGGATAAGTCTGAGCAAGATATGCTGGATGCAGGGGTCACTCCAGTTACTAGGAACTGGGCCCCCAGGTGCAGAACTTGGTTCTATGCGCATGGGGGGCGTTGGACCCGAAGACAAGCCTGGTTTCTAAGAAGGCAAGTGTAAAAGGAGCCGAACAAAAGTTACTTGGTGCAATAGAAGATGCTCGAAAGGGGGTGTTCACGCCCAACAGAGAGAACGACGAGCTTACGCGTGCCCTGGGAAATCCTGAACACCTAGGAAGAACACGAGGCAAGGGCCTTATTCCCTGGTATGGGGGCTTTTCGGAATGGAACGATGACTAGATGACCCGTGCAAGAAAGAAGATGGAGGAGGAGAAGAAGAGGAAGCTGGAGGAGGAGCAGAGGAAGCAGGACATAGAACACCTTCAAGGCCTAGAAGCAAGGCCTTCGGACTTGGCACTCAAATTCCAATATCAGTGCTGGACAACTCCTCGAGATCGAGCCCATGTCTCCTCTTAGAGAGGAGGAAATAAAACGGAAATATGTCCGGGGCGAACCTTTGGTCAAGCCCGAGGAGGTCAAGAACCTCCCAACAAGAATGTATGAATTGCATCAGTGGTACATGAACATTACTAAGATTTCCAATCGAGAGTCCCTCATGGTGAATGTCAAGGAGGAGCATTACTTCCATGAGAAAGCTCTGTCCATTGAGTATTCATAACTATTTCTGTTATACAATCAAGACGCACTCGACAAATCTCTCGTCAGTTGCTACTGGCTGTAAGTGATTTCTTTCTGTAATTTAAGTCTCAAGCTAGCTGTAGTGATCATTTTGATCAATATTAGCTGTAATTATCCTCACTATATTATTTTCTTTGGTATTATGCAGAATGAAGATGTATGAAATGAAAAAATATGGACGCTATGGCATTGGGTTCATTGACCGAAATACCGTTAATGAGTACACATGGAAAATTCCAAGTTGTCGAGCAAGTTTAGAGGAAAGCATGCTAGAGTTCTTCAAGCGCCTCAATATCAATGAAGATATACTACTTCCTTACAACTTCTTGTGAGTCACACTGTCTTGTACTATCTGTTTTTGCTTACTAGCGAGCTAGATGTTAATAATTAAGTGTATAGGGTTTAGGCTAGTTGATTAGTGTTGTGCACATGCCCGCTTAATTAAGACATGTAGACGTGTGCGCATGCAGTTTCCACTAGATCTTGTTAGTCATTAAAGTTGATAAATGAACAGTTGAAGTACTGGACTCACAACTTAAGTAAGAAAGTGACTTCGCCATCGTGAAGGGGATAGTCGGCAGGTAATTTCAATCATTACTAAGTATATCTCGGCCTATTTAATTAGTTCGTCATTTCCTCATATCAACTATTTAATAACCCCTTTATTCATTTTCTTTGATGGCGGGTAGGGCTTGGGCAAAGTTCATCAAGGTGACTCCAGGCAAATGGAGACAAAAGCTGTTTTGGTTTCGACCCAAGGTAAGTAATTAAGTATTACTAGCTAGCTTACCATCTCTTTAATTCTTATTTCAATACCGTTAATTAATTATCATGCTTGATTAATTATTATCTGATTAAATTCCATTCTCGTAAAGGCCCTGAAGTAGGCTCCGGGGACTAATCTATGTGCATACTACATTTGCGAGAACATTCGCATGATGGCGTCCGAAAGGAGCAAATCTCAAAGACAGGAATGGGTACGTTTGCCAGAATACTATTCACAATATTTACATCATTATCGATATCCAGTCACACAAATAATACACATGCATATTGATCTCCTTCTTAATAGTTCAAAGTGGTGCGGGAGAAACTCCTAGGAACGGAGCGCATACTAGCACTTCAAGAGGAAATAGCGGGATTTTTGCTCGACCAGGTCATAGATCCCAAAGGAGAATACTATTACCCACTACCGCCCCCATAAACCACTTGTCATCGTGCTCCGAAGGCACCAAGGCAACATGTTGGAGAAATTGTATATATATATATATATATACATGTGTATGTGTGAATAATTAATGGTGGTTGTGAGACATTCAGTGATATATATATATATATATATGTGTGTGTGTGTGTGTGTGTGTGTGTGTGTGTGTGTGTGTGTGTGTGTGTGTGTG
This sequence comes from Triticum dicoccoides, assembly GCF_002162155.2. Taxonomy (NCBI): domain Eukaryota; kingdom Viridiplantae; phylum Streptophyta; class Magnoliopsida; order Poales; family Poaceae; genus Triticum; species Triticum dicoccoides. The sequence goes on from NC_041386.1 coordinate 350,568,539, forward strand.
TGTGTGTATACTAGCACAAATGCCCGTGCGTTGCAACGGGAAAAAACGGGAAAAATAGAACACTACGACCTGACGGGCATATTCGCGACGGCAGACATGGGTATATCATCCATGACATAATCATCACATAAGCAGACATCACTGGTATCTTTCCCAAAAATAATAGCGCACACCCTTACCCTAATAAGCATGGCTCAAGGACCCTCTCCACTCAATTTCAACATGCCGCTTTTCCCCAAACGATGGCTATCGGATGTTAAAAAACAACTATGATAAAATTATTTATAGATCTGTATTTACAACCCATCTCACATCAAAATGATATAGGAAGATGTAAAAAACATCCTTTGGAAAATATTTTCTAGATTATTATGTTGTTTAATTATTATTAAAGAGTTTATAAAAATAAGAAAAATTGAATTAGTAAGTTGGATGGAGAATGTACACTGTAATTTCATGTCCAATAGTCTAACTTAGACGGCTCCATCAAATATATATGTAGTGTCCAAACAAATCATACACTGTAATTTGAAGTACAGATTAGACTGATGCATCAAATATAATGTACATCTAAAGTCTGAACTGTTCTCCTTTTAAGATATCCATGAACATTTAATAGACATTTTAGTTCATTGCCCACGACCAATTGGCAATCATGAACCCTAAGAAACAGGATCAAGGAGTCAATATTGAATGTCAAAATCGACAGATGAAACAATTCGGTACATACATGTAGTTCTGGGGACCTGTACCTCTCCCTAGTGCACTGGAGCGTCACATGAAGCCACACAGAAGCCAACAAACCAGATTGATCTGTCAAAAGTAGATTCCAAACGAATCAGCATCACCTGTAAATCAAACAGGGGTTTCTTCCATGGAGTGTATATGTCACAGCACCGCAACAGTACACGCTCCCCAATGTTTGTAGCAGAATCCCATCCATTCATATTTGCAGAGGCTAGTCGTCGATGGCATCCAGTGCATGGCCACGTCCACGGCAAGTCGTTCCGACGACCGCGCGACAGCAACATCCTTTTCTCCTTCCATCACTTATCTTGGGCACCATCATCGGTGGACGGTGAGAAGGACCAACACATTCACAGCCTAGCTGCAGAACTTGAGGTCATGGCCGAAAGAGCTTGCAGGGAACCGACAGAGCACACATATTATAGACCTGGGAACACAAAATCCATAACTTAGTTCTTATAACATGTAAAATATCTTTGCTTGGTTGTAGCTTTGACCAAATCACCAGAAGAATGGCCACCAGATTGCAGCGTGAGTGCAGATTAGCATTTATTTTAAGTGCCATTATGCTGGCCTTTGAAGGTATGGTTTGTTTGGATTTCAGTGTGAGAATTCGACAAATAAAACTATCTTAAATACCATTGTTATCCCTAAAAAATCTCAGTGTAATGAAAAACTATATAAGAAAATCTATGCATCTAGGAACATGCAGCGTCCCTTCTGAATAATCATTAGATCACTAAACTGTTAACAGAAGGATGCAAGTGCACAGAGAGGACATGATCAGCAATGGAAAAAAAGCAAATTTGCAGATAGTAAATAATCTTCTATAGTTAGACTATATACACTAAGAGAATCTGGAACAAAATGATTCGCAAAATGTACAAAAACATAACTCTACAGCCTCCAGTGCAGGCTATACAAAACTTAAAATCCCTATGTTCTCTTTGTGAAGATGCCTGTGCGTTGTAGTAGTCTATGAAGGAAAAGAATATGTTCTGCACTCTGTCAGCTTCCGGCAGAAGTACGAGGAAGAGATGGGTGATGCGATGCAAAAGATGAGTTCAGAGAAGGGAAAGGAACAACTGACCCCGTCCTTTATCACATAAATACCTCTTTCACTGCCACCCATACAGTGGACTCCGCCCGAACAGGGCTCGGCGTAGTTGAACACCGACGCTTGTTTTTAGCAGATCAGTGGCTGGGATGGCCGGGGGGCTGTAGCCAGGGATTACAGAGGCTAAGTTTATCTGTCGACATACTATCAGTTACCAGTTTCCAATAGTGTGGAGGAAGCTGAAGGCCCGGGCAACCCTGTTTCGGCTACATGCTCTTGCAAAAGTTTACAGAGGACTCGTGGAGCTTGAGATGGATTGCAAAACAGTGACTGAATATCTAAACTCGGATGTGCCCACTCTTGGTCCCTGCTATGGAGTGATCCAAGATATAAAGGCGGCCCTGTCTTGCTTTCCTTCGTTCAAAGTTGTATTTATAGGAAGGAGGAGTCTTGTTAGCTTTAACACCAAACTTGGGGAAGATCTAAAGGATTATGTCATTCAAATAGCAGGTGAGGAAAACACATCAATAATATATCGGAGAAACATATAGATGAACTATAGCTCTATATAGAAACCATTGCTTTCCGACATACAAAATGGTACGTACAGAATGAGATGAGCAAGAAAGCTTGGTACAAATACACAAATGCAGTTTTTGAACTTACTGTAATAATGAACATACAGACTAATATTAAGTAGGAGGATAGTTGTGTGGTTCATTTTTGTTCTGAGGGCTAATGCTCATTTCTGAAGGAAAATAATCTCAGATTTCTAACTGAACTATAATCCCATGTAGGTATGGTTGCAGAACAAACAATATATTACACATCTATGTAATCCCTTCTTCTTCCTCACAGAACTAAATAAAAGAACACACAGGAGTAAAATTAGAATAACTGAATAAAATAACACACATGACTAATTTAAATTATGAATTGGGTTGAAACTTTTTCATGGTTGCCTAGCAAATTAAAATAGCATCTTATCATATATTGGGTATTCAACAGAATCAAATACATGGTCAGAGTGTTCCTGAGATTGATGGTTTTTGAACTCTGTTCCTTGACAACATGGCCTCTGCTTGCTTACTGATGGATCAGATAGACAATTTTCAATTATAGTTTCCTGAAACTGACATGTTTCTGTGAACATCTCAAACCTGGTGGATTTGCTGCCTAAGATATTTTCAACACGAATTGCTTCATTTTCTTTTATAAATTCAGGTTCAAAACTATCGCTTCTTAAGAGCATTTTCTGTGCTTGTTCACTGTCAAATTATTCAGTATATTGTCAACTAAAAATAGGATGAACAGGTGATTGGTACCTGTAGTCAGTTTTCCTTAAGAAAGAAGAAATTATATGGAATTTTGGTCTATTGAGCTTTCTTCTTAATGAAAATGAGGCATCTTTGAGAAAAGAAATAGCAGTAGCATTTATCATCTAGTAGGGATGAATGACACGGGTACCTTTAATATTCTTACTTGCGGAATTTCTATGCTGATTTCAGTACAATTTCAGACTTTAGAAAGTATGAACAAGACAAAACTTTAAATATTTAATGTCTATGACTTTTTTGTTTGACGAAACCAGTGGAAAATATATTCTATATAAGTGGGAATAGATCTAGAAGGAGGCCCGTAAGAAACTATTTCAGCCAAGCAACCAACCAGACTATGACAGAATTAGAAGAGTCTAAGCAATCACACATGTAACTCCAGGAATCAGAAAGAATAGTTCATTCAGATTCCTTGCCCAATATCATTGAATAACTAATACAACAAGAAAATAATAAGCTCCTACATTCAGCAATATAAAGCTAGCATAGTTGGCACCCCAAATTGAAGAATCATTTTGCATCCTGGAAAGGATAATATCAGCAAGTGTTGTGAAGGTCAAATTACCAACCAACAGAACCATGATATGCATGACGTGACAATAGCATCGTTTAAGGGAAAATGCTCTACCAGGAGCTTGAGAGCATACATGCTGATGACCACATCGCTTCGACAGGTATCCATTGGAATCTCAGGTGCATCGTACAACGTTGTATTATTGAGTTCCACCATGTGGTCATCTATAAGCTTGCTGATGAAAACAACCTGGGAGTTTTGAAGTGCTGCTCTAGATTCCTCACAAAGGTCAAACCAAGTTACCAAAAGGATCAAAGTAATTCAAGACATGTGAACTAAACCAAGAGGCGGCAGGGAAGAACATGTATGTGTGTACCTGCGGATGATCGTCAAGATTAGGTCGGACGAAGGGTGTCCTCACACAATACATGTTTGATGAGACACCGGCATCCTCATACATCTCTCTTGTTTAAGTTTTCTCTCCTTGTTCGTTGGTTTCTTTGCTAAAACAATATGACAGCAAGTCATCATCCAGAAATAAAATCACCATTGGTATTAATAAAGAGATTTTGAGAAAGTAAAAATACGTCAAATAGGAGAAGCTTACATGCCATCTTGAAATTCCTAGAAACCGAGTGACATCCGATGCATGACCAACATACACTGGAAACAATACAAACCTGCATGTTCTGTACACTCTCCTGAGTTGAATCCTGAATTAAGTATGATAATGGGACAACTCAAGATATATCAACCTTCAAATCCATTACCCTGATCAGACGGCAGGGACGATCATAGGCGGTGGGAGTCAACCAAGCAGAGGATGTGTGCAGCGTTGGAGCAGGCAGAGGATGCGCGGCTCCTCGAGGAGGACCCGTTCTAGTCGTGGGGATGTGGATCCAGGAGGCAGAGCATGGCAGGGGTGGGGTGGCGGCGCTGGGAGGTGCAGTAGACGGGGAAGGCGAGGGTCAGCCAGATCCGTAGGTGCTGGCGACGAACGATGGCCGGGTTGGGCGCTCGGGGATCAAGATGGGAGGCGCGTAGGCGGTGGCGGCGCTCGGCGGAGGGGGTGGCCGGCGGCGCGCCGTGAGGCGGGGCGGGCAGGAGGCGGCGGCGCGTTGCAGGATTGCAGGAAGGTCGTGCTGCTGGATGGGCTATTTTTATTTTCTTTTCTCTCGCCCGTATACCGGTTCGGGAGGACCATGGGTTGAATACAAATAAGGAAACCGGGTAAATTAGCAGCCGGTGCGCATTCGGCTGGAGCACGGTAGGCGGCGGCCCATGGCCCATAGCAAATTTTTTGGCCCATGTAATACGAAGCCGTGAAAACAAAATTGAACGGACGAAATTTAGTACCACCTTACGTATATGTTTTAAATGCGAACTGAAAGCGTAAATTCATGGGAGAAAGCGTATTGTGACAGTGAACCCACAGAGTCAATCCATGCTTTATTATTAGGGAAAGATATATATGCATAACATGTACAATACTAGTATCGTAAAATACCAGCAAACAAAAAAGAATTAAATGGAAAACACAAAATTAATGGAAAAATAAAAAATAAAACCAAAACCCCCCCAAACATTTAGTATCGGTTGGTAACTAATGATCTACCCGCACCCGGCTCCTGGCTCGTGCCACGTGGTGGCACTTTAGCGCCGGTTCGTGTCGAACCGGTACTAAAGTGGGGGTCCTTTAGTCCCCACTCATTAGTGTCGGTTGTAGAACCGGCACTAAAGGCCCTTATGAACCGGCGCTAAAGCCCGGTTCTGCACTAGTGTCAGTTGATTCCCAATTAACGAAAGCATTTCCCGGCGTAACATGCCCTAGTCTGCCTATTACGTCGGGGAAGCATCGCCTCGGTGTTTATCTTAGGAGTGTGTGGGGCCTAGAGCTACTGGTGCCCGATCTGGAGGTCGGCTGGCATTAAAGGCATGGCCCGGGGGTGCTGCCAAGCACGGCTGTGGTGTGAGGTCGAGGGGAGGGCGGGGCGGCGGAGGCAGGGGTCTGGGCTGGTGGTCGCTGGCGGTTCGAGAAAGATCGTCAACAGTGACTGGCGGGAGGTAGACGAAGGCCATCTTCCAGTTCCTTATAGATTGGACGGTTCATTAAAAAATAGACTAACCTATTTATTTTCAGTCGACTGTTATCTTGATAGGACCACATGTGGTGGTGTGCTGGAGGAGTACCTGCATTTCTTGTGCTCATATATTAAAAAATCATACGGAGTAGAATCTAATTTTGTTTTCCATGCAATGTTGTAGAGCTATCATATGTCTCATGTCATCTATTTTTCAGCCACTTGTTATCTGCTACTTTTATAGTGCACTAGTTCTGCACACACTTCACCCATACTCTCACTATTGTGTTTTTATGCAAGGGTATTTTAGAGTCTGCCTCGAGAGAAGCAAAAAAGGAAAGAGATAAGTTGCTCCAGCTTTCTACGCAGGTAAGCATGGCACGTTACAATGCTATAAAGGGTGCAATGTCAGCAGATGGAGACAGTAAACGAAGCTTTTGAGTTGATGACCTCGCTCGCAATGAACCACCATCCTAGGTGCTTGCTTTAACTTCACGGTGTTATATGTGGTTGCATAATCCATATGGTGTCTAGCTTGTATTCAAAAGGCCGAAGTCAGATAAGGAAAGATATTTTTTACATGAACCACCATCCCATGAGCACCACAAGACAAATAGCTAGTCAGGGCACTGGCCGACCCAGTGACAAGCCCAGCAAAGGCAGGCATCACCTGGAAGCCAACTAAAAAGCGGCGATCGTGGCAAAGCAGCCCGCCTCCCACCAGGCTCTCAGGTCCTAGATGATCATGCTCAGCACTCCAGCCAGATGCCTAGCTTGTATTGCTTCCAATTAGGTTAAATTGCATCTACTTAGCTTACACATTATACCTTTGACTATAACATGCCTTTTTGTTTTTGGTACATACTAGTACATCTATGTATTAACCATGTTCTTACATCAAACTAATGTTCTTGTGTATCCCTCATCAATCACTTATGATGAGGCAGTCAGGCAAGTGGACTACTCATCATTTAAAGAATGCAGCGTCAGCCTCCCGACATGATTCTCAAGAAATAGCAAGGCTAGATGAAGATAGTGAACGTAGCTCTGTAGTTGATTACCGCATTTCCCCTACACTAGCATCGCAGGTGCTTGCTCTAACTTGGCAGCGTGATATGTGGTTGCATGTTGCATATGGTGTCTAGATTGTAATTCTTCCAATCTGGTTAAACTACATGTGCTATTCTGCTTAGCTTATACATTATACCTGTTAATGTGACATGCCTTCCTGTATTTAGTACATAGTACATTTGTCTATTAAGCATGTCCTTACATAAAACTATTGTTTTTTTGTATCCCGCATCAATCAATATGACGAGACACCTTTAGTATATGCGGCGCTATATTAGTTGCATCTTTCATATGATTTATAACATGCACTGCTTCTAATTTGTTGAAATTCCATTTATGATGGGACGCTTTCAACTTGGCAGAGTCATATTGGTTGCATCTTTCATGTGGTGTCTAGCTTGCATTGCTTCTTATTTGTTGGAATGGTTTCTGCTTATTTTACACAAATAGTGGTGAACATGACATGTCATCCTATTTTTCGTACATATTCCATCCTGGTATCATGTGTTTGCCTTACATCAAAGTAGTGATTGTCAGTATCATGCATGAATGAGTTCGGAAGAGAGAATTTTATTGATTTTTCTTGTTGGTTTTACTTGACAATTCAAAATCAATAAAGCGGAAGGAAGTTAGCAAGGTAGCAGATAAAGGTGCTCCTTCCAAACAGAGGGCCTCTACAGTTTCTAGTCCTCCATCCCCCAAAGATGATTTCCAAGACAACACATGCATAGGCACTCAACGTAGCTGAGTTTATGATGAGCACGTCTCCTCTAGTGCACCACCACCGGTGCTCCCTCTAACTTGGCACTGTTATATGTGGTTGCATGTTATGTGTGATGTCTAGCTTATATTGCTTCTAATTTTGTTGAATCCATCTGCTTACTTTACACATTATACTTGAATAAGACACGTGTTCCTGTTTGTAGAACATACAATATCTGTCTATCACACCATGTTCTTACATCAAATTACTACTATTGTGTAATCTGCAACAATCACTTATCATAAGACACGTTTGACTTCAGAGTGTGATATAGGTTACATCTCGCATTCTTTTCTAGCTTGTACTACTAATTTGTTGAAATGGCACTTATGATGAGACAGTTTTAACTTGGTAGAGTGATATCGTTGCATCTTTCATATGGTGTCTAACTTTCATTGCTTCTAATTTGTTGAAATGCCTTCTCCTTAGTTTACACATCATAAGCTGTGAATATGCAATGACACTAATGACGAGAGACCTCTAACTTGGTAGTGTGATGTTGTTTTCATATTGCATATGATTTATTTCTTGTATTGCTTCACATCTATTTAAATGCCATTTATGATGAGACATTGTTAACTTGGCAGAGTGATATTTTTAGTATCTTTCATATGGTGTCTACCTTCCATTGCATTGCTTCTAATTTAGTGAAATGTCTTCTGCTTAGTTTATACTTCATAGTTCTGGTTATCTCTTTCATCCTGTTTTTCGTACATATTACATCCTCCTATGATGTGGTTCTCTAACATCAAAGTTCAGTTCGTCTGTATCATGCATCAATTTGTTCTGAAGAACTAAATTGTTATTCGTTTTTCTCGTCGGCTTGACTTAACATGGCACAGAGAAAGAGGAAGAAACAAAAAATGGTAGGGAATGGGAACCAGAAGAATCCTACAGATTCTGCTGGTATTGATGGTGCAATAGAAGGTCAAAGTCTAGCGGAAAATTCGACAAATAGGGTATCCCATGCTACACGAGCTGCAGAAAAAGCTAAACAGAAACAAATAGCTGCAACCAAACAAGCAGGGACGGCCCTAGTTCTTGCAACACCTTCCACGGTACTACCTGCTGCACGAGTTACTCATGCTCAACTGAGCTAGCAGCATGTTCCCAAGCTCCCTTGCCACCTGACACTACTTCCTAAGCACTCTTGACACAAGACGAGTTGGCAAGATCAGATGAACCTTGTGAGCTTCAACAGCAAGAAGGTAGTTGCTGGGGTCAAGTTACAGTTGCATGCTTCTTTATATGTAGTCTCACAGTTTGATGTACGCTAACACTTTCCTATGTTCATTGTTGGACTAGCACCTAGGCCCAAGAGGAAACAAACATCAGGGATAATGCTCGATAGGTTAACTAAATCTAGAGGAGGAAGAATGGAGATCCATTTTGAGGCAGGTTTAAAAAGGCCACGTGATGCTACAGAGTCAGCCAAGTTAGTATTGGAGGCAGCGGTTGCCGTTAGGTGTCATGTACATATCCTCCCAACATGGATTCAGTACATGAATGAAAAATACGAAACCTAGTTCAACACCTTCCTCGACCATTTATCTGTAAGTATGGTTATGTATGGAAACTAGTAATATCGTCTTGCTCTGACCCATACTTTTTAGTTTGCTGACAATGAGACTCCCATAAGTTTCAACAGATGAGGTTCAAGTTGGATAGACAAGATGATGCAACCAGACAAGCTTGCACCCATGTTTTCAAGTCTGCTCTATGACAGTATCGGTATAACTTGAGGAAAACTCACTTTGAAGGAAAGGCTAACAATGAACTTTCCCAAACATCTCCAATGGAAAATATATCGGATGAAGAATTGAGGGGCCTCGTTAAACACTGGTCTGATCTGAAGTATCAGGTACATTATATATATGTGATCAGATCACATGTTAAAGTCCTATTTACGCATGTGCCACACAAATCTATCTTCTTGTAGGTGAACTGTTCAAAAAACAAGGCCAACCATATGAAAGTGAAATTCCTATAGACGACAGGATATTGTAGCTATATTGCACATTGCGATGCTCTTGTAATTAGCTGCTATTTCACTCTTTTCGTTGTACCATATTATCATATCTATACTGACTTGTTCCAAATGCAGAGGAAAGCTCGCAAGGACCAAAAAGTACCTGAACCAAATGTTGTGGAAATCTTCAAGGACTGTGACACCAGCAAGAAGAAGGGCATGACTACACCAATCAAAGCCGCTGTTGTAAGTCCTTGATCCTTATGCCTTTTAACTACTACTTACTCTGACTTGTGCCTTGAACTGCATGGTTTGCAGCCAATGTCTATTACTCTTTTCAATTTTATACACAACTGTCTTAGTGTATCATTGCACCTTACAAGGTTTAAAAGAGAGGAGTGATGTTCCTTTTATCTTGACCTGTAATCTAGTTCCATGCTGAACTTGCCCACACAATGTTACAATTGTCTGTTTGTCTGTTCTTAGTTGTTTTGTGATATGAATGATGTCATACTATGCATACCGTATTATAAACTTCATCTCTTTATCCTTAGCCCTCAATACAATGTGAAGAAATAGACAATACATTAGCGATGGTACATGGTCATATGTTTGGAACCTGGTTTTATTATGTACTTTGCAATAAAATACAACTAATATTTTACATGGGTTCACCAGAATAAGTTCTGTATATAGACCAAAGCTATTTTGTTTGGTTTTGCTGCCTCCTTAATATCTTATGTTCTGGTACTACTAATGTAAAAACTCAACTTTTCAGCGAGCTATGGAAAAAATGGTGGAACCGCCACCTTCTGAAGGGGCGAGGCAACTATAACTGCAATGTCAGCTCTTACTGTAGTGGGTCAGTACATGTCCACTAACAGTGCCAAAAGCATGTTCCTGCATAATACTTGGTTGGTGTTAAGCCAATCTCGTACAAATTGCCTCATGATCAAGACATGCAAGCTCAAAATAATGTTGTATCTGCGCTCCAGACACAAGTCCATTCCCTAATAGAGACCCTTTGTGAAACAAGGAGAGACATTATTCGATGTTGTCAAGATATGGATGGTTTTGAAACTCGACTATTAGACATTTGCTATGTTGTTCAAGAGCCTAGGAGAACTGAAGGCGAAGGTTACGGTGCTCCATCAGACAATACAACATGAAAACGTAACAGTCAGGTCAAATGAACTGAGCATCTGAACTTTTGGTGGTGCATTTATCTGCTAGTTTGTTAACTTTTATTCCAACCTTCCTTTTGTTTTATAGATGTAATTTGTTTTGGTGTGATACAAAATTTGTTCTTAATGTGCAGCCAACGGCTGAAAGAAAACAACAAGACATTTTTGTATAGTGTAGGGGGTTCCCTATATTTGCACTAGTGGCGAACTTTGATGCCCAGTGGATGTAATATGTGCTATAGCCGTGATAGCCTAGCGTAAGTTGCTTGCTTATTTATTTCCTTATTGTCTTGTTTATTTGTTTTCTTGTAGTCAGTGCAGTTCTTTTTCCGCGGTTTACTAGTGGCTGCAATAACCTAATTTTTTAAACTAGGCCACATTAACCATGAGCTACATATTTACTATAGTTAACATGGGCATCCTACGGGCCGTAGAAACAATGGGCCTTCTACGAGGCGTAGAAACAATGGGCCTTATATGGGCCGTAGACACAATGGGCCTTCTATGGGCCGTATCATCAATGGGCCTTCTACAGGCCATATGATCGGTTGGCGAAACATGGGCCAATAACAGACCGCATTATGGCCGTGAATGGGCTAGGGTTGAAATCGTCCGTTCTTAGGCCGACCATAACGGGTCGTCGTTAATCGGTCGTATTTGATGACACTATGAAAACGACCCAACGTATTAACGGGCCACAAACGGGCTGACTATAACCACGAGCTGAATTTGGCCCACAAGCAGAAAATGACAATAACGGGCCGAAAGTAAACGAATGCTGGAAATGAGCCCAAGAATAAATGGGCCCTGAGAAGGCCAAAAGATAACATGGGCTGGAAACGGCCCAACTGAATAATGGGCCGTTAATGGGTATAAAGTGATACACTGTTCATTACGGGCCAGTTTTACCACGGGCCGTTAATGGGCCGAGGGTTACTAAGGGCCTCATATGGGCCAAAAGACGTCATGGACCATACATGGGCCATGAGATAAAACAATCTGGAATTATATTGGACGGCCCAGATGATGCTACTAGGCCTAATTCGGATAGGTCGTAAACGGGCCCTGGGTTACCGGGATGTAAATGGGCTATATGCGAACAAGCCATTAACAGGCTTGCCGTGGGCAGGCCCACCACCTTTTGACCAAGTCAAACGGGCCGGCCTTTTCACATGAATGGTCCTCTGTTGGGCCGTGCCACGTGTCGACGTATCATAGGCGCTTTGGGTCCAATGAGTGGATGACATCTGTACCAACAGTGAGCCAACACGTGTTTCCTCCAGCCAATGATGATTTTACACATGGAAAATCCCCATTGGACGGGGCTATTAACGGGTTATCGGATCCAAAAGTGGACCCGACAGCTTAACGGCGTTCCATTACGATTGATGCCACGTGTCGGTCACCCTTGACGAAAGCACTTCTGTGACGCGCGATTTATCGTCATGGAAGTGGACACTTCCGTGATGATAATTTTGGTAATGTCATGGAACACTTCTACGACAGCACATGTATGACTATCTTGATTCTGTCATAAATTTGCCATGGATGTACATGCATGACAGAAAACGTGATCTACTATGACAAACACGTATCATCACGGAAGTGTATTTTTTTTGTAGTGCTCTCTCGTGGTCCCCAAGGTCTTGACGCTTCAACAACACCAGGAAGAAGACTAACATTGCCACATCTTCCACACCAAAGATAGTATCAACGGGTGTACCGTGAAGGTCATCATCGACGAAGGAAGTTGCCACAAATTGGCAAGTGAAGAGCTATGTCCCAAGCTACAATTGGTCAAGAATAAGCATCCTCGCCCCTACAAGGTCCAATGGCTTAGCCACCCTGGCACCATTGAAGTGGAGCACACCATGCAAGTTTCCTTCAAGATCGGTGCTTACGAGGATACCTTGGAGTGTGATGTGGTTCCCATGTCCGTGTGCCATCTCCTCTTGGGGAGACCTTGGCAATACGACTACGGCATCACCCATAATGGAAGAACCAACCACTATAGCTTCAAGATGAAAGGAAAGGAGTATGCGCTACGACCTATGTCACCAAGTCAAGTGATCGCCAACAAGCAAGCGTCCTCCCATCATGGAGAGACTAGTGAGAGAGTGAACCACCACAAACAGAGTGAGCGACACAAGCTCAAAATGAGTGACTCTTCATCGAGGGAGAAAAACTTAGTCCTCCTAGCCACCAAAAGAGATATGAGAGAAGTGTGTGAGAACCCATCGAGTGTCATACACTATGTCCTAGTGTGCAAAGATGAAGTGGCAAGGACTAACCCATCTAATCCTCTTCCTCTAGTGTTCTCTAACTTGATGTAGGAATTCGCGGATGTCTTCCCAGATGAGCTACCTCCGGGTCTTACTGCTCTATGTGGCATTGAACACTGGATCAACCTCGTCACCCATACGCACCTCTTCCTAACAAGGCTCCATACCGCGTCAACCCCGAAGAAACCAAGGAAATACAAAGGCAAGTCCAACATCTCATAGACCATGGACATGTGCATGAAAGTCTGAATCCATGTGTCGTACCGGCCATTCTTTTGCCAAAAAGAGATGGTAGTTTTTGCATGTGTTCTGATTGTAGACCCATCAATGCTATCACCGTTCGTTATAGGCATCCCATTCCACGCCTTGATGATATGCCAATGAGCATAGCGGTGCCACCATTTTCTCAAAAATTGATCTTAAAACCCTAGGCCCCTCCGGTGTGTATATAATCCGAAGGATTTAGTCCGTGGAGGCTATCAAAATTCTCATAGGCTAGACAACTGTAACAACATGGATTTTGGCCCTTCTATTTTTTCTTTTTGATTTATTGGTTTTTGCTCTGTTTTTCTTTTTGGAGTGGTTCTGTGGCCTTATCACCTGGGAAATCATCTTCATTTCCTCTCCCAAGTGGCTCATCATCCTAAAAACCTTGCCAAGATCATGTCACTTCACTGCTTGACCAAACCCTAAAATATTTTTCTAGGAAATATTCCTTTTTCTATTAAAGGAATAATCCTATCTGCCCTAGGTTGTGAAGCAACCCATATTTCTATCCATCCAAAAAACCCCAAATAATTCTTATAAATTGTTTGGGTCACATCTTACTCAAATATGACAAAATATTTCATTCGCCATATTTCTCATCATGCTCAATAAATTCATTTCCTATTCTATCCTAAATGGAACATTGTGAAGCAAGTGCTATTTATCTATGCCCATTTGCCCCAAAACTTTTTGGGCATGATATATCATCCAAATAATTGACCTGTGCCCAAATTCCACTTTATTTGCCTAGCCAAACTTCCTTGGTGATTTTTCAAAGTTCCTGTCTAAGGGAAGCCTTTGTGAAGGAAGTGCTAGCTAGGTTTATCCCAATGAGTTGAAATCTTGCATGCCACTTCTTGTGCTCATATAACCTCACTCCTACAAGTTTCAGCTACATACCTTGATCTATGTGAGCACAACATCAAATCTTTGATTCTGTCAATATTTTTAGGTTGTGAAGCAAGTATATTTTATATTGCTTCATTTTGCCCGAAACTTTACCAGAGCATTATCCTACCCAAATAACTTCTCTCCACCAAATTTGGGATCAATTCTTAAAGCCAATATTTCTCTAGAATTTTTGCATGTTTCTAGTCAGCAAGGATGTTTGTGAAGCAAGTACCATTTTGGTGAATCCAATTGGTATTAAAATTTTACAGCATCTTTATATGATCAAATCACTGAGCCTTGCCAAATTTCAGCCCATGTGGCATCACCATGTGAGTGCACCTTCCTGATCAAGTTTCTGGACCATTTTGGTCAGTTGCAAAGCAACTACATTAAATCTTGATCCAAATCTTCTCAAAGTTACCAGGATGAAACTCCTTCTTACCCTAAGCCTCACAGACAAACTCTCTGGCTCCAATCCCTTTCCTCTTGCTCAGCAGTTCTCACTCAAGTTTACTGCAGTAAACTTCAGAGGGTGCTTACCATTTAACCAGAGTAGTTTTAATCGATCTACCACCGTAGTTGAGGCCTACCCTGGATGAACTACGCACTAGACAACATGGTCAATCCCCTCTCCCCCACTACATGCCAGTGCGTGCGGTGACCACGTTAATGACAAGCCTGTTAACGCGCTCTACTATCATTGGTCGCGCCCAGGATGGATTCTTGTTCGGGCCCCTCCTATGCTCGGCATCTCAGCGAGCACCGGCATGTCCCCTAGCTTCCTCTTGTCACCGCCGTTCTCCTGGACCCCTCTCCCCCTCCGTCCACTTCCTCACCGATGCAAGCCGTCGCGCGTCCATGGGCGAACAGTGGCGGGTTGGCTCTGTTCATCGCCCTCGTCATCTTTCCTATGCTCCCTTGGCCGCCTCTGCCCCGTGAGAGCCTCCACTGTGCCTCCCTCATCGCCTGCCTCCGAGCTCATGCACGTGGGCACGTGTCGGCGGCGCCGGCCACACGTCCGTGGCGACGCCAGCTCAGCCTCCTCGCCCTGCGGCTATATAAGGCCACCCCGAGACCTCCCGAGCACTCCATCACCTCCCACTCATTCCTAGAAGCCTCCCCGACCCATCTGTTCGACTTAGAGTCCCTCATCAGCTCGGTTGGCCGCCATGGCCGCCACGGCCATGCTCCATGATTGGCTCAAGCCGATCCCTCCCCTTCCTTTCTTCCACCACTAGTAGAACCCCTCCAACCCGGTGAGCCCCTCCCCTCTCTTCTTTTGTAGCCGGAGCAACCAGATCACCATGCCCCAACTCTGGCCGAAGACTCCTCCGCCATGGACCTAGCTGCGGCCCAGTATCGGATGCGCCTCGTCTTCCCGATCTTGCCGGTGTGCTGGGCCTCGCCGGAGACGTCCCAGGTCGCCAGAACGGGCGCCGGCAGCCGCGGTCGTCCTCTGCCTTCGCGGGCGAGCGGGAGGTAGGAGAAGGAGACGAGGCCAGGCGGGCCCCCTCCTTTCCCCGACCCCACCCGGCAGCCCCTCCCACGTTGACCCCGCACTATCCACATGGATAAGTGGCGGCCCCGCATGTAAGTCCCCGTGTTGACCCGAACTACTGAGGTGGATAAGTGAAAGTGTATTCTCACGAATATGTTTTCCTCCACCGAAAGCACATTCTATTTCTTCATATCTTTTTACTCACAACTCCAAATGAGGTGATTCCAAAGCCCACTTCTTCATTTCGTCGAGCCCGTTCGGTTGGTATAATTTTCATTATGTTTCAACATTTTGAACATAACCATTTTGCCCTTGCCATTAATCAGCCCCCTCCGAGAGAGAATGATTTCCGGTGAATCTTTCCACAAGCTTCTCGCACTTCTTCCCGGTGATTTCTTCCACCCCAGGTAAGCCACACCCTCCATTTGCGTGATTGCAATGCAGTGACATGGTTTATTCATTTGAACTTGTTTAAAATATTGCAGTAGCTATGTATGATTTGTTCATGGCATTTCTCGGAGTATTGCTTTGATGTTGATGTTGCCATGATATTGCTTGGAGGTCTAGCACTTATATTTTGATGATTATATGGATGACATGTTGTCTTTGGATTCTTATTGGCTATTATGATTATGTTCATGATGGTATTATGCTTTGGAGTATTACTTTGGATGACATGTTGCCTTTGGATTCTTAATGGCTATTATGATTATGTTCATGATGGTATTATGCTTTGGAGTATTATGATACGTCTCCAACGTATCTATAATTTCTGATTGTTTCATGCTATATTATATCCTATTTTAGACATTATTGGGCTTTATTATACACTTTTGTATTATTTTTGGGACTAAGCTATTAATCGGATGCCCAGCCTAGAATTGCTGTTTTTTTTGCCTATTTTAGGGTTTCGCAGAAAAAGAATATCAAACGGAGTCCAAACGGAATGAAACCTTCGGGAACGTGATTTTTGGAACGAACATGATTCAGAGGACTTGGACCCTACGTCAAGCAGTCAACTAGGAAGCCAAAGGTAGAGGGCGCGCCTACCCCCCCCCCAGGCACGCCCTCCACCCTCATTGGGCCCACATTGCTCCACCGACGTACTCCTTCCTCCTATATATACCTACGTACCCCCAAACTACCAGATATGGAGCCAAAACCCTAATTCCACCACCGTAACTTTCTGTATCCACGAGATCCCATCTTGGGGCCTTTTACGGAGCTCCGCTGGAGGGGGTATCGATCACGAAGGGCTTCTACATCAACACCATAGCCCCTCGAATGAAGTGTGAGTAGTTTACTTCAGACCTACGGGTCAAGTGTTATTAGCTAGATGTCTACTTCTCTCTTTTCGGATCTCAATACAAAGTTCTCCCCCTCTCCTGTGGAGATCTATTCGATGTAATCTTATTTTGCGGTGTGTTTGTTGAGACCGATGAATTGTGGGTTTATGATCAAGTTTATCTTTGAACAATATTTGAATCTTCTCTGAATTCTTTTATGTATGATTGGTTATCTTTGCAAGTCTCTTCCAATTATCAGTTTGGTTCGGCCTAATACATTGATCTTTCTTGCAATGAGAGAAGTGCTTAGCTTTGGGTTCAATCTTGCGTTGTCCTTTCCCAGTGATAGTAGGGGCAGCAAGGCACGTATTGTATTGTTGCCATCGAGGATAACAAGATGGGGTTTATATCATATCGCACGAGTTTATCCCTCTACATCACGTCATCTGAATCATGTTGCCATCGAGGATAACAAGATGGGGTTACAATACACTATTTTTTGAGAGTCCTACAAAACAACATGGTAATTTGCTTTAATTATTTTAGGCATTCAAGATTAATAAAAAAATCTTATGAGTGTGTTGAATACTATGAGAAGTTTGAAACTTGATAATTGTTTTGAGATATGGATATGGTGATATTAGAGTCGTGCTAGTTGAGTAGTTGTGAATTTGAGAAATGCTTGTGTTGAAGTTTGTGATTCCCGTAGCATGCACATATGGTGAACCATTATGTTAAGAAGTCGGAGCATGATGTATTTATTGATTTTCCTCCTTAGGAGTGGCGGTCGGGGACGAGCGATGGTCTTTTCCTACCAATCTATCCCCTAGGAGCATGCGCGTAGTACTTTGCTTCGATAACTAATAGATTTTTGCAATAAGTATGTGAGTTCTTTATGACTAATGTTGAGTCCATGGATTATACGCACTCTCACCCTTCCACCATTGCTAGCCTCTCTAATATCGCGCACCTTTCGCCGGTATCATACATCCACCATATACCTTCCTGAAAATAGCCACCATACCTACCTATCATGGCATTTCCATAGCCATTCCGAGATATATTGCCATGCAACTTTCCACCATTCCGTTTACTATGACACGCTCCATCATTGTCATATTGCTTCGCATGATCACGTAGTTGACATTTTAGTTGTGGCAAAGCCACCGTTCATAATTCTTTCATATAAGTCACTCATGCATCATTGCTATCCCAGTATACCGCCGGAGGCATTCATATAGAGTCATACTTTGTTCTAGTATCGAGTTGTAATCATTGAGTTGTAAAGAAATAGAAGTGTGATGATCATCATTCATAGAGTATTGTCCCCCCAAAAAAGAGAAAGGCCAAAAAAAGAATAAATAAATAAATAAAAATGGGCAATACTACTATTCTTTTTTTCCACACTTGTGCTTCAAAGTAGCACCATGATCTTCATGATAGAGAGTCTCCTATGCTATCAGTTTCATATACTAGTGGGAATTTTTCATTATAGAACTTGGCTTGTATATTCCAACGATGGGCTTCCTCAAAATGCCATAGGTCTTCGTGAGCAAGCAAGTTGGATTCACACCCACTTAGTTCTTTTTTTGAGCTTTCATATACTTATAGCTCTAGTGCATCCGTTGCATGGCAATCCCTACTCACTCACATTGATATCTATTAGTGGGCATCTCCATAGCCCGTTGATACGCCTAGTTGATGTGAGACTATCCTCTCCCTTTTTGTCTTCTAGACAACCTCCATTCTATTCCACATATAGTGCTATGTCCATGGCTCACGCTCATGTATTGCGTGAAGATTGAAAAAGTTTGAGAACACCAAAAGTATGAAACAATTGCTTGGCTTGTCATCGGGGTTGCGGATGATTTAAATACTTTGTGTGGTGAAGATGGAGCATAGCCCGACTATATGATTTTGTAGGGACAACTTTGTTTGGCCATGTTATTTTGAAGAAACATAATTGCTTAGTTAGTATGCTTGAAGTATTATTATTTCTATCTCAATATTGAACTTTTGTCTTGAATCTTTCGGATCTAAATATTCATACCACAATTAAGAGAATTACACTGAAATTATGCCAAGTAGCATTCCACATCAAAAGTTCTATTTTTATCATTTACCTACTCGAGGACGAGCAGGAATTAATCTTGGGGATGCTTGATAGTCTCCAACGTATCTATAATTTTTGACTGTTCCATGCTATATTATATCCTGTTTTGGACATTATTGGGCTTTATTATACACTTTTATATTATTTTTCAGACTAACCTATTAACCGGAGGCCCAACCCAGAATTGTTGTTTTTCCCTATTTTAGGGGTTCACAGAAAAAGAATATCAAACGGAGTCCAAACGGAATGAAACCTTCGGGAACGTGATTTTTGGAACAAACATGATCCAGAGGACTTGGACCCTATGTCAAGCAATCAACCAGGAAGGCACGAGGTAGGGGGCGCGCCTACCCCGCGAGGCGCGCCCTCCACCCTGGTGGGGCCCATGTTGCTCCATCGACGTACTCCTTCCTCCTATATATACCTACGTACCCCCAAACTACCAGATACAGAGCCAAAACCTTAATTCCACCGCCCTAACTTTCTGTATCCATGAGATCCCATCTTGGGACCTTTTCCAGAGTTCCGCCGGAGGGGGTATCGATCAAGGAGAGCTTCTACATCAACACCATAGCACCTCCGATGAAGTGTGAGTAGTTTACTTCAGACCAACGGGTCCATAGTTATTAGCTAGATGGCTTCTTCTCTCTTTTTGGATCTCAATACAAAGTTCTCCCCCTCTCTTGTGGAGATCTATTCGATGTAATCTTCTTTTGCGGTGTGTTTGTTGAGACCGATGAATTGTGGGTTTATGATCAAGTTTATCTATGAACAATATTTGAATCTTCTCTGAATTCTTTTATGTATGATTGGTTATCTTTGCAAGTCTCTTCGAATTATCAGTTTGGTTTGGCCTACTAGATTCATCTTTCTTGCAATGGGAGAAGTGCTTAGCTTTGGGTTCAGTCTTGCGGTGTTCTTTCCCAATGACAGTAGGGGTAGCAAGGCACGTATTGTATTGTTGCCATCGAGGATAACAAGATGGGGTTTATATCATATTGCATGAGTTTATCCCTCTACATCATGTCATCTTGCTTAAAGGGTTATTCTGTTCTCTTGGACTTAATACTCTAGATGCATGCTGGATAGCGGTCGATGTGTGGAGTAATAGTAGTAGATACAGGCAGGAGTCGGTCTACTTGTCTTGGACATGATGCCTATATACATGATCATACCTATATATTATCATAACTATGCTCAATTCTGTCAATTGCTCAATAGTAATTTGTTCACCCACCGTAATACTTATGCTCTCGAGAGAAGCCTCTAGTGAAACTTATGGCCCCCGGGTCTATTTTCCATCATATTAATCTTCCAATACTTAGTTATTTCCTTTTCCATTTATTTTACTTGCATCTTTATTTCTCTTTATCATGAAAATACCAAAGATATTATCTTATCATATCTATCAGATCTCACTCTTGTAGGTGACCGTGAAGGGATTGACAACCCCTTTATCGCGGTCGTTGCGTGGAGTTTATTTGTTTGTGTAGGTGCGAGGGACTCATGCGTGGCCTCCTACTGGATTGATACCTTGGTTCTCAAAAACTGAGGGAAATACTTATGGTGCTCTGCTGCATCACCCTTTCCTTTTCAAGGGAAAACCAATGCGGGAATGATCATTGTTTGGTTTTGATCACGAGGTGGTCGAGAAGGTATATTGCTTGGCCGGTTAGCCAAGAGTGATATGCTTATGGAGATCTGAGATGGTGATTTATTAGTATTGTATCAGTTTCATACCATGCTTAGTAGTTGTTTCATCATAATAGTTGTTAATTTAATTAACCTATTAAATGCTATGTTATTGTCTTGCCTTGATGTTTATGGTTGTTGTGAGCTTGCAAGTACATTCAATGTACTGACCTGGCGTGTCATGCCAGATTGCAGGTGATGCCACGATTGCTTGATTTCTTGTCGATGGTTGCCGTGCGTGCGAGATAGACCGTGTCCCAGCCAGAGTCCCTGCGGAGTAGAGTTCACCACCTTCGTCGTTGTTCCGCTGCTACGAGTTGTTTCGCTGCTAGGATAGAGCAAGTGTAGTATCACAGGCGTAGTGTCGCCGTGCTGATGTGCTTCTTTGTCACATCAGACCCTTGTATTATTATTCTTGTATTAAGAGCTTATTTGTTCTATGTCAAGCAGTGTTGTATTCCAGAGACCTCTCCTCGATCTCTGGGCTGGAATACGGGGCGTTCCGGTTTCTCTGAGCCGGGGTGCCACAACAACTAGGGTTTAGCCATTAAGATCTCGAGGTAGATCAACTCTTGTAACCCCAATACTCATCAAATACAATCAAGCAGGACGTAGGGTTTTACCTCCATTAAGAGGTACCGAACCTGGGTAAACATTGTGTCCCACTTGTCCTTTGTTACCATCGATCCTCAGACGCACAGTTCGGGTCCCCCTACCCAAGATCTGCCGCTTTTGACACCGACATTGGTGATTTCATCGAGAGTTCCATTGTGTCACCGGTAGAAGGATCGATGGCTCGCCTTGTCATCAATAATAATATCACTTCTGGGAGGGACCTAACTTTAGGACAGGTCTTCCAGCTCGACAGTTTCACAATGGGCGCTCGCACGGCTATTAAGCCAACATCGGCCCAAACAATTGCCAAACATCACCTCTGCATCGCCCTCAAGCACTCCAAAAAGATGGATCCAGCGGATATCTCATCCTTGAATAAGCTGCTAGATCACATCACCGCCCTGGGACTTGTAGTAGACTATGATCGGATCGGGCTCAAACCCGATCTGAGGGAAATCAAGTCCCCGCCGATCACCCATCTAGTAGCGGTCATTGAGGAACAAGTCGGAAACACTTCTTCCCCTAAGTTAAAGACCAGCTATGTCCGGATATCTGAGCTCCTCAACCCGGACACCCTCCCTCGTCATGAGACATCACTTCCTCTGAACTCAGGGTTCGACATAGCGCCCGGAAAGTACTTGGATCTTCCTGGACCCGAACTGGTGACTTCAGAGATTTTTCAAGCTCCAGATTCAATCTTGGGTCAGGATTCGGGTTTTTACCCACCCACCCACCACAATCAATACTCTCCAAGTAATTCAGGCCCTCTAGACATATGTGACCTAATGTATGTCATGCAGCAACCTCAGAAACTGGTCCATCACTTTTAGGCCACATTCCTCCTTATTAAAAACAAGATCGAAGATTGTGCGACGATGGAGCAGTTTCGATTTTTTATCGTAGTTGTACGGACAAGGATATTCTGAACGCCCACAACCATCGTCGCATACAAACCTTTACAGAATTATCACACTTAGTACAGCAGTATTGTGCGATGGAAACCACATGGAAGGCCCAAAAAGCCCGGTTGGAACCTGCTATCTTTAAGCGGTCCACCACATAGGCAAAATGGATACACCCCTATGAGGCATCCGATCATAAGCCCGTT
Source organism: Triticum dicoccoides (assembly GCF_002162155.2). Taxonomy (NCBI): domain Eukaryota; kingdom Viridiplantae; phylum Streptophyta; class Magnoliopsida; order Poales; family Poaceae; genus Triticum; species Triticum dicoccoides. Next base: position 350,591,014 of record NC_041386.1, read on the forward strand.
GGCAAGAAAAACAAACCCCTCACGGGGCACAAAACAGTTCTTGACAAACTCCTCTTCAAACCCTATCAGATACATGCGACACCGAGTACCGAACCAATTGCGGGCATGTTGGGTACTCTGGCAAGTGGCTAAAAGAGGTGAGACTATCCTCACCAACATTACTCCAGAGAAGAATTTTTCGGAGGATGACGATCTTAATGTCTTTACTATCTTTGAGACCTTCTCTTCAAATAATCAGCGCAAAAGGGCGCTCCTCGACCTCGCCGAAATCAACCAAGTAACCGCAATGAGCCATTGGATTGACGCGGCCATAACTAGCTTTCGACTCACCAAAGTGCTCATGGACGGTGACAGCGGACTTATCCTCGTTTATGAGGACACGCTCGACAAAATGCAAATTGAAAAGGCCCGCATCGAGCAAAGTAATACCACCTTTTGAGGCATCATCCCAAGTAGAGAAGCACGATACACTGGGAAAATCAAACTTGATGTAGTATTTGGGATGCCTGAGAATTACATGTCCGAAGAGTTGCTCTTCCACGTGGCCCCCATCAACAGCGGATATCACACCCTTTTGGGGCGGGATGCCTTCTCACGCTTCCAAGCCATACCCCATTACGAGTACATGAAGCTTAAAATGCCAGGGCCCAACAGAGTAATCACTATCACTAGTGATCCGGATATAGCACTCCAAGCAGAAAACAAAATCACATCCTTGGCCCTCGAGGCACTATCCAAAGCCCTCGCCGTTGAAGAACTAACCACCCTGCGAGCCACAATGGACAAAGACGATGTGATCCTCGATAAGAGGCCAAAATCCACCTCTTTCAAACTAGCAGATGAAATAGTTAAATTTCAAGTGCACCTGAGGGATCCTAACAAAACAACGTCCATTGGAGCATAGCTGGATCCGACGTTCGATGCCGCCCTATGAGCGTTACTGTATGAAAATAGGGACATTTTTGCCTGGCACCCTTCGGACATGCCCGGGATCCCACGCAGACTGGCCGAACATAGTCTTAACACAATCAAGGGGTTCAAACCAGTCAAGCAAGCGCTACGGCGATTTTATGAACCCAAACGACAAGCTATAATGGAGGAGCTAGCCAAACTACTCGAGACCAGGTTCATTAGAGAAATCAAGCACCCGGACTGGCTAGCCAATTTGGTCATGGTGCCGAAGAAGGATAAATCCTGGTGCCTTTGTGTCGATTTCAATGACCTCAATAAGGCTTGCCCTGAGGACCCTTTCCCGCTGCCCTGTACTGGACAAATTATTGATGCAACCGCGGGACACGACTCATTGTGTTTCCTCGATGCTTACTCTGGATACCATCAGATTAAGATGAAGGAGTCCGACCAAGCCGCAACGACATTTATTACCCCGTACGGGCCTTTTTGTTTCAACACTATGCCCTTCGGGCTTAAAAATGCTAGTGCCACTTACCAACACATGATTCAAACATGTTTGGAAAAACAAATTGGCAAGATAGTGGAATCATATGTGGACGACGTGGTCATCAAGACTAAGCATGCTGAATCATTGGTGGATGATCTCCTCCTTACATTTGACAACCTCCGAACATATGACATACGGCTTAATCTGGAAAAATGTGTTTACGGTGTTCCAGTCAGAAAACTGCTCGAGTTCATTGTTTCCAATAGAGGTATTGAAGCAAACCCAACCAAAATCCGAGCCCTATCACAATTGGCCATGCCAACAGACTTAAAGCAGGCCCAAAAACTAGTTGGGTGCGTGACAGCCTTGAGCTGCTTCATCTCCATATTGGTAGAAAAGGTGTTAGCACTTTATCGACTGTTTTGATGCACCGACCATTTGAATGGACGGATGCGGCTATAGCCAGATTGGAAGAAATCAAAACCTTGTTAGCAGGCAACCTAATCCTAGCCGTCCCAGGTGTTGGCGAGCCTATGTTGCTCTATATATCCACGACTCACCAGGTAGTGAGCGCCATACTCGTCGTCGAGCGAGAGGAAGAGGGACACAAATTCCCCATCTAGAAACTAGTATACTATGTATCAGTGGTCCTTACACCATGAAAATCCCGATACCCTCACTATCGGAAGATAGCTTATGCGGTCTTTATGGCATCCTGAAAGCTATGACACTATTTTCAAGAGTATTCTATCACAGTGGCATCCGAAGTACCACTCAATGACATCATAAATAATCGGGATGCCACCGGCGCATAGCCAAATGGGCCATTGAGCTCTTACCATTTGAAATAACATACAAACCACACAGCTATTAAATCTCATGTGCTGGCCAACTTTGTCGCCGTGTGGAAGGAAGCTGAGGTCCCTACAGAGTACAGTGCACCAAGAGTAGTCGAACGAATCCTCACGATCGCAACAAAACAAGAACTTTTGAGAAGAAGCACAACCGGAAAGAAGCAAACAACATGGTAAACACACAACACATAAACAAGACATGATGCCACTCATACAAGAGAGGATGCATACAAGAACCACACATCAAAGCAAGTTTAAATAATGTCGGAAACAACATATAACAATTCCGGTAAGTCTTCATATGCAAATTTCGAAATTGGTCCTGATCTGAACAAAACATTAACTTGAAGTTGTTAAACAGCAAGTTAAAGTGCACCAAGATGATCTGCTCATCTTTCTAGTCAGATTACATATAAGGTTCAATTAATTCGGAGCTACGGCCTAGAAGATATGAGCAAAACAAGTAAAACAATGCATTGATGCAAATGCATGGAAAACACAATCACATGCTCTTCAAAACATGGATGCAACATGGCATGATGAAACTACATGCAAAACCAAGCAAGTTTCATATAGAGCATGCTCCAAACGGAGCCATGGTCCAACACATACCCTCAATACAAGTTTCAAACACAATCTGCCCAAAACAGCAACTAAGCACTTTGCAATCAAGGAAGCAACATGCTACAGGAAACCTATGGGCATAAACATGACGTGCAATTCAAGTACATATTACATACTTCAAGTAACATCAAGGTTCAAGTTTATAGGCATTAGGATTAATCCAATGAGATCAATGCAAAAGGCAACTTTATAACACAGATTATGACTATGAAAAAAGGGCATACATGTGAGTAGATATAACATGTTGACATGTTGGGGCCATGAAACAAGCATGCTATACTGCAAGATCATGGCAAACAAAAGCATGGCATTAAAGTACAGGTTAAACATGGCAAAACATGATTACTAAGCACCTCCATATAACCTCTAGATCAATGTCACTCATCAAGACTAGATTTCAAGTCATAACAGATTCCCAGACTTGGTGAAAAACAGAGCAAGGCTGAAAACAGATTCATGATGCATACTTCGGGACAATAAAAGTAAAGGCTACAGGAACATTTCATGGCATCCAAGAGCACGGAAAGCATGTACATGTCAAGAATTACAAAACATGATCACTGAGCTACTGCTTGAAACCACCAGAACATGCTCAAAACATCATGGCAAGGATGCGAACTATAACAGATTCACAGACTTAGTGGAATTTAGGGAACATGGAAGAAACAGCGACAAGTAGACATGTTTGCAAGCTTGATTAACTCATCATAAATCATATAATTGCATGTGAATACAACCAATAGCAAGAAGGCATATTTGTGAAGCTACTCATCGCAAGAACATGGTCATAGGATGCATAGAACACTAGCTATTCACATGGAAAAAATGAACTTACTGATAACAGACTGACAGAAACATTATTTAGCAAGTTGAGAGCATGAAAACAACAATCTATAGCAGGCCATAATTTCAAACAAGGGAATGGATGGATAGATCATAACAAGATATATGAAACATCCTTACTGAGCATCTCCAAATTATGCATGGATTCACTAGTGGCATCAAGCTAACATGGCAACATATTATAGCAGGTTCAGAAAACACTAATTCACTGCCATCAGCAACAATAAGTAGCGTAGTTTGCATGCTTGTGCTAGTCACCATGGGGCAAATAAAAATACATGGATTGCACCACTTTAAAGACGGCATGAAGATGCTCTTAAAACATGTTGACATGATGCTAAAAAAATAATCACACAAAATGCAATGAAAAGGAAAAATAGGCAAGTTACGACAATCTCTAGCGGGTTATATCATTTAGCACTTTCGCAATGAGGATTAAGGCATCAATATGAAAAGTAACATGAATGCAAATGCAACCATCATGTAGACCATTCAGAGATGAACATTTTGACATATCATACATGCAAAACACAGCAATATGCACGAAGTTATGCCATGATGAAGATGCACACATGCTGCTCGATCTTAGGGACTTGGCGGTCCCTCACCCTAGGCTTGGCCCACGTGAAGAGGAGGCGAGGCAGGCCGGTGGGAGGCTTGGGCTGGGCCGGATCGGAGGATGCCCACGCGGGCGCTGGAGGCACCGTGTCCATCCCGATCCGGCTGGATCAAGGCAGGGACTAGCCCGACGACGGCGGCGTGTTGCAGGCGGCGGGGCGGCGCGGGGGCGGCTGGAGACATGGGCGGAGGAGTTCGGCAGCTCGAGGATGGTGCGGATATGGGCGCTCCTGCCCGGATCTGGCCGGAGCGGCGACCGGAGGCGGCGGCGACGGGCGCAATGGCGACGTCAGTGGCTAGGAGGCGAGCGAGCATGGTTGGACAGCGGCGGCGCTGGGGCAGTGCGAGGGCACAATGTGGAGGCGAGGGACAAGGATCTGGCGAGGTGGCACGGTGAGGCGGCGGTGGTGCGGTGGCGGGGAGTTCTGGCAAAGGTGGCGGCGAAGTCCGGCGAGGTCCGGTGCGGGCGGCGGCGCACCAGGCCCAGATGGGCTCGGGTGGGCCGGTGATGGGATCAGGTGGGAGGCAGCGGCTGGCACTTTGGAGCGCGTAAAACGAGGCATATTAGGGTTAGGGGGTTAGGGTGGTCTCTCTCTCTCTTAGATTTGGATGGGGAAGGTGTTTTTATTGGTAGAAGGAGCTAGGAGTGGTATTTTTTAGAGCGGTTTTCTCCCACACGATCGTGATCCGACGAAGAAGAGCATGGAGGGGTTTAGGTGGGCTATTGGGTTGTTGTGGAGGGGTGCTAGGCTGCAAAGATAAGGAGGGCTTCAGTTAACACAGTTAACCGTTGGGGCATCAAACGACCTCCAAATGGAACGAAATTTGACAGGCGGTCTACGGTGATGTACCAAGACCACTCGACAAATCTTGGCCCATTCCCAGAACATTTTACTCCCACGCATGAAACAAGATCTGGGACGTGCAGAAGGTGCGTGTGTGAGTGTCGGATTTCGAAACAAACAACAGAGAAAAAGACTGGATGCAAGTTTTGAAAACATGCAGATGATGACATGGCAAAGTGCAACACGCACGCGAATGACATGGAAACGACAGCGAATAACTGGAAGAGACCTGGCGCATCGGACTCGGGGCATTACAGAACAATCCCCATGGCCTTTCATGGTCTGGGGCCTAGATATGGTTGGACCCCTTAAAGGAGGAAGCCACAAGAAGAAGTATTTACTAGTCGTGGTGGATAAATTCACTAAGTGGATTGAGGCCAAACCAGTAAAAATGGCTGAAACGGGGCCAGTCATCGACTTTATATCAGGTGTGGTACAACATTATGGTGTGCTGCACAGCATTATCACTGATAATGGCTCAAATTTTATAGCCGATGAGGTGAAAAACTGGAGCACCAACTTGGGCATCAAGCTCGATTATGCATCAGTGTCCCACCCTCAAGCAAATGGCCAGGTTGAACGGGCGAATGGCCTCATAATGAGCGGCATTAAACCCATACTGGTGCAATCCATACGGGAGTCAGATAAGCACTGGTTTGAGGAACTCAATTTCGTGCTCTGGGGGCTGCGGACTACGCCTAATCGATCGACCTGATACACACTTTTTTCATGGTGTACGGCGAATAAGTTGTCTTGCCCTACGATATGATTCATGACTCACCTCGAGTGTGCATGTATGAAGAGAGATAAGCCGAGCTCGATCAGCAGGACGACCTGGACGGCCTGAAGAGGAGCGCGATATTGCACGAGCCCGTTCCGCATTTTATCAACAACAGGCTAGGACATACCAAAGCAGAGAAGTGCGGGCCAAGACATATAATGTCGGCAAACTCGTTCTGCGCCTCCCTGATAAGAAGAAGGATAAGCTCAAACCAAAATGGGAGGAGCCTATCGGCTTTGTAATGCATCGGATAATCGCCTCGAGCCGAATCCATGGAACGCAGCTCGGCTCCGAAGATTCTACGCATAGTTTGGCCGCATCCTTTTCTTAGTCCCTTTTTCTTTTTCTCTCTTCTTCCTTTTTTCTTATATATTTCCTAGTGTATGTTTGGATATGCCGAACTATTAGGGATGCCCATCTTTAAATGTATACATCCCAGTATGACTAGGGGCTTCTTTGATGAAGCTTATTATTAAAAGCTTGGAGCTTACATTACCTATGTCGTTTGTTATATACACTTTTTGCCATTATATGCACCTCTATGACTTAAGTTTTTGCCAAGATGGGTTGCCTCGCTCCTGTGTTTATACCCTATGTTCCTGATTGTTCGGCTAGGTTGTAAAGGGAGCACCTCTGCGATTGTTACAACTGGGTAATTTGGACCTGTACCTCAGACGGGTGAAGCCGAAAGCTAGTGTTCTTAAGAGATTAATTGGTCGGCAAACAACGACAGACTGTTATGTTCCTGTAACTCTTTGAAAACATAATGTGGGATAGGTTCCCTGTAATTCGGATCAAAGCCTAGGCATGCACAATTAAGGAAAATAGACTATGTAATATAACATACCTCCGAAAATATAATGTGGGATAGGTTCCTGTAACCCAAGGAAAGGAACCCTTAACAGAACTATTTTACATGGAAGATGTTTCTTACATATGTAATATAACATACCTCCCTGAACTAACTTTTGTCTGTTCGAGCAATATGACTAGATTGACCGATTTCCGGACATAATGAATGTTTCTTACATTCCACAATAGTATCCGGAAACACTCCACCTTCTTGGCTCGGAGGCCGATGCCGAAAGTCTGCGGTGACAAATTTTCACATGTTTGATTGGATATAAAATTCAAGAGGAGAGGTACATTGATACATCAAAGCAAACACCTACTCCTTATCTATACCATCTATAAGACTATCTAAACTATAGTCTTCTTGCGAGAACTTCATAGCTAGCATCACTTGGTTGCATAACAAGTTCATGGGAATCTCCTTTCGGTCGGGCCCTCGAGGTCGAACTCGAGCCATATGATTTGGATCGAGTTCGGTGTAGCGCGTTTTCACCATTGCCCACGCTTCTCGTGTACCTTCCCAGCATGCAGACGCCTTCCATAGCTCGAAACGACGCCGTGCACCTTTGAACAGGTTTGCCAATCCCTCCATAATTTTCGGAGGGGCATCGGATGGCGATAAAGCCTTCGCCATACTTCTCATTGCTTTTCGGGCTCGTTCATGCATCACGGACAGTTCCTTAAGCATGTCGCCTCAAAATCTGGATACTTCCTCCTCAGGTCGAATGGTTAACAGACCTACAATAACAAAGTTGTGACAATTCAGACTATGGGATGATCCACGTCCTTTACATGTTTCAACAGGTCATAGCGAATATGCCACCTTTCAACTTCTTATTTTCTCGCTGTGCGGGCGATCACTGCGTCTTTAAGCTCTTTATCTCTTAGGCTTGTTTATCCTTTTCCTCCTCAAGCTTGTTTTCCTGCTTAGTGGTTGTTGTGGCCTTTCTCATCTCTGCAAGCTCTGTGGTGGCGGCATTTAGTTTTATCTAGTTTGTCTTCAGCTCCTGGGACAATGCGTTGTTCTTCTTTTTGAGAACCTACAGGTTCTGACGATCCTTAAATCGGTTGGCCTAACCGCTTCAAGTCTCGGGGGCTACTGGTATATATCTATTAAAATTGCACAAATTATTACCTGCATGTCCTTTGAAAACTGTTGAGTAACTCCCGCAAGTCCATCCCAGGAAGCTCGGATATATGCATCCATGGAGCTGAGTGCCGTAAATTCCTGTTCAGAGAAAACTGGAGCGCGCATGGCCTCTTTCAGTCGACGATAATTCATTACACTCTCTTCCTCAGAATTGGTGACAGATACATCATCCGAATCCTCTTGAGGAGGCGGAGCCGGCACTGTATCAGCCCTCGTCCTAGTTGATGAGTCCGGTTCCAGATTAGCTGACATTCGGCTAGCAGGGTGTTTTCCCACGGTTTGCCGCGTACTCCTCCTGAAATAGAGGTAGATGAGGAATTCAAGAATCTGTCCTCATCTCATGTTTAGGCATATATCAAAGGACATACCTCTTTGAAGGAGGAGAAGGCTTAACACCAGTCTCGGTTTCCTTTTGTTTCAAACAATCGGCCCGCGTAGAGGCTGCCCTCGAGGTAGTACGGCTTGCTGAGCACCGATCCTATGAAGTACAGTTTATTACAAAGGATAAGGTGCAAGTAAGGGGTTCTTTTTGAAGAAAGATTTTTGAATACTTACGATGGAGAAGGAATAGGGGCGGGTGTAGTCGGCCTTAATAGCCACTTCCGAGCCATCAAGGCTCACCTGATAAAATACTCCATCATCAAACTCTATGTATATATCGAAATACTCATAGAAGCCAAGGTCTTCATCGCGGTTGTGATCCTCTGGTTGTGGGGCAGGACAGTGAACATCCTTGGTCATCTTCCTCCATGATTGTTTTATGACAACAAAAAACAATTTGATTAGCAAGCCTTGATAGCAGTAAAGAAGATCTGATAATCAAAATCTTACCCATTCAATGGGGTTGTACATGGTGAGGTAGTCCTGGATTAGGGGGTCCTCGGACAGCCGTATTATATACTTTGGCCGAAGTGTTGGACTATGAAGATACCAGATTGAAGACTTCGTCTCATGTCCGGATGGGACTCTCCTTTGCGTGGAAGGCAAGCTTGGCAATTCGGATATGTAGATCTCCTCCCTTGTAACCGACTTTATGTAACCCTAGCTGTCGGCGTTCTGGGAACGGGGATCCCCAGACTTGCCTGTCTGCAGCCCACGACATGGCTAAGCCAGCAGGCCGTACCACCCATCTTCATCAACAGGGCATCCAAGACCCTCGTGAGGGTCCAAGCCTCGCGAGGGAGACGACACTAGACCTCCTCTAGAGTAGCCTAGCCAGGCAGGCTCATGAGGAGCGGAGATATCAAGGCGGGGCAAACCTCACGAGGCCATCGTGACGTGAGCCATGACGCACGACACCAGGCGGGCGCCAGGCAGGCGCCAGCGCGTGCAGCGTCCTTGTTTCCTCTTTGGTGCTAAGGAGGCCAGCGCAAGTGAGGACTACCGAGGCATCAGACAAAGGTTGCTATATTGCTGCAACGAGACCAAGACTAGCAGGACGGCGAGACGGAGGTCATCATGGAGCCCAATACGGCGTCACCACCAGAGCTTTTCGCAGGCGAAGACCACTTTTGTCAGGATAGCTTGTACTAGCTATCCCCCTTCAAACTGGCCCGCCGTTGTTGGCTCCCTTCCCTCTTGATATTTGGGAAGAGGACCAGGGCCTATATAAGCAGAGCTAGCCACCATATTAGAGGCATCTCATCTTAGCTCGATCCAACCTGATCGAGAGCCTACTCACAAGAACACCTCAACCTCAGGAGGTTGTTCTTCCCTTGTACTGTTCATCATCAGCCCTAGTGAATATCCACCACCACCACACTACAGTAGGGTATTACACCACAACGGTGGCCCGAACCAGTATAAACCTTGTGTCTTTCTGTGTTGCGAGTTCGTCGAGTTCGTCTGCGAGATGTTAGCGAGCTAGGGCGTAGATCAGTAGGAAGGAAAGACTTCGCGTGCACCCCAGTGTTCGAACCTTAAGGGTTTGCCGGAACCCCACATCTGACATTTGGCGCGCCAGGTAGGGGTGCGCCGGGGCTCCTCTCCACCAACCTGCACCACGTACCGCCGCACTATGATCCCATGGCAGGTGCCCCGCCACCCACCTCTACGGCAGCACCAGCAGCCGGGAGTCTGGGTACCGAGCCCTGGCCCCGCCCCTGCGGCGAGTGAAGTGACCGGCCAAGTTCAAGCCGGAGATGCCGCCGCGTTACGACAGCGCAGCAGACTTGGCGCTATTCCTGCTAGCGTACGAGGAGGCCGTCCTCGAAGCCGGAGGCGACGGCAAGATCATGGCCAACTGGTACCCCATGGCCCTCGCCGGTGAGCCGCGAGCCTGGCTGCTCAACCTCCCGGGATCCACGGTGGCATCCTGGGGGGAGCTCCGCAACCTCTTCACCGTGCGCTACGCGGTGCCGGGGCACCACGCAGTCGCGGCACTACTGGGTGGCTCCCAAGCACCGCCTTCCGATCGCCACATCAAACCCTTCTTCCGTCACATTGGGGCAGCCTCCAAGCGCCCGGGGCTTCGCCGGGTTGGGCTGCGACAGAGGCCGACCTCACCTTCGGCTTAAAAGACCACCCCGACTCCACCGCCGGCTCCGGGATGCTCCCGATGCTCTGCACACCCACCATCTGCAACGTGGTCGTTACCAAGAACCTCATCGACAGTGGCGCCAGCCTCAACTTGCTCTCCGTAGAGGCCTTCAGCCTTCTTCATGTGCCGCTTGAATGGCTTGGCCTCAGCAAGCCCTTCACTGGAGTGGGTGGCGGAGTTGCCCACTCTCTGGGGAAGATCCGCCTCCCTGTCACCTTTGGCATGTGACACAACTATCGCACTGAGCTGGTGGACTTTGACATCGCCTGCATTGGTCTCCCGTACAATGCCATCCTCGGGTACCTGGCTCTCGCTCAGTTCATGGCGGCGACTCACCCGGCCTACAACCTCATGAAGGTGCCAGGGAGCAAGGGCATCCTTAACATCAAGGGGGGCGCTAAGGAGGCCATGGCGGCGCTCATGCTCGCCTTCAATACCGCGGTAGCAGCACAGCCAGCCAGCGCCGATACGCCCGAGGCCAAGGAGACCGCGCCCACCAAGAAGAAGCAGCTGTTCACTCAAGACAAAGCGGAGACCAAGCAGGTGCCGATTAACGAGGACGGGTCTTCAAGAGCCACCTTCACCATAGGAACCGGCCTTGACCCGGGACAAGAAGAAGCTTTGGTGAGATTTTTGCATGCGAACAAGGAGATATTCGCGTGGGATCCCAATCAACTGGTAGGGATCCCGAGAGAGGTAATCCAGCATCATCTATGGGTGTGCCCCAACATACGCCCCGTGAAGCAGCGAGCAAGACGGCAGTCCACTGAGAAGCACGCCTTCATCGTCCAAGAGACGCGCAAGCTGGAGGCGGCAGGTACCATCCGAGAAGTTCGATACCCCGAATGGCTGGCGAACCCATCGTAGTACCGAAGAAAGGCGGGAAAGAACGGATATACGTCGACTTCACCAACCTTAACAAAGCGTGCCCCCAGGATCCGTTCCCGCTTCCACACATCGATCAAATCGTCGACTCCACCGCCGAGTGCAACTTGCTGTGTTTCCTAGATGAATTCTCAGGATACCACCAAATCAAGATCATGGGGGTGGAGGATGTGGAGAAGACTGCCTTCCTGACACCATGCGGGGCGTTCTGCTACACCTACATGCCCTTCAGGCTATGCAACACGGGCGCAACCTTTCAACGATTGATGCAAATCGCCGTGGGGCGGCAGCTTGGCAGAAACACAGAGGCCTACGTTGATGACATAGTGGTCAAATCTTGCGAGGCGAGGACATTGATTCGTGTGTTTGGCGTCCCCTCCGGCAAGCTACTGGGGTTCCTCGTATCCCACAGAGGGATCGAGGCGAACCCGAATAAGATCAAGGCCATCGAAGACATGAGCCCACCACAGACCCTCAAGGAAATGCAGAAGCTAGCAGGGCAGGTGACCGCGTTAGGGCATTTCATCTCCAAGCTAGGCGAGCACGCCTTACCCTTCTTTAAGCTCATGAAGAAGAAGGGCCCGTTCGAGTGGACCCCGGAGGCTGACCGGGCCTTCCAAGACCTCAAGAAATACCTCACCAGCCCCCTAGTGATGGTGGGCCTGCGGCCTCTCGAGCCTCTGCTGCTCTACCTTGCCGCCACCTCGTACTCCACCAGCGTGGTGCTGGTGGTGGTTCGGGAGGAGCGCCAAGACAAGGGTGTGCCACGCCGAGCCAGAGCTGATGTGGCGCGGGGTCAGGAAGGTGTAGCAAAGCCATCAGTGGCGCAAGACCAAGCTTAGCAGGGCAACATCGCACAAGCTCCTGAGGACGGTCAAGTCTTAGGAAACCCACCACCTCAGGATATGCCACAATCTCCGCGGGACCCGAGCCTCGACAGTGTGCCAGCCCTCGTTGAGCACCCGGTGTACTTCGTCAGCACCGTGCCGCAGGACGCGAGGGCGCGCTACCCCATTCGCCTCGGGGAAGCACCCGGCGCGACGACCTTGTTCCCCAAACACCCTCACATAAAGGGTCGATCCACCATCATACCTGAAGTGGAGGGTGCACCGCCTGCCTAGGCTGCACGCGTGGGCGAATGTTTGCCAGCCGCGGGCCAGGGCTATGTTGCCCATGGCAGAAGTCTCGACCGCAACCCAAGATGCCTTGCTGAGGCAGCCATCCGCCTGCAGACAGAGTCCGCCTGGACCAGAGGCCGGCAGTTCGCCGGCGAAGAAGCGCGGAAGTTGGAGCCAGTTGCCGGCCAGGTTCTCCAACCAGACGACGAACTCCGGCGACACCTCCCTCATTAACTGGACTGCCATGGCTGGGATGACCAACTCCACGTGCCGTGGTGCCGTCTCGACAATGGGCCACGGCGGGGGTCGCGGCATGCTTGCACGGGCGGCCGCGACCGCGCTTGGGCGCGAGGGGCCTTCCCCTTCTCGGCGGCGGAGAATTTCCTACGTGGTGCCATGGGTGTCACTGCAACTGATGGAGCGAGGAGGAAGGAGGAAGCAAGCAAGGAAGAGATGGGTAATGCGGGCTCCGCCCCCTCCCCATTTATAACAAGAGAAGGCCAACCGGCATCTCCCACGATCGCAGGTAATAACGGTTTTCCTTGCATGTCGCAGGGAATTGTCAAGTCGTGATGTTGCTGAGGCAGCATGGGGAAGCGGAGATGCCCACGTCCAATCAACTGCCATGCGTCAACCGAGGCCGCGGGCTTTGGGGGCCCGCGGTGCTCCGAACTCGACCCTTGGCTTCGCCGCGAAGCCAAGCCCGAGTGCACCTTGGGCCCGGGGGCTACTGTCGGCATTCTGGGAATGGGGGTCCCCAGACTTGCCTGCCTGCAACCCATGACGTGGCTAAGCCAGCAGGCCGCATGGCCCATCTTCATCAACAAGGCATCCAAGACCCTCGCGAGGGTCCAAGCCTGGCGAGGGAGACGATGCAAGACCTCCTCTGGAGTAGCCTAGCCAGGAAGGCTCACGAGGAGCGGAGATATCAAGGCGGGGCAAACCTCATGAGGCCCTTGTGACGTGAGCCATGACGCACGACACCAGGCGGGCACCAGCGCATGCAGCGTCCTTGTTTCCTCTTTGGTGCTAAGGAGGCCAGCGCAGACGAAGAGTACCGAGGCATCAGACAAAGGTTGCTATATTAGTGCAACGAGACCAAAACCAGGACGACGGCGAGACGGAGGTCAACGTGGAGCCCGAGATGGCGCCACCACCAGAGCTTTTCGCAGGCGAAGACCACTGTTGTCACGATAGATTGTACTAGTTGTCCCCCTTCAAATTGGCCCGCCGTTGTTGGCTCCCTTCCCGCTCGATATTTCGGAAGAGGACTAGGCACTATATAAGCATAGCTAGCCACCATACTAGAGGCATCTCATCTTAGCTCGATCCAACCCGACCGAGAGCTTACTCTCAAGAATGCATCAACCTCAGGAGGCTGTTCTTCCCTTGTACTATTCATCATCAGTCCCCTAGAGGCAATCCACCACTAGCACACTGGAGTAGGGTATTACACCACAACGGTGGCCTGAACCAGTATAAACCTCGTGTCTTTCTGTGTTGCGAGTTTGTTGAGTTCGTCCACGAGATCTTAGCGAGCTAGGGCGTAGATCGGTAGGAATGGAAGACTTCGTGCGCACCCTAGTGTTTGGACTTGAAGGGTTTGCCGGAACCCCACATCCAACACTAGCCCCCTCCGGTGTCTATATAAACCAGGGGGTTTGAGTCTGTAGGACAACAACGATCATACCATAGGCTAGCATCTAGGGTCTAGCCTCTCTGATCTGTGGTAGATCAACTCTTGTAATACTCATATCATAAAGATCAATCAAGCAGGAAGTATGGTATTACCTCCATCGAGAGGGCCCGAACCTGGGAAAACACTGTGTCCCCCACTTCCTGTTACCATCTGCCTTAGACGCACAGTTTGGGACCCCCTACCCGAGATCCGCCGGTTTGGACACTGACATTGGTGCATTCATCATAAGGCTTGATGGCTCCTTCAATCATCGGCAACGATGGGATCCAAGGTGAGGTTTTCCTCCCAGGACAGATCTTCGTATTCGGCGGCTTCGTACTCTGGGCCAACTCGCTCGGCCATCTGGAGCAGATCAAGAGCTACTCCCCTGGCCATAAGGTCAGGTTTGGAAGCTTGAACTATACCGCCGACATCCGCGGAGACTTGATCTTCGACGGATTCGAACCCATGTCAGGTACGCTGCACAGTCACGATGAGCATGATTTAGCTCTGCCATCGGACAGTGTTTGGGAGATCACACCAGTAACTACTCCGGCCCACAATCCGGAACAAATTGCGCCATCCGAGGACAGGTGGATGGACCCCGCCACGGAGGCCGCACACTTAGCGGCGATAGAGCTGAATACTGGCTTCACCTCCTATGAGACCTGTGTTGCCGGACAATCGGATTCGTCCCCGGCCACAGACTCCGAACCGCTCACGTCCATGCCCATCCAATCTGATTGGGCACCGATCATGGAGTTCACCTCCGCGGATATCTTTCAGCACACACCCCTAGGCGACGTGCTAAACTCATTATGGTCTCTCTCCTTGTCATGAGACCCTTGGCCAAACTATGTCCGGCTCAAGTGGGAAGCGGACGGCGAAGAAATTCGTTCCCCACCCACCACCCACTTAGTAGCCACTGTCGACGACCTAACCGACATGCTCGACTTCGACTCCGAAGACATCGGCAGTATGGACGACAATGCGGGAGACGAACAAGAACCACCGCCCGCAGGGCGCTGGACTGCGACCTCATTGTATGATATATTCATGGTGGACACCCCCAAAGAAAGCGATGGCAATAAGGCAACGGAGGATAATCCCCTCGAGAATCAATCCAAGAAGCAGCATCATTGACGCTGCTCTAAGCTGCACCAGAGCAAAAACAACGATACCGGCAAGGGAGACAATAACGTTTCAAATAGTGCCGAAGACGAAGACAATCCCCTCCAGCCAGGCTTTGAGCAGGAGGATGGGCAAGCCAGCCCCAAGGAATAGGCAGCAGATGGAGAATCAGAGGATGATAATTACATGCCTCTCTCCAAAGAAGAGGTGAGCCTTGGTGATGAAGAATTTATCATGCATGAGGATCCCGTCGAACTGGAGCGCTTCAAGCACCGGCTTACTGCCACAGCAAAAAGCCTGAAGAAAAAGCAACAGTAGCTTCAAGCTGAGCAAGATCTGCTAGCGGATAGATGGACTAAGGTCCTGGCAGCCAAGGAACACGAACTCGAGTGCCCAATAAAAAGTTTCCCAAAGGAGGTTGCTAGCCCAACTTGAAGATGATGCATTAAAGCCTACGCTTCCATCGTATGATGCGGCAGACCGGCCACCTTGTGGCCGAGACAAAGTGGCATATAAGCCTGAAGTCCAGCCCGCACCCCGTCGCCAGTCTAACAAGAATAGCAAGACCCGGTGTAACACGCAGGACCTGCGAGACGTATTGGAAAACAAAGCAGGACACAAAAGATCGATTTTTGGATCACGAGGGCGCGCCCCATCACATGACGACGACCGTCATGCCGGATATACCAAAAGCAAATCCAACTGGGCCGAACACAGCAGACAAGAGTCGTACGAACTGCATCGTGACATAGCCCGGCACAGAGGCGCCACACACCCCCTATGCTTCACTGATGAAGTAATGGATCATGAATTCCCAGAAGTGTTTAAACCTGTGAACATTGCGTCATACGATGTTACTACTAACCCCGCGGTATGGATAGAGGATTTCTTCCTCCACATTCACATGGCCCGCGAGGATGATCTACACGCCATCAAGTACCTCCCATTAAAACTCAAAGGACCACCTCGGCATTGGCTAAATAGCTTGCCAGCAAACTCCATCAGAAGTTGGGAGAACCTGGCAAACGCATTCCTAGACAACTTCCAAGGCACTTATGTGCGACCACCAGATGCTGATGATTTAAGTCACATAACACAACAACCCAGAGAGTCAGCCAGGAAATTTTGGACTCGGTTCCTAACCAAAAAGAACCAAATTGTGGACTGTCCGGATGCCGAAGCCCTAGCGCACTTTAAACATAACATCCGTGACGGGTGGCTCGCCGGACATCTCGGCCAAGAGAAGCCAAAGTCCATGGCAGCCCTCACAACACTCATGACCCACTTCTGCGCATGCGAGGATAGCTGGTTGGCCCGTAGCAACAACACAGCAAGCAACCCTGGCACATCGGAGGCCAGAGACAGCAACGGCAAGCCAAGTCGAAATAGATACAAGCATCGCAACAATGGCGATAATGCCGAAGACACGGCAGTCAATGCCGGATTCAGTGGCTCTAAATCCGGTCAGCAGAAAAAGCCGTTCAAAAGAAACAATCCGGGCCCGTCCAGTTTGGACCGCATACTATACCGCTCGTGTCAAATTCACGGCACTCCCGATAAGCCAGCCAACCACACCAACAGAGAATGCTGGGTGTTCAAACAGGCCGGCAAGTTGAATGCCGAAAGCAAGGAAAAGGGGTTGCATAGTGACGACGAGGAGTAGCCCCGGCCGCCGAACACAGGAGGACAGAAGAAATTTCCTCCCCAAGTGAAAACGGTGAACATGATATATGAAACCCATATCCCCAAGTGTGAACGGAAGCGTGCACTCAGGGACATCTACGTAATGGAGCCAGTCGCCCCAAAGTTGAACCCATGGTCTCCTTTTCCAATTACTTTTGATCGCAGGGACCACCCCACTAGTATCTGTCATGGCAGTTCTGCCGCATTGGTCCTTGATCCTATCATTGACGGATGCCACCTCACTCGAGTCCTTATGGATGGTGGTAGCAGCCTGAACCTGCTTTATCAGGATACGGTGCGCAAAATGGGTATAGACCCCTTGAGGATCAAACCCACAAAAACCACCTTAAAAGGTGTCATATCAGGTGTAGAGGCCTGTTGCACGGGCTCAATCACACTGGAAGTGGTCTTCGGATCTTTCGATATCGTCCCCTTCTGTAGTGGCTATCACGCACTACTCGAACGAACCGCATTCGCTAGATTCAATGTGGTACAACATTATGCATACCTCAAGCTCAAAATGCTAGGACCTCGCGGGGTTATAACAGTTAACGGAAACACAGAACACTCGCTCCGCATGGAGGAGCACACTACGGCCCTTGCAGCAGAAGTGCAAAGCAGCCTTTTGAGGCAAACCACCAATTCGGCGACAAGGTCGACAGACACACTCAAGCAAGTCCGGAATAACCTGCAACAGAATCACCAGGCGCGTTTAGAGCTCGCCTAGCAATTCAGCCTCCGTCCTAGTCCCAGTCAAGCGACGAAATTTGCACCGCGCGTACATAACTATGCACTAAAGATACCATGGGTATAGGCGGAGGCACGGCTATGGCACATGCCACAATGCGGTTCAACCGCCTCAGGACCAGTATATCTTTATCATTTTCTTCCTTTCAGGACCCTATTCTCTGGAGGCCCTCTCCGATATCTAGATGATCGGACCCATCACGGGACGGAAGCACCAAGGGAGCAAGAAGCTTTGACGTACAAGGGAATACCCAGGTGGTCTCTCATACTGATCGTTATACCTGTTTTACATACCCGCACGTAGCTCGCCCTTGGATCGGACATGTCAGATAGTCCTATTTTTGCTTATTGTACTACTTATACACATACGCTTTGACGTATCCTATAAATAACAATGCACAGTGTCAGCTTATTATTACATTTCTTCATCTTCTTTTTTTCCTTGTTTGTCTATTCACGACAAGTTGCTCCCATACATTCGGGTACATTCAGTACGCCAGGGGCTTCAGTGTACCCCATAACACGGCAAGAAAAGTCGGAACACTTTTGACAGTGTGGCACCCTGAACTTATAGCATTATATGCATCAGCTCCGAATCATGTCTTGGGTCAATAGTTGGGTTTGCCCGGCTCCCATGTTTTGGTGCCTTACGTTCTGCTATATCGGCTAAGGTAGCACTGGGAGAACTACCGCGATTGTGTCTCGGTTCTTCCGGACGAGCACCTCAGTAGAGAAAGCCGAAAACTGGCTGTCATGATGCAGTGAGAGCTGGTCGCTGTTTGAGAGGTCCCAAATCCCTAATGATTTTTTCCGCTTCAGGCGAGGAGTTGGCCTTGTCCTATTTAGGCGTTCATAGCACCCCAAGTTCGGCCTTCCGAATACTAGGGGCTTCGTCAAAATTTAAAATTCTAGACTTCTATGGCTAAGTGAGCGTGATAAAGCTTTATAGTCTGATTGCCTGGTTCGTTGTGCTGAACACCTCCTTAGAAGGACCCAAAACTAGGATAAAGATTGATCAGATTTATCCCGAACACCTCAGTACTAGCTACATGGGGGCAGAAGCCGACGACTAACCAACTCTCAGATTTTATAAACGGCCGCACAAAAGGTAATATTTTAAATCAACAAGCGTTATATAGCGCAGATGAACTCGTTTTCATATTACAGGATCACATGAGTACATTCATTCAAATATTATATCCTTAGAACATTCCTCCGCCACAAGGTAGGCACCCTTCAGGATGCTGTCATAATACTTTTCAGGGTGGCGATGCTCCTTGACCTCCGGCAGCCCCTCCTTCACCAGCTTCACGGGGTCAATCTTCGCCTTGTGCACTTTCACTCGGGCAAAAGCCCTGCGCGCACCCTCAATGCAGACGGACCGCTTCATGACTTCAGGTCGTGGGCAGGCATTCACAAGCCGCCTCACCAGGCCGAAGTAGCTGCTAGGCAGGGGCTTACCAAGCCACATCCAGACTATGAAGCCCTTGATGGCCTGTTCGGCCTCCTTGTGGAGCTCGACCAATTGCTTCAATTGGTCGCTCAAGGTCATCGGATGTTCGGTCCCAGTATACTAAAACTAGCACAACTTCTCCATCGAGCTCCCTTGCTCAGCCCGGTAAAATTCCGCGCCGTCGGACACACTGCGGGGAAGATCTGCGAACGCTCCCGGAGAGCTCTGAACTCAGGTAAGTAAAAGGAAAGTTTCCTTCACATGGTTGCTTTGCATAATGAATTCCTTACCCGCCGCTATCTTTTGGACCACCTGAAGCTCCTGGAGGGCCCTGTGGGCTTCGACCTTGGCATTTTTTTTTGCATTCTCAAGGGCCTTCGCAAGCTCAGACCCTTGCGTCTTAGAGTCACGCTCCAAGGACACGTATTTTTTGACGAAATCCTGGAGCTCTTGCTGCACCTCGCCGACTCGAGCCTCTTGCTTCTCGTGCTCGGTGCGCTCCTTGGCCACTTTGTCTTCGGCCTTGGACACCGCCTCCTTTAGGGCCGCCACTTCGGTCGTGGCCCGTAGCAAAATTCATGATGATCCTGTGACTTAACAACCACATTCTTTTTTATTCCTTATCAATATACGGACGGGTATTACTTACCTTTGTTCTCTTCGAGCTGCCTCTTGGTAAGGCCGAGCTTGTTTTTAGACCGCTCAAGGTCCCGCGTCATTGCAGAGACCTCCGCAGTGCGAGCAACAGCGGCCAGAAGCGAAGCCTGCTTATTCACATAAGACACATTCTGATTAGACTCCTGTGATTATTATTTGATCCTCTATTCGGCCTTTCTTTGCGAACGCCAAACAGAGGATCAGGGGATACTTGCTATATCATTTTCTTATAAATTGATTACTTACCTCAAAGCCTGTTAGGAGGCTAGCACAGGCTTCTGTCAGTCCGCTTTTAGCGGACTGAACCTTCTCTACCACCGCACTTATGATAGTGCGGTGCTCTTCATCAATGGAAGCGCCGCGAAGCACTTCCAGCAAGTTGTCCGGTTCCTCTGGATGGACAGAGGCCATCGGCACAAACGGCTCGCCCCCCTTAGTGAGAGGTCGCCCGACAGAGTCCGGAACCACATGATGTTCCGGTGCAGTATTCGGCCAGGGGCCGGGCTTGCTGCCCCCATCATTAGGGCCCATGGGAGCCTTGCCTCCCATGCGCCCGGCATTTGGGAGGTCACCTTGGGGCGCCCCCAGAACTACCTTCCCTTGGCTTGGTGCCCTTTGGGACAACACCTCAGCATCGTCCGTAGGGCGGGGGGAGGAGGCGGTCGGGAGCGAATCACTGTTCATCTCCAATAGGCACAGAGACCCATCCGAAGAGGAAACGTCGAGACGGTCCTTGGGTGGGCTGCATGATCATGTTGGGCATGATAATAAACAATAAAACAAAATATACTAGAACTGTTATGGTATCCGGATACTTATGACTTTGCCAGGGGCTTGTCCCTGGGCAACCACTCCTCGTCGTTGAACGCGGCCGTGGTGGAGCGGTCCGGAAGGAGGGCTCTTCCCTTCTTGGACACTTCGGCCTCCCCGGATGGGGCGACCTTCCTTTTCTTATCTCCCCCGGTTGGATGGGGAGAATGTTCCTCTTTCTCCTCCTCGTCTTTGGGGGAGGAGGGCGTCTTGGTGTTATCGGACGACGTTCTGATACAACCTTGCATCGGAGACCTTTCCTGGTCCTCACGGCCTTCTTCTTGGCCTTCTTCTCCGGAGCCTCATAGGGTGCCGGAACCAGCATCACCGTCAGGAGAGTACTTGCTGGATCTTCGGGCAGCGGGGCCGGACAATCGATCTGCTCCGCTGTCGTGACCCATTCCTGTCAGATAATGTGTAGGTTCAGATCCCTCACATAACTATACTAGGGAAAGAAACGCCTTATGAGATATAAGGAGCTTACCTAATTAGCAGGGCGCTTTGCGCTGAGTCTGCGGTCCTTGGTAAGAGAAGGAGGTACCTCGGCAGACTTGAACAACACCCTCCAGATGTCCTGGTGCATCATGTCAAAGAGCTCTCGCAGCATTTGTTGCCTTGCCGAGTCGAACTCCCACATATTGAATGCCCGTATTTGACACGGGAGCATCCATCGGAAGAGCATGAACTGGACCATGCTGACAAGCTAGATTTTCTTTCTTATCATGTTTTTAACACAGTTCTGGAGTCCGGTCAGCTCCACCGATGAACCCCAAGATAAGTCCTTCTCTTTCCAGGAGGTGAGCCGCATGGGGATGCCGGATCGGAATTCGGGGGCCGCCGCCCAGTTGGTGTCGCGCGGCTCGGTGATGTAGAACCACCCCGATTGCCACCCCTTTACGGTCTCCACATAGGAGCCTTCGAGCCAGGTGACGTTGGGCATTTTTCCCACCATGGCGCCTCCACACTCCGCTTGCTGGCCGACCACCACCTTTGGTTTAACATTCAAGGTCTTTAGCCATAGGCCGAAGTGGGGCTTGATGCGGAGGAAGGCCTCGCACACGACGATAAACACCGAGATGTTGAGGATGAAATTGGGGGCCAGATCATGGAAGTCCATCCCGTAATAGAACATGAGCCCTCGAACAAATGGGTGGACGGGAAATCCCAGCCCGCGGACGAAATGGGTAAGGAATACAACCCTTTTGTGGGGCTCAGGGGTAGGAACGATCTGCCCCACGCCTGGGAGCCGGTGAATGATATTTGGAGCCAGGTATCCGGATTCCGGGAGCTTCATGATGTTCTCCTCGGTAACGTATGAGGCCATCCACTTGCCTCCCGGTCCGGACATGTTCAGAGTGTTTTTGCGGAGAAGATGCGAACTTGGGCGCTGGAGCTCGAGTGCGCGAGAATGGATGGGCAGGGAAGAAGAAGGCATGGGTAAAAAGGAGCAGTCCTTATCCCTATAAGGGCGGTAGATACTGCGTGCCTCCCCACTTGCCTGGTAAAACTCGCTTATTCCCCAAGCGTCATGATTGATGGCGCGGTTGGGTTACCCACACCTGTATTGATGAGGATCCCGGGATAAGGGGACACGATCTCTGCTTCGACAAGGCGTGCGCCTTGCAATGTGTGCAGTAGCTGGTTGAGAAAAATGGTTTGAATAATAACCGGAGCCATGGCGTGATGACACGTTATGAAAAGTTGTTAGCAAATTAGATTTGTGGAAATATTATACTCTCTACGGTGGTATGTGGAATTTGTTTTGCACAGCCGGACACTATCCTTCTGTTGAAAATCTTCTATGGAGTATTCGAAGGAGGAACCCGCCTTGCAATGCCGAAGACAATCTGTGCGCCGGACTCGTCATCATTGAAGCCTGGTTCAGGGGCTACTGAGGGAGTCCTGGATTAGGGGGTCCTCGGACAACCGGATTATATACTTTGGCCGAACTGTTGGACTATTAAGATACCAGATTGAAGACTTCGTCCCCTGTTCGGATGGGACTCTCCTTTGGGTGGAAGGCAAGCTTGGCAATTCGGATATGTAGATCTCCTCCCTTGTAACCGACTCTGTGTAACCCTAGCCCCCTCCGGTGTCTATATAAACTGGGGGGTTTTAGTCCGTAGGACAACAACGATCATACCATAGGCTAGCTTCTAGGGTTTAGCCTCTCCAATCTCTTGGTAGATCAACTCTTGTAATACTCATATCATCAAGTTCAATTAAGCAAGTAGGGTATTATCTCCATCGAGAGGGCCCGAACCTGGGTAAACATTGTGTCCCCCGCTTCCTGTTACCAACCGCCTTAGACGCACAGTTCGGGACCCCCTACCCAAGATCCGTCGGTTTGGACACCGACACATGGAAAAACCTTCTCAGCAATTTAAGCGGAGGCAGTCTTCTATTTCCCCCTTATACAGATCGGCCAAGATCATGGCTTGTTCGGCTGGGGTGTCCGGACTCTTGTGTCTGTAACGAGATGTGTCGTCCTCTCCGTTGTTACACCATAAAGGAGTTACATCGTTTTATTGCAATGGCCGAACTAGGTCCGGAAGTAGGACATCATCAACATAAAACCACTCCGAAGACCATTCTGGGGATACCTTTTTGGGAGTTCCAATAGGGCAGCCTGATCTGGCTATGCGCCATACTTCGGCGCCGCCCACTTCAATATGGAGCCCCCTCCATGGCGAGGGATGAGGCAAAATAAATTTCTCCATAATTCGAAATGAGCCTCGCAGCCCAGAAACAGTTCGCGGAGAGCGACGAAGCCTGAGATGTGTAGGATCAAACCTAGGGTGAGGTTGTGCAGCTGGATGTCGTAAAACTCCAACAGACCCCTCAGAAAGGGATGGATCGGAAATCGTAAGCCCCGCAAGAGAAACAAAACGAAGCACACCCTCTCCTCCTTATTGTGGTTGGGGAAATTTTCAGCTAGTACATCATTGCCAATCGAAGCCAATTCCGCTCGTACAGAAACTAGATATGTAAGAGGGAGATATCCCTACGTCTGGAGTAGAATCAACTAAAGATGAGACACTAAACAACTCTGCCAATCACCCTCTTAAGGTCCATGGGGTGCGTAGAAGAGCCTGGGGCGCTGGCCATGTTTTGAAGTTTTTGGTGGCTAGTCCTAGTGTTCTCTGCATGATGTGGATGGCACTTGGGGATCCAACCTCTTTATATAGGTGGCATCCCTGTGCGGCTAGGGGTTTAATTTTTGGTAAACATTATTATGGACCGTTCGCATTCGCCAAGCACGTGGAAATTGAGGCAACGATAGGGAAGGAGTCATAAACGCAGAACGTGGGAGTCAGGGCCGGACTATTATCTGTCCAAGGTATGATGAAGAACCAACCTTGCAAAAGCCAAAGACATAAGCCGGATAATGCATCGTCATTTGAAGGCCAGTTCGGGGGCTACCGCGGGAGTCCTGGATTAGTGGGTCCTCGGGTGTCCGAGCTTTTTGATATGGGCCAGACTGATGGGTCGTGAAGATAAAAGGACAAGACTTTCCCCCCATGTCCAGGTAGGACTCCTATATGCGTGGACGGCAAGATTGGTGTTCGGATATGTTATTTCCTTCCCCCAAAAACCGACTCTGTACAACCCTAGGCCCCTCTGGTGTGTATTTAAATTGGAGGATTTAGTCCGTCGAGGATATCAGAATTCCCATATGCTAGACAGCTAGTGTATAACCATTACGATCTCAAGTTAGATCAACTCTTGTAACCCCAATACTCATCAAATACAATCAAGCAGGATGCATGGTTTTACCTCCACTAAGAGGGCCCTAACCCGGGTAAACATTGTTTCCCACTTGTCCCTTGTTACCATCGATCCTCAGACGCACAGTTTGGGACCCCCTACTCGAGATCTGCTGGTTTTGACACTGACAATGACCGATACCTCAGCGCCCATGGTCTTGACTAGGGCGGACGGTTCAAATATCACCTCCCTCAGCCCCTTAGAGCTAGAGGAGGAGTGGCGGGATTGGGTGTCCCGCTGGTGGGCGGCAGCCCGTTTGAATTGTTGCCTCTTAGTCGCACCTTCCGCGGACTAAAGAAAATTACTTGTATGAGTCCTATCTTGATGGAACGAAAAACAAGAGATAGTGACGATGACATACCTCTGAGGTGCTGGCTTCTCCCTCCCCATCTCGAGGTCATTGTCTGACTCGCCGGAGAAGGTGATGTTCTCCGGCGGGCGGGCCTGTTGGAGGGCTCAGCAGAGGCCTTGCGCGCCCTCTTCTGGCCCTTTGGCCGCGTTCGGCCTCGGCTTCATTGGATGTCGCCCTCTTACCCTTGAGGGAAGGGTTCCCTTCTTCCTTGAGCACCTCCATGTCATCCTCGTGAGTGAAGGAGGCATGGGTCTTCTTGGATCGGGTGACCAAGGTCTCCCGTGTCCAAAGACCACCTTTGCCCTTCTAAAGTTTTGACCCCTTGGGGATCACTACGTGCGACTCCTTGATTAGGACGGCCGTGAATAGGGGATCCTCTCCCCCTCGGGCAGTGGCGCCAGCCACAACATCCACTGTGCCTTAGAGATCCACTTCTGCATGTATGAGACCAATTGAGTAGTCGAGGTCTAAAACACAGAACATAGAACGTAGAACTGTCCATTAAAAGACTACCTCGGGGGTGTCGTAGCCGGCTTCAAAGCCGAGGTCTCACTCATCCGAACGAATTCATCCTCAGATGGCTTGAATAGCCACTCCCACATTCCGGTCGAGGTGGAGAGGAATAATTAGTGGATGGGCCCTGCATCCTTGGGCTTGTGCTCCCACATCGGGGTGGCTCGAAGTTGGAGTGGGAGGATGCAGCAGTGGAGCATGACGTTCACCACGTCTACCAGCTAGAGGTTTTTCTGATCAGACCACCACTGGATCTTTTTGGTCAGGGCCTCCACCTCATCTGAGTTCCCCCAGGCAAGGACCTTCTTCTTCCAGGACAAGAGCTTCCTGGGAGGACAGGCTAAAAACGCTGGGACCTCGGTCTGTCCAATGGCAAGCGGCTTAGTGATGTAAAACCACCCACGCTGCCACTCTTTAACGATCTCTATGAAGGTGCCTTTGAACCAGCCGACCTTCTAGTTCTTGCTGGTCATGGCACCTCCGCACTCCGCTTGACTTTGGCTCGACACTGATGTAACGCCCACAATGCGGTTATAGCTCCCACGTGTCGAGGCACGACTTAGAGGCATAACCACGTAGTGGTTTTTTCGCAAGAAGGGTCATCTTCACAACATCCCATGTAATGAACAAGAAATGGATAAACAGAGATGGCTTACACTCGCCACGTCACACAATATTTAAATAAGTTCACACATCATCAGAGTACACTCATAGTCCGACTATGGACAACCAAATAAAAAAGAAGATAAACCCAACTGCTAGATCCCCGATCGTCCCAACTGGGCACCACTACTGATCATCAGGAAACGACACATAGTAATGACCAATTTCCTCGTCAAACTCCCACTTGAGTTCGGTAGCTTCAACTGCAATGGTATCATTGGCACCTGCAACTGTTTTGGAAGTATCTGTGAGTCACGAGGACTCAACAATCTCACACCCGCGAAATCAAGACTATTTAAGCTTATGGGTAGGATATGGTAATGAGGTGGAGTTACAGCAAGCGCTAAGCAAATATGGTGGCTAACATACGCAAATAAGAGTTAGATGAGAAGCTACGCAACGGTCGTGAAGCTAGAAGTGATCAAGAAGTGATCCTGAAATTACTTACGGTCAAACATAACCCAAGCTGTGTTCACTTCCCAGACTCTGCCGAAAAGAGACCAACACAGCTACACACGCGGTTGATTCATTTTAATTAAGTCAAGTGTCAAGTTCTCTACAACCGGTTATTAACAAATTTCCATCTGCCACATAACCGCGGGGACGGATCTTGAAAGTTTATACCCTATAGGGGTGTCCCAACTTAGCCCATCACAAGCTCTCGCGATCAACAAAGATATTCCTTCTCTCAGAAAGACCTGATCAGTCTCGGAATCCCGGTTACAAGACATTTCAACAATGGTAAAACAAGACCAGCAAGACCGCCCGATGAGCTGACAAATCCCGATAGGAGCCGCACGTATCTCCTTCTCAGGGCACACCAGATGGGACAAGCTACGAGTAAAACCAGCCCTCAAGTTTCCCCGAGGTTGCCCCACAGGCTGCCCATTTAGGACCAACACTCAGAGGAGGACTGGCCCGGTTAAAATAGAGATGACCCTCGGGTCTGCAGAACCCAAGGGAAAGTTATAGGTTTTTAGGCAAATGTAAAACCATGGTTGGGCCTTGCTGGTGGAGTTTTATTCAAGGCGAACCGTGAAGGGGTTCCCATAACCCCAACCGCGTAAGGAACGCAAAATCAAGGAACATAAAACCGGTATGACGGAAACTTGGGCGGCAAGAGTGGAACAAAACACCAGGCATAAGGCCGAGCCTTCCACCCTTTGCCAAGTATATAGATGCATAAATTAAAATAAGAGATAATGTGATATCCCAACATATCCATGTTCCAACATAGAACAACCTGCAAGGCACCTGCAACTAGCAACACTATAAGAGGGGCTTAGGAAAAGCGGTAACTTAGCCAAACAACGGTTTGCTAGGAAGGTAGGTTAGAGCTTGACATGGCAATATGGGAGGCATGATAAACAAGTGGAAGGTAGAGCGGCATCGCGATAGAACAAACAACTAGCAAGCAAAGATAGAAGTGATATCGAGGGTAATGGTCATCTTGCCTGCAAAGTCCTCAGAGTTATCGAAAGCTTGCTCCTCGTTAGCGTACTCACCAGGTTCCTCGTTCACGAACTCATCTCCCTGCTCTACCCAAAGAAAGAACACAAGCAATGGAACAACAATCAATCAACGGCAATGCACAAGCAACATGATGCAAGACATGGCATGGAATGCAAGGTATGATGTGCAATGCATATGGGAACTCCGAAAGGAAAAGAATGATCGAGGCATTAACTTGGCAAACCAAGTGTGCCGCTGGAAAGATGGGGTGATTTCGGTCGAAATCGATATGAGGATCACCAAAAACGGATGCACGGTTTGCAAATGACAAGCAATACAAGAATGATGCAAAACTGTGGTTAACAACATCATAGCACTTAGAATGCAACAAGAAACTAAGCTACAGTACTCCAACATTGCAACAAAGCACATGATTATTAAGTACATGTGAAGTTCTAAAAATCATGAACACTGAGCTCCTGCTAGAACTCATTATAACAAGCTCAAAATAGCATGGCAACAATGCAAATGATATTAGCTTCATAGACTTAGAGAAAATACTAAACATGTCAAAAGAGCATCATATAACATCATGTAACAATGTTTAGAGCTAGCAAACCACATGCTATAGGAACATACTATGGAAAAATGGAATGGCATGGTAGTACTAAAGGCATAGAACAAAACTCCCTTATTGAACTTTAACCAAATATGCATGGAAAATGATGTGGCACCCATGCAAACATGACAAGTTATATGAACAGTTTCAGACTAAGAGGAAAAACAATATATGGCAGAAATAGATTCATGATAGCAACTTTGCAAGATCATGCCACTCACCACAAAGAATTTCATGGTATAACAAGGTAACCAACATGAAGTAGATAAGTTCGAGAAGCTAAGCATGGCAAGAGCAAGTTCATAGGATACATGCATCACTAGCAACACCCATGGCAAAGTTGAATCTCATGTTAACAATCTGCCAGGAACAATATTTAGCAAAAGTAGAGAATGGTAATGACAATCTAGAGTACTCCATAATTACAACCAGAGGCATGCATGGATATAGCAATACCACATATCCAAAACATGCTTAATGAACTATCCCAATATGTGCATGGATCTCATGGTAGCAACATGTTTACATGGCATCAAAATGTAGCAAGTAAAGGACTTGCAAAAGAGTAACATTACATAGCCTAATTTGCATGCTTGTGCTAATGACCACATAACTCACAAAATACAAGGCTTGCACCTCTGTGAATATGGAATGATGGAGCTCATAAAACATGTAGACATCATGTTCATAGTATGCACACACACAATGCAATGAAAATGACAAATCATCATGTTCTGTTAAATTCCAGTAGACAACATCATATAGCACTTTTCAACGATGATTGGGGCATCAATATGGACAGTAACATACATGCAAATGACACTAACATGAAGATAATCAGAGACTAACATTTTGATATAACATATGCGCAATTCGGAGCTAGGAGCATCGAGATATAGCATGATGAACAGGGTATCAAAATATCACAGACTTGGAGAAAACGAGGTCAACCTTTTCCAGATCTAGGGTTCACACGGTTTTCGAGGCAGCGGATCGAATCTCTCCACAGTTGCACCGGAGAAGAAGAGGACGGCGGCCAGATCTCAGGGAAGAAGGGAGGCGGCCGGATCCGGCCGGAGATGGGCTCGATGGCGCCCGGCGACGTGCGGCGCTGGGATAGGGGAGCGAGGGCGTGCGGTGCGTGACGCGGCGGCAGCAAGCGGATGGCAGGGCGGTGGAGGTCCGCGGTGAGTAGGCGCGGGAGGCACGCGGCCTCGGGTGGTGAAGGCGACGAGCGGCGCGTGAAGGAGCAGGTCCGTTGACCCGGCGGCGGCGCTTCGGGCCAAGTGGGCCGGATTTGGGTCGCGGCGGGCCGGCGGCACCGGAGGCGGAGGCGGGCCACGTGGCATCTTGCCACTGGTCTGGGGCGGTAGCGCGGAGTGTCCGGCAGGCACGAACACGTCCAGCGGGTGAGAGGAGCGGGGCTAGGGTTTCGGGACCCGTGATTTGAAAGGGGAGACACCTATTTATATGTAGGTGGAACTAGGAGAGTCCAAATGAGGTGCGGTTTTCGCCCACACGATCGTGATCCAATGACAAAGAGTATGCAGGGGGTTTAGAGGGGCTAGTGGGCTGCTTTGGAGGGGTGTTGGGCTGCAATGAGAGAGGGGATTTTGTGGTTACCCGGTTAATCGTCGGGGCATCAAACGAGTTCCAAATGGAACGAAATTTGACAGGTGGCCTACCGGTGATGTACCAAGGCCACTCGACAAATCTCGACCCATTCCGAGAATGTTTTTCTCTCACTCACGAAACGAGATTTGAGGGGTGCCACAGGTGCATTTGGGAGTGTCGGATTACGAAATAGACAAGGGAAAAAATGACCAGATGCATGAGAAGAACATGAATGCAAATGAGATGCACATGATGACATGAGATTAAATGCATGACATGAACAAAATGCAAACGAAAACAAAATCGAACCATGATGGGAATATCATATCACATAGTCAGAAATGGCAAGAGTTGGAGTTACAATTATGGAAAGTCACATCCAGGGTGTTACAACACTCTACCACTACAAGAGGATCTCGTCACGAGTGAAGTAGAAAAGGAAGAGGAGCGGTAAAACTAAGTTGCTTCTTGTAAAAGCGAGTGAACCCAATGAACCTTGAGAGGTTAAACAATTTTGGTGAAATTAATACAATGAAGATGAACAAAGTTGAAAACACTCTGTTAGAAAAGAGGAACAAGGAACATTGCGAAAACCTTGGGGTCCCAAAGACATGAATGAAGAGCTCCAGCGACAAGGAAGGACATGTAACCACTCCGGTTGAAATGGAATAAGCTAGGAATGAGAAAGAAAGGATGTAGGAAGCACTCCGGTAGAAAAGAGAAGCAAAACTTGGCAAAATGGGATGAACTTGAAAAGAGGACACGAGACTCCGGTTAAAAGGATAAGCATGAAAAGAACACGATCCTCACAATTCGAAATGATGAGTGAAAAGAGCAACATCACAATGCCTTCGGAAGAAATAATAGAAGATAGATCATTGGAATAAAAGAATGGAGAAGAAAAAGGCAACTTCTGCCACAAATGAGCTTGGAAAGCACCTTTCCAAGAAGGTTATAACGGAGTTGTTGGAAAACTTCTCAAAATTGAGGTGAAATTCTGCCACTACGGAAATGAATAATATAATTGATAACACCAAGGAGATGAAACACTTCTCCCACCAATATAGAGAGATAACTTGGATCAATGATAAGCACCACAATAGCAACATTCCAAAGGGAAGGCTTCAGGTGAAATATGACACAAGAAAACTCCGATGAAGAGATTGATGGATTTAAATTACCTCATTCTTGACAACATGTGAATCACGAAAACATGAATGGAAATTGTCAAGAATGATATAACGCCATCTCGAAAGATAAGGTAGAAAGAAAAGAAATTTGGAATGCATGATGAAGAATACTTGAACTACTGAAAACAAAACATGTGTTGAGCAACCTATATAATTTTGAGAATAGCTTGGCGGATCATAACTTCGAAAGAAATCTTCAAGAACAATTGAAGAATGAAAATAATCCTTGACGAACCACCATGTAGAGCCTCCATGAAGAACTCCGGTAATAAAAGGATGATAAAAAGAAAGAGAAGTTGAAAACACAAGGTGAAACCTTGCGATGATTTAGATGGATCTTTGCGATGAGATAAGGCGGAAAACTTGGAACTCCGGAAAAGAAAAGATGAAGGGTCTTGAACCGAGAATGTGACATGATGAAAAACTCTGGAAAGAAGCAATTAGATCACTTGGATGAAACAATAATAAGAATTACGTTATGCGTATCCTTCAGCAATTTAAATGGATGACAAGCAACAGATTTGGCATACTACTTATTCTTCTTGAAAAGATTGAAGAGAGAAATAGCATAAACTTGATAAGGTCTTCAACGATCCACCGGTAGGATTTACACAGCGAATAAATTGATATGATAACCAAGGAAGAGAACTCTTAAATGAACCACTGTAAGAATTTGAAAACCCTTAAAGAAAAATAATGAATCACCAGTAAGAATTAGAAAATGAACGAAGATACTTGAGGGAATTTAGATACAAGTGAACGAAGAGATCCCGAGCTGATTAGAGAATACTTGAATGATGAACCGGTATGATTTGGAGAACGAGAGCTGAAAGCTGGAATTAATAATTCAGAGATGACAGGATCCGAAGAATCTAATTGAAAAGACTCCTGAATTGCTCTGGATGGGTGAAAAGAATTCTCACAATCGAAAACAATTATGAGAGGATGGCATAAAGCTAGCACCATGAATCTTTGGAAGAACGAGTAAGCATTTAATAGGAACTCCTCTTTGGTCTTCAAAATCCGAGAATGATGACGAGAAACAACACCAAGAATTGTTTAGACACTTCAGGAGAATCAAAAGAGAAGAGGTTGAGCCAACGATGAAAAGAATTTGAAAGATCTTGGAGAAATAAATATGACTGATGATAATTCATTCTTAAGTCCAACTTGGAGATGAATTTGAGAGTAAGTCCAGGAAAATAGAAGAGTTAGGTAAGATCTTGGGAAAAGACCTGTGGGTTAGGGCCCACTCAAAAGATACATCATTGAAATGATTACTTGAAAAGAGAGATTGCACCTGTTGAATTAAATGGCTTGAATGAGATAACAATCTTGAAATAGCTTGAATGGAGTAGGAATGAAAACACGCATCTCCTGAGATATCTTCAGTAGTCCAGAACAAATGAATGGTGAGGAGTGGATGATTAAGAGGTGCATCGGCATGTGAAAACATTTGAAACGAGGAAAAAGGATATGATCGACAAAGCGTGAATTGAATCCACCAGACAAGAAATAGAAGGAAGAAGGATGAATTTGAAGCTTCCTTTGTATCTTCCAGAGAATCATCGGATAAGAACATTGAAGGAAAAGAATGAAGAGACTTCACATCAATAAAATGGATACTTGATTAAGATATCTAAGTCCTTGAAGAAAAAGGGTGGGAGGGCGGGAAAAACAAAGAAAACTTGGGACGGATGAAACAAACACCATTGAGAAAAACTTAGAATTGATCTTGCGGATGGGGAGAATGATGGGATCATCTCGAAGAGAAGTGCGCCAGTTGGAAATAGAATTGGGATGAAAATCTTGATGACCATGAAGGATTAATACTCCCATAGAAAGATGAGAACACCACTTGGAAAAGGTATGGAATCAACACTTGACATAGAAGCAACTCAAATACCACAACTCAAAACAAAACAAAGGATTTGGCTTACAGAATAAGCCGGAACAAATACATATGATAAAGATTTACCCAATCCCATATCATGCATCTGTCGGAGAGATATTCTAGGACTACTTGAATTCCCACCTATAAACTCCCAAAACTTTCTGGTTATGCAATCTGGTGTTGGGGATATAGGGAGGCACAATATATATCACACAACTAACAAGCCCTATGCTCCAACTATATCAATCCGTCAACACATAACCAAGAAACATTCGGAAATCGTTTACCTCAACCTTCGAAAAGCATCTATTTTATGAGTTATGGCCATACTCCCGAAATCCCACCCCAGTACTAGGTGGCATCGAGGTTATCTCACCACTAACTGTATAAAACAGATTTTCGATGTCGGCGAACTCAGGTATTCCATAACTACAACGATACAATTGTGACGACAACACCTCGGAGCTCAACTCCAGGGACACTTCCACAACCCCTAAATGCCAGGAGGCACGAAGAACAATGTTCTCGTCACAAGAATATCAGAATGATTCCAAGATACCCGTGTGATCCTCAATAAAATTGTGAAATTTGAGGAGAGGAAAGTCAAAACATCTACGTCAGGAGGCCTCACCAAAGCGGCGAAGGCACCGAGGAGTAAGAAGAATCCTACTCTCCGATATATATAATCCTAAGACTAAAAACATTTTGTGTTAGACTCAACGACGTCAGTGATTCAATCAAGCAGGGGGCTCCTAAGTCAGGGTTGGCTCTGATTACCAGCTTGCAACACCCACGACGCGGCTAGAGCTCCCACGTTGTAACGCCCCGAGACCGATGTGCCAGGTGTCCTCCAGTTATTCGCTGTTGTTGCCTTGTCATTGCTTGCGTGTCATGCATGTCATATCATGTCATCGTGTGCATTTCATTTGCATACGTGTTCGTCTCATGCATTCGAGCATTTTCCACGTTGTCCCTTTTGCATTCTGGCGCTCCTATGTCCTCCGGTGTCCCTTTATACCTCTTTTCGTGTGTGGGTGTTAAACGTTTTTGGATTGGACCGAGACATGTCTTGTGGCCTTGGTTTACTACCGGTAGACCGCCTGTCAAGTTTCGTCCCATTTGGACTTCGTTTGATACTCCAACTGTTAACCGAGGGACCGAAAAGGCCTCGTGTGTGTTGCAGCCCAACACCCTCCAAAGTGGCCCAAAACCAACCTAAACCTGTTCCATCATCTAGAGAGTTCGATCACGATCGCATGGCCGTAGCCCACACCTCATTTGGACTCTCTTAGCTCTCTCTACCTCTATAAATAGACCCCTCCATTTCAATCCCAGGTCCATTTCGCCCCTAACCCTAAAAATCCCTCCCCTGGCGCCGCCGGACGCGTCCTCACCGTGCCGGACAATGTCCAGCCGCCGTCGCCGCCACCTCGCTCCACCCTATCCGGTACCGCCACGTCAGCTGATGCCGCCCTCGCCCAACCGGGCGCAGCCACGTGTCCCGCGCCTCCTCTCTCCGCCGCCGGCCCGAGTGAGGCCCAGTTTGGGCCCCCCCGAGCCATCTCCTCGCGCCGCCACCCGAGCACCCGCACGCCCCGCCGCCGTCCTTCGTCGCCCGCCGCCGCCCTTGGCCGCCGCACCGGCGAGCCTCCCCGCCTTCTCGCCACTGCGCTCGCCGCCGGCCGCGCCCCGCCACGCCGCTCCGGCCACCGCCTCCGCCAGTGCCTTGTCGGACCTCCTCCGCCGTCCGGCCATCGCCTCGCCTCCCTCTGGCACCGCCCCACTGCTACATCGCCGGAGCTCTCTCCTCACCGGCGTTCGAGCTTGCCGGAGCTCCGCTCCGGCTGGAGCCGAGGAAGGTGGACGAGATCCACCCATCCCTCCAACCAAACAGCCTCCTCGCGCCCCAGTTCCTCTCATCCCGCACCACCTTGTCCGCCCATTGGCTTTTCCACGAGGTGATAAGGCTAAGTCCCCAGATCTCAGTAATTTTATGCCATGTCCATCCGGTCATAACTTTGCATCCGTGGCTCCGATTCGTGCGTGTAGCATATCAACATGTTCGTCTCGAAGAGTACAACATTTCATCTCATTGCATTATATTCATTTTAGCTCATCTTGATGCCCAAAATGTTGTTGGAAGAGGCTATGTGATGATAGTTTCAGATCTGTTTCAGCAAATGCACTTTTGTCATTTTTGCCATGATTAATGTGTGCATGCTATGATCCTGAGCTCTACATGTGTTTTGAAGAATGCCATGCCATCTTTACAGGGGTGTATGCCATGCATTTTTGTGATCTTTGTGGTGACTAGCACAAGCATGAAAAGTAGCTTACTCAGTGATGCTGATTTCAAGGACGTAGAATTTCACTAAGTCCTTGCACTGTCATTATTTGTATGCCTTATGTTCATGTTGTTTCCTAGTGATCTGTGCCTCTTTTGAGCATGATCAGTAAGGATGTTTTGTAGAGTTTGTTGTGCTCTATACATCCATGTCTTTGTTTGCAATTATGGAGCACCCTAGCTTGAGGCAATCGAGCTCTACTTTGGCTATAAAATGTTCCTGGCAGATTGTTAACATGTTTAGCAATGTTGCCGAGCTTGTTGTTGTTGATTCGTGCATGCTATTATGTTGTTCTTGCCATGTCTAGCTTCTATGCCATGTCTACTTGCTGGGTGTATGCTTAGTTTATCATGCCATGCTTTGTAGTGAGTGCATCGAGCTCGTAAACATGCCTACTCGTTATCTGTTTTGCCATGCTCCAGTTTTTCACTAAGTCTGAATCTCTTTATGTTTTTTTCTATGTTCACATGCTTGCAATTGTATTTTCCGATCCCTTTTGGCTCATGGTCACTAAGGGACTTTTGTTATTTGCTTTGAGTAGCTTCATGCCATGCCTTGCTTTGCCATGATATGTTCCTGTAGCATGTAGTTATCATGCCCTAAACTTTGCTTCCTGATGATAAATTCCTTATTTGCTGTTAATTTCACTAAGCCTGAAACCTGTTATCTTTTGCACTTTTGCCATGCTTGTTTGAACCTGTTATTGAGTGAATTAGCCGTAGCTCAGTGTTCATCTTTTGTCAAGCATCATGAGTGGATCCCTGCCATGTATTTTGTTGCTATGTTTAAGTGCAGTAGCTTATTTAACTTGATGCATTTAGGTGGCTTCTTGCTGATTATCGCAAACCGGTGCCATATTTGTTTTGCTTTCCATTTCCAAACCGTGCATCCGATTCTAGTGATCTTTATATTGATTTCTACCGAAATCAACTCCTCTTTCCAGTGGCACTCTTGGATTTCCAAGTTGGGGCCAGTTTCAATCATTCCTTTCAAATCATGCTTATGCATCCCATATTGCATCCCGCAGATCATACCATGTTTGCATCATGTTGTTTGAGCATTGCACGTGGTTGATTGTTTTATCCCTTTGCTTGTTGTTCTTGATTGGGTAGAGCCAGGAGACGAGTTCGTGTTCGAGGATCCCGTTGAGTTCTTGTTCGAGGATCAAGCTTTTCGTCTTCTTAGAGAACCTTGCAGGCAAGATGACCATACCCTCGAAATCACTTCTATCTTTGCTTGCTAGATGCTCTCTCTTTTTCTATGCCTATGCTGCGATACCTACCACTTGCTTATCATGCCTCCCATATTGTTTAAGCCAAGCCTCTAGCCCACCTAGTCCTAGCAAACCGTTGTTTGGCTATGTTACCGCTTTGCTCAGCCCCTCTTATAGCGTTGTTAGTTGCAGGTGAAGATTGGAGTTTGTTCCTTGTTGGAACATGGATATTTTGTTGGGATATCACAATATCTCTTATTTAATTAATGCATCTATATACTTGGTAAAGGGTGGAAGGCTCGACCTTATGCCTGGTGTTTTGTTCCACTCTTGCCGCCCTAGTTTCCGTCATATCGGTGTTATGTTCCCCGATTTTGCGTTCCTTACATGGTTGGGTTATAATGGGAACCCCTTGACAGTTCGCCTTGAATAAAACTCCTTCATCAATGCCCAACATTGGTTTTACGATTCGCCACATAGCCTCTTTTCCCTTGGGAGTCGCGCTCCCGAGGGTCATCATTATTTTAACCCCCTAGGGCCAGTGCTCCTCTGAGTGTTGGTCCAAACTAGAGCCCTTTGCAGCCCCCCCTTGGGGAAACTCGAGGTTTGGCTTTAGTTGTACGGAGCGCTCATCTGAGTGTGCCTTGAGAAAGAGATATGTGCATCTCCTATCGGGATTTGTCGGCACATTCGGGCAGTGTTGCTGGACTTGTTTTACCATTGCCGAGTCTAATCGGATTGTCTTGGGAGAAGGAATATCCTTCGTTGACCGTGAGAGCTTTTGATGGGCTAAGTTGGGACACCCCTGCAGGGATTGAACTTTCGAAATCCGTGCCCGTGGTTATGGGAAGATGGGAATTTGTTAATGTCCGGTTGTAGAAAACCTGAAGTTTATCTTAATTAAAATGCATCAACCATGTGTGTAACCGTGATGGTCTCTTCTCGGCAGAGTCCAGGAAGTGAATACAGTGTTGGAGTAATGCTTGACGTAGGTTATTCTAGGATCACATCTTGATCATAGTTTGTCGCTCGTGCCTTTGCCTTGTCTTCTTGCTCTCTTTTGCGCATATGTTAGCCACCAAATATGCTAGTCACTTGCTGCAGCTCCACATCATAACTTACCTTACCTATAAGCTTAAATAGTCTTGATCGCGAGGGTGTGAGATTTCTGAGTCCCCGTGACTCACAGATACTTCCAAAACCAGTTTGCAGGTGCCGATGATATCGTGCAGGTGACGCAACCAAGCTCAAAGAGGAGCCTTATGAAGATCTTGTCCTTTGTGTTGTTTCGTTCTAGTCGATCAGTAGTGGAGCCCAGTTGGGGTCGATCGGGGATCTGTGTAGCATTTGGGGTAGTCTTCTTTTATTTTGGTTCCATAGTCGGACCTTGAGTGTATTTGGATGAATGTAATGCTTTATTCATGTATTGTGTGGAGTGGCGATTGTAAGCCAACTATGTATCTCTTTCCCTTATGTATTACATGGGTTGTGTGAAGATTACCTCACTTGCGACATTTCTTTCAATGCGGTTATGCCTCTAAGTCATGCTTCGACACGTGGGAGATATAGCCGCATCGAGGGCATTACAAGTTGGTAATCAGAGCCTTCCCCGACCTTAGGAGCCCCTGCTTTATCGAATCGCTGGCGTTATTGAGTCTAGAAAAAGGTTTTGAGTCATTTAGGATTATATAGATCGGAGAGTTAGGAATTCTTTTTACTCCTTAGTCCCTTCGTCGCTCTGGTGAGGCATCCTGACGTAGAGTTTTGACTCTTCTCTTC
This sequence comes from Triticum dicoccoides, assembly GCF_002162155.2. Classification (NCBI taxonomy): domain Eukaryota; kingdom Viridiplantae; phylum Streptophyta; class Magnoliopsida; order Poales; family Poaceae; genus Triticum; species Triticum dicoccoides. Next base: position 350,629,083 of record NC_041386.1, read on the forward strand.
TCAAATTTCACTAAAAAAATTTTAGGATCACGCGGGTATCTTGGAATCGTTCCGATGGTTTTGTGACGAGAACATTGTTTTTGGTGCCTCCTGACATTTAGGGGTTGTGGCAGTGTCCCAGGGAGTTGAGCTCTGAGGTGTTGTCATCACAATTTTATCGTTGCAATTCTGGAATACCTGAGTTTCGCCGACATCGAAAATCTCTTTTATGCAGTTGTTGGTGAGATAACCTCGACGCCACCCAGTACTGGGGTGGGAGTTCGGGAGTATTGCCATAACTCCTATAACGGATGCTTTTCAAAGGTTGAGGTAAATGATTTCCGAAGGTTTCTTGGTTATGTGTTGAAGGATGGATATAGCTGGATGTAGGATTTGCTAGTTTTGGGTGAGATATTATGCTTCCCCTGTATCCCCAACACCTGATTGCATAACCGGAATGTTTTGGGAGTTTATAAGTGGGAATTCAAGTAGCTCTTAGGATATCTTTCCGACAGATGTATGATAGGAAATTGGGGTTCGACGTCTAGTTGTCCGCCTATCCACAGTTGGTTTTAAAGTGGTCTCGTTGTGTTTTAAAGAGTCCTTGGCTATGCTGACTCGGGGATGCTTCGTATGTCATGTGCACTGCCTTGTACATGATGGTGCTATACGATCGAGCCCGTGTAGGCCTCACCACGAAAACTTCAGATGAAATCTCTATCCTATGTTTGTTCCGACTTATTCCGCAAGCCAATCCTTTGTTTTGTTTTGAGTTGTGGTATTCGAGTTGCTTCGAAGTCAAGCGTTGATTCCATACTTTTCCTAAACGGTGTTCTCATACTCCAATGTGAATACAAATCATTTTTGATCTTTGAGTTTGCCATCTCAATTTGTTCTGAACCGGTGTGCTTCTCTTCAAGTGGATCTGATCATTTCAACATCCGCTAGATCAATTATCAGTTCTTCTCAATGTTGTTTGTTTCATTCGTCCCAAGCTGCCTTTGTTTTTCCCACACACCCACCCTTTTTCTTCAAGGACTAAGATTTCTTATTCAAGTATCCATCTGATTCATGTGAAGCCTCTCCATTCCTTTAACGTCAATGTTCTTATCCGGTGATTCTCATGAAGATTTTAATGGAGCCTCAAGGTCATCATTCTTAATTCTTTTCCTTCTCCGGTGGATTCAATTCAATCTTCGGTATTGAGCAGAGTCTTTTCTTTTTTCCCAATGCTTTTCTTATGCCGGTGCACCTCTTAATCATTCCCCGCTTGCTATTCAATTGTTCCGGAGTGCTCAAGATATCTCGAAGATTCGTGTTTCCACTCTACATTCATTCAATCTCTTTCGAGGATGTTATGTCATTCAAGCCATTTAATTCAACCAGTGCAATCACTCTTCAATTCACTTCAACGGTGTTTTCTTTTGAGTGGGTCCTAACCCACAGGTATTTTCCAGGATCTTACCTGACTCTTCTAATTTTACCGGAGCTATCCTCAAATTTCTTTTCGAAGTTTGACGTAAGAATGAATTTTCTTCAGTCAGATGTGTTTCTCCAAGATCTCTCAATTTCTTTTCATCGTTGGCTCAACCTTTTCCATTCTTCATTACGGAGTGCCTCAACAATTCATGGTGGTGTTTCTCATCGTCATTCTCAACATTTGAAGACCGAAGAAGAGTTTTACCTCCATATCTTATCCGTTCTCTCAGAGATTCGTGGTTCTAGTTCGAGGCCATCCTCTCATAATTGTTTTGATTGTGATAATTCTTTTCACCTATCCGGAGCAATTCAAGATTCTTTTCAATTTGATTCATCCGAAGTCCGTCAATTCAGGGTTATTCATTCTCAGCTGTCAGTTATCATTCTCCAATCTTACCGGTGCATCGTTCAAGTGATCTCTAATCAGTTCGTGATCCCTTCGTTCTCATGTATCTAGTTTGTCTCAAGTATCTTCGTTCATTTCACAATTCTTACCCGGTGATTCATCCTTTTTCACTTCGTTCATTTTCAATTCCTATGGTGGTTCTCCCAAGACTCTTCTTCCTTTGTTATCATATCAATTTATTCATTCATGCTTTCCAAATTCTACTAGTGGATCATTGAAGACCTTCTCAAGTTTGCGCTATATCTCACTTAATCCTTACTACGAGAATAAGTAGTGTGCCAAATCCATTGTTTGCCATCAATCTAATTGGTGAAGGATAAGCATAATGTAATTCTTATTCTTGTTCCATCCAAGTGATTAATTATTTACTCCAGAGGCTCATCAAATTCTCGGCTTCACTTGATTCATCTTTCTTTTCCCAGAGTTCCAAGTTCTCCCAATTATTTCATCGCGAAGATCCATCTAATCATTGCAAGGATTCACCTTGTGTTTCCAACTTCTCTCTCCTTTCGTTTGATCATTCTTTTATTACCGGAGTTCTTCATGGAGGTTCTACATGATGGTTCATCAAGGATTTAATTCCTTTTCGAAGTGTTCATCAACATTCTTTTCAGAGGAGCTCAAGTATTCTTCATCTTGCTATCCGGAGTGCAATTCTTTCTAACGTATCATTGGAGGTGGTATTATGTCATTCTTGATAATTTGAGTTCATGTTTCATGATTCACATGTTGTTAAGAATGAGGTATTTTAAATCCATCAATATCGTCATCGGAGTTATCTTGGGTTATATTTCACCTAAAGTCTCCCCTAAGGATTGTTGCTATGTATGGTGCTTATATATGACCCAATTTCTTCATTTATCCTTCCGGTGATATAAGCGTCTCATCTCCTTGTTGATATCAATCCAATCTATCGTTTCCGTTAGTGGCAGAATTTCACCTCATAATTTCGAGATGTTTTTCATAATCCCACTTCAAGCCTATCTTTTCGATGTTGGGTTTCCAACAACTCTGTTCGACCCTTCTCCTAAAGATGCCTTTTCAAACTCTTTTGTGTCAGAAGTTGGCATTTTCTTCTCCATTCTCCTATTTCAATTATCTATCTTCTATTCTTTTGTTCCGGAGGCATTGTCATGTTGCTCTTTTCAACCCATCATCTCGTTTTGTCAAAGATCATGTTCTTTTCATGCCTATCCATTTATCCGGAGTGTTGTGCCTTTTGCTCAAGGTCTTTTCATCATATCAAGTCTTGCATCTCTTTTCAACAGGAGTGCTACCCGAATTTATTCTTCCTTGTTCCTCTTTTCTAACGGAGTGTTTTCTACTTCGTTCATCTCCATTGCATTCTTTCTTTCAATTTGTTCAACCTCTCAAGGTTCTTTGGTTTCACTCATTGGTCAGAGAAGAAACTTAGTTTTACCTCTTCTCCTTTCTCTTCCGTTTTCCCTCCGGTGCCATTCTAGATCTCGGGACGAGATCCTCTTGTAGTGGTGGAGTGTTGTAACGCCCCGAGACCGATGTGCGAGGTGTCCTCTAGTTATTCGCTGTTGTTGCCTTGTCATTGCTTGCATGTCATGCATGTCATATCATGTCATCATGTGCATTTCATTTCCATACGTGTTCGTCTCATGCATCGGAGCATTTTCCCCGTTGTCCGTTTTGCATTCCAGCGCTCCTATGTCCTCCGGTGTCCCTTTCTACCTCTTTTCGTGTGTGGGTGTTTAACGTTTTCGGATTGGACCGAAACTTATCATGCGGCCTTGGTTTACTACCGGTAGACCGCCTGTCAAGTTTCGTGCCATTTGGACTTCGTTTGATACTCCAACGGTTAAACGAGGGACCGAAAAGGCCTCGTGTGTGTTGCAGCCCAACACCCCTCCAAAGTGGCCCAAAACCCACCTAAACCTGCTCCATCAACTACAACGTCCGATCACGATCGCGTGGCCGCAAACCGCACCTCATTTGGACTCTCCTACCTCCCTCTACCTCTATAAATAGACCCCTCCATTTCAATCCCGGGTCCATTTCGCCCCTAACCCTAAAAATCCCTCCCCTCGCGCCGCCGAACGCGTCCTCACCGCGTCGGACAATGTCCGGCCGCCGCCGCTAGCTCGCTCCGCCCTATCTGGTGCCACCACGTCAGCTCGCCGCCGCCCTCGCCCAACCGGGCGTGGCCACGTGTCCCGCGCCTCCTGTTTCTGCCACCAGGCCGGGCGAGGCCTAGTTCGGGCCCCCCCGAGCCCATCTCCTCGCACCGCCACCCGAGCGCCTGCACGCCCCACCACCGTCCTTCGTCGCCCACCGCCGCCCTCGGCCGCCGCACCGGCGCGCCTCCCCGCCTTCTCGCCGCTGCGCTCGCCGCCGGCTGCGCCCCGCCCGCGCCGCTCTGAACACCACCTCCGCCAGCGCCCTGCCGGAGCTCGCTCCTCGCCGGTGTTCAAGCTCGCCGGAGCTCCGCTCTGGCCGGATCCGAGGAAGGTGGACGAGATCCACCCATCCCCCAACCAAACAGCCTCCTCACGCCCCGGTTCCTCTAATCCCGCACCACCTTGTTTGCCCGTTGACTTTTCCGCGAGGTGATATGGCTAAGTCCCCATATCTCAGTAATTTTATGCCATGTTCATCAGGTCATAACTCTGCATCCGTGGCTCCGATTCGTGCGTGTAGCATATCAACATGTTCGTCTCGAAGAGTACATCATTTCATCTCATTGCGTCATTTTCATTTGAGATCATATTGATGCCCGAAATGCTGTTGTAAGAGGGCTATGTGATGATAGTTTCAGATCTGTTTTAGCAAATGCACTTTTGTCATTTTTGCCATGATTAATGTGTGCATGCTATGATCCTGAGCTCTACATGTGTTTTGAAGAATGCCATGCCATCTTTACAGGGGTTTATGCCATGAATTTTTGTGATCTTTGTGGTGACTAGCACAAGCATGCAAAGTAGCTTACTTAGTGATGCTGATTTCAGGGACGTAGAATTTCACTAAGTCCTTGCCCTGTCATTATTTTTATGCCTTATGTTCATGTTGTTTCCTAGTGATCCGTGCCTCTTTTGAGCATGATCAGTAAAAATGTTTTGTAGAGTTTGTTGTGCTCTATCCATCAATGTCTTTGTTTGCAATTATGGAGCAACCTAGCTTGAGTCAATCGAGCTCTACTTTTGCTATAAAATGTTCCTGGCAGATTGTTAACATGTTTAGCAATTTTGCCGAGATTGTTGTTGTTGATCCGTGCATGCTATGATGTTGTTCGTGCCATGTCTAGCTTCTATGCCATGTCTACTTGCTGGGTTTGTGCTTAGTTTATCATGCCATGCTTTGTAGTGAGTGCATCGAGCTCGTAAACATGCCTACTCGTTATCTGTTTTGCCATGCTTAGTTTTTCACTAAGTATGAATCTGTTTATGTTTTTGCTATGTTCACATGCTTGCAATTGTATTTGATGTTCCCTTTTGGCTCATGGTCACTAAGAGACTTTTCTTATTTGCTTGAGTAGCTTCATGACATGCCTTGCTTTGCCAAGATATGTTCCTGTAGCATGTTGTTATCGCGCCCTAAACTTTGCTTCCTGATGATAAATTCCTGACTTGCTGTTAATTTCACTAAGCCTGAAACCTGTTATCTTTTGCACTTTTGTCATGCTTATTTGAACTTGTTATTGAGTGAATTAGCCATAGGTCGGTGTTCTTCTTTTGTCAAGCATCATGAGTGGATCCCTGCCATGTATTTTATTGCTATGTTTGAGTGCAATAGCTTATTTAACTTGATGCATTTAGGTGGCTTCTTGCTGATTATCGCAGACCGGTGCCATATTTGTTTTGCTTGCCATTTCCAAACCGTGCATCCGATTCCGGTGATCTTTATATCGATTTCGACCGAAATCAACTCCTCTTTCCTGTGGCACTCTTGCATTTCCAAGTTGAGGCAAGGTTCAATCATTCCTTTCAAAATCATGCTTATGCATCCCATATCGCATCCCTTAGATCATTCCATGTTCACATCATGTTGTTTGAGCATTGCACGAGGTTGATTGTTGTCTCCCTTTGCTTGTTGTTCTTTCTTGGGTAGAGCCGGGAGATGAGTTCGTGTTCGAGGAGCCTGTTGAGTTCGTGTTCGAGGATCAAGCTTTTCATCTTCCCAAAGAACCTTGCAGGCAAGATGACCATACCCTCGAAATCACTTCTATCTTTGCTTGCTAGATGCTCGCTCTGTTGCTATGCCTATGTTGCGATACCTACCACTTGCTTATCATGCCTCCCATATTGTTTAAGCCAAGCCTCGAACCCACCTTGTCCTAGCAAACCGTTGTTTGGCTATGTTATCGCTTTGCTCAACCCCTCTTATAGCGTTGTTAGTTGCAGGTGAAGATTGGAGTTTGTTCCTTGTTGGAACATGGATATTTTTTTGGGATATCACAATATCTCTTATTTAATTAATGCATCTATATACTTGGTAAAGGGTGGAAGGCTCGGCCTTATGCCTGGTGTTTTGTTCCACTCTTGCCACCCTAGTTTCCGTCATATCGGTGTTATGTTCCCGGATTTTGCGTTCCTTATACGGTTGGGTTATAATGGGAACCCCTTGACAGTTCGCCTTGAATAAAACTCCTCCAGCAATGCCCAACATTGGTTTTACCATCCGCCACCTAGCCTCTTTTCCCTTGGGAGTCGCGCTCCCGAGGGTCATCATTATTTTAACCCCCCCGGGCCAGTGCTCCTCTGAGTGTTGGTCCAAACTAGAGCCCTTTGCAGCGCCCCGTCGGGGAAACTCGAGGTTTGGTTTTAGTTGTACGGAGCGCTCATCTGAGTGTGCCGTGAGAACGAGATATGGGCAGCTCCTATCGGGATTTGTCAGCACATTCAGGCGGTGTTGTTGGACTTGTTTTACCATTGTCGAGGATGTCTTATAACCGGGATGCCGAGTCTGATCGGATTGTCTTGGGAGAAGGAATATCCTTGGTTGACCGTGAGAGCTTGTGATAGGCTAAGTTGGGACACCCCTGCAGGGATTGAACTTTCGAAAGCCGTGCCGGTTGTTCTAGGATCAACCGCGTGTAGAAAACCTGAAGTTTATCTTAATGTCCGAGATGTAGAAAACCTGAAGTTCGAAAGCCCGGGATGGGAATTTGTTAATGTCCGGTTGTAGAAAACCTAAAGTTTATCTTAATTAAAATGCATAAACCGCGTGTGTAACCGTGATGGTCTCTTCTCGGCGGAGTCCGAGAAGTGAACACGGTGTTGGAGTAATGCTTGACGTAGGTTTTTCTAGGATCACTTCTTGATCATAGTTTGTCGCTCGTGCCTTTGCCTTCTCTTCTCGCTCTCTTTTGCGCATATGTTCGCCACCAAATATGCTAGTCACCTGCTGCAGCTCCACATCATACCTTTACCTTACCTATAATCTTAAATAGTCTTGATCGCGAGGGTGTGAGATTTCTGACTCCCCATGACTCACAGATACTTCCAAAACCAGTTTGCAGGTGCCGATGATATCGTGCAGGTAACGCAACCGAGCTCAAAGAAGAGCCCTATGAAGATCTTGTCCATTGTGTTGTTTCGTTCTAGTCGATCAGTAGTGGAGCCCAGTTGGGGTCGATCGGGGATCTGTGTAGTATTTGGGGTAGTCTTCTTTTATTTTGGTTCCTAGTCGGACCTTGAGTGTATTTGGATGAATGTAATGCTTTATTCATGCATTGTGTGGAGTGGCGATTGTAAGCCAACTATGTATCTCTTTCCCTTATGTATTACATTGGTTGTGTGAAGATTACCTCACTTGCGACATTGCTTTCAATGCGGTTATGCCTCTAAGTCATGCTTCGACACATGGGAGATATAGCCGCATCGAGGGCATTACACACGTGTGGAGGGATGGCTTAGAGGCATAACCGCATAGTGGTTTTATCACAAGAAGGGTCATCTTCACAACAGCCCATGTAATGAACAAGAAAGGGATAAATAGAGTTGGCTTACACTCGCCACATCACACAATATTCAAATAAGTACACTCATAGTCTGACTACGAACAACCAAATGAAAAAGAAGATAAACCCAACTGCTAGATCCCCGATCGTCCCAACTGGGCACCACTATTGATCATTAGGAAACGACACATAGTAACGACAAAGTTCCTCGTCGAACAACCACTTGACTTTAGTAGAATCACCTGCACTGGTATCATCGGCACCTGCAATTGTTTTGGAAGTATTCTTGAGTCACGAGGACTCAGCAATCTCACACCTGCCAGATCAAGACTATTTGAGCTTATGGGTAGGATATGGCAATGAGGTGGAGTTGCAGCAAGCGCTAAGCAAATATGGTGGCTAACATACGCAAATAAGAGTAAGATGAGAAGCTATGCAATGTGTCTGATGTGGGGTTCCGGCAAACCCTTAAGGTTCGAACACTGGGGTGCGCGCGAAGTCTTTTCCTCAAACCGATCTACGCCCTAGCTCGCTAAGATCTCGCGGACGAACTCGACGTACTCGCAACACAAAAAGACACAAGATTTATACTGGTTCGGGCCACCGTTGTGGTGTAATACACTACTCCAGTGTGGTGGTAGTGGATTGCCTCTTGGGCTGATGATGAACAATACAAGCGGAAAACAGCCTCCTCTTGTTGAGGTGTTCTTGTGCTTGGCTAACTTGTGTGGGTGAGTGCTGGATGAACTGCTCGATGCCCCTACTGTGGTGGCTAGCTCTACTTATATAGGCCCTGGTCCTCTCCCCAAATATTGAGCGGGAAGGGAGCCCACAACGGCGGGAAAATTTGAAGGGCGACAGCTAGTACAAGCCATCCTGACAAAGGTGCTCTCCGCCTACGAAAGGCTCTGGTGGTGACGTCGTCTTGGGCTCCACGATGACCTCCGTCTTGCCGTCCTTCCGGTCTTGGTCTTGTTGCACCGATATGGCATCCTTTGCCTGATGCCTCGGTACTCCTCGCCTGCGCTAGCCTCCTTAGCACCAAAGAGGAAACAAGGACGCTGCATGCACTGGCGCCCGCTTCGCGCCCCCTGGTGTCGATCGTCATGGCTCACGTCATGAGAGCCTCGTGAGGTTCGCCTTGCCTTGATATCTCTGCTACTCGTGAGCCGGCCCGACTAGGGCACTCCAGAGGGGGTCTCGTGTCGTCCGCCTCACGAGGCTTGGCCCCTCGCGAGGGTCCTCGATGCCTTGTTTATGAAGACGGGTCGTACGGCCTGCTGGCTTAGCCACGCCACGGGCCGCAGGCAGGCAAGTCTGGGGACCCCGTTCCCAGAACGCCGACACAATGGCCGTGAAGCTAGAAGTGATATTGAAACTATTTACAGTCAAACATAACCCAAACCGTGTTCACTCCCCAGACTCCGCCGAAAAGAGACCATCACGGCTACACACGCGGTTGATTCATTTTAATTAAGTCAAGTGTCAAGTTCTCTACAACCGAATATTAACAAATTCCCATCTACCACATAACCACGGGCACAACTCTCGAAAGTTTATACCCTGCAGGGGTGTCCCAACTTAGCCCATCACAAGCTCTCACCATCAACAAAGTATATTCCTTCTCCCGGAAAGACACGATCAGTCTTGGAATCCCGGTTACAAGACATTTTCGACAATACTAAAACAAGACAAGAAAGACCGCCTGATTTGCCAACAAATCCCAATAGGAGTCGCACGTATCTCGTTATGAGGGCACACCAGATGGGACAAGCTACAAGTAAAACCAGCCCTCAAGTTTCGCCGAGATGGCCCCGCAGGCTGCCCATGTCGGACCAACACTCAGAGGAGCACTGGCCCGGGGGGGTTAAAATAAAGATGACCCTTGTGTTAGCAAAACCCAAGGGAAATTTATAGGTTCTTAGGAAAATGTAAAACCAAGGTTGGGCCTTGCTGGAGGAGTTTTATTCAAGGCGAACTGTCAAGGGGGTCCCATAACCCCAACGGCGCAAGGAAAGCAAAATCAAGGAACATAACACCGGTATGATGGAAACTAGGGCGGCAAGAGTGGAACAAAACACTAGGAATAAGGACAAGCCTTCCACCCTTTGCCATGTGCGCTCAAGATGCGCTCGGGCTTGGCTTTGCGGCGAAGCCAAGGGTCAAGTACGGAGCACCGCGGGCCCCAAAAGCCTGCGGCCTTGGTCGACGCGTGGCGGTTGATTGGACATGGGCGTCTCCGCTTCTCCACGACTTGACAAGTCCCTGCGACATGGAAGGAAAACCATCATTACCTTCGATCGTGGGAGGTTCCGGTTGGCCTTCTCTTGCTATAAATGGTGAGGGGGCCTGAGCCCCCGTTGCCCATCTCTTCCTTGCTCGCTTGCTTCTTCCTCTTTGCTCCACTGCTAATATCAACGGCGCCTATCAGAAGGTTCTCCGCCGAACAAAAGGGGAAGGCCCCCCGAGATGACCCGGAGCCACTTCCGCCAAAGAAAAGTTCGATCCACCGCCGTGACGAAGCGGAAATGCAGGTGGTGACGAGGCCTTGGTGCGAGCGGCCTCCCTCAGGGTATCCGCTACCCCTGTATGTCCAAGCCAAGGGCTCAGGAGGGTGGAGCGACGAGCAGTGCCGCCCACGCCGCGCCCGGGGTCACCTGCCGCGGCAACACGTGGCGTCGCCCCCCGAATCAATGCTGCGGACTCCTCGCGCGAGCTGGTGCCGTGGGCGCCGATGCCTCCAAGCTATTGGATCTGCTTCCCACGGTTCTTCTCCGACGTGATGCCGCCGAGGTGGCCTCTCGAGATCTGGTTGCAGCACGCCGACTGCGGCGCTCCGGCGACTAGAGCAGAGATCGAAGCGGTCCCCACTGGTAAGATCTTCATGACTCATGGCTGGGGCGAGATTGTGTGGGTCTGCCGCACGAGGGGCGCCATCACGATCCACCTTGAGTACGATGGCGTCTCCATGCTCTTCTTCAAGGTCTTCGATGTCGAGGGCCGCCGCCTGGAGTGCTGCTCTGGAGAGTAGCGCGAGGCTGACGCACGTTCTGCTCGCGGCCACTCCAGTAGCAGCAGCCCTTGGGAGTCCAGCAGCTCTCCTGAGCTCTACGAGGCTCCGGAGACGAGCGACAACAGCTACGTGCCCCCGAGCTCTCGCCGCGCTCGGAGCAGTGCCGCCGTGTCTGGCCGTCGCCGCCGCTGATCTGGATGGGGTTGCCGCCGGCCTCCCGTGGCCCACTGTTGATGATGGTGTCTGCCACAGGAGGGTGTAGATAGGGTCCTTCTTAGCTTTAGCTTTCATTCCCTGCGAAGAATCATGAAGCACCCCGTGGGGGCATATAAGGGTCTGTAACGTCTTTTGTGCTTATATTCCCTGTTATGAAGATTTGGTGAATGCGCGTCCCGTTAAGGCTCGGTCCCCCCTTTCTTTCCTCGCGATAGCTTGTTGCTCTACGCCGACAGGTCCCGGTCCCCAGCCAAGCTACAGCTGTCGCTGGTATGCCAGGTCATGTGTCGTGGTCAAGGCCAGGAGGTGTGCGGCCCAAGGTCCAGTAAGATCCCCTGACGCGCGATGCTCAGGAGGTCCCCTTAGCGCTCAAGTAGCCACGGTAAGGAAAGAAAGGGAGTTAACGTGGCCACGATGGGGTTGCGGCAAGGCGTGAGTGACCATAAGCCTCAGACATTTAGACAATCCGTGGGCGAGACTTATCTTGTGAACTTCATGGCGATTCCTGATGTTGCGCTAGGGCCGCGCGCCAACTTGTGAGGCATAGCCAGGCCGGCCCATACGGGTTTCCCACCTCCCATGCTCTCCTTAGTGCTCTGCGTCCTTAGGTCCCAGCCCTCAAGCGAGCGCCGCCGCTGGTATGCCAGGTCGCGATGCCATGGCAAGGCTAGGGGGTGAGGGCTGGAGAGCCAGTAAGAGCTCCTTAGTCGCAATGCTCAGGCCTTGTACAATGGAAGATGCTTAGAGAGATGCTTAGAAAAATAAACCGGGTTTTTCTGAAGCACCGGTGCCTATTTCTACAGGAGAGACGCCTAACTAAGCGTCTCTCTTGTAGAAATAGGCACCGGTTCTTCAGAAAAACCCAGTTTATTTTTCTAAGCATCTCTATAAGCATCTGCCAAGCGTCTCTCTTGTAGAAATAGGCACCGGTTCTTCAGAAAAACCCAGTTTATTTTTCTAAGCATCTCTATAAGCATCTGCCATTGTACAAGGCCTTAGGAGCCCCCCTTTTAACGCGCAAGCAAAGTGCACGAGAGAAAAGGAGACTCGCGGTGCCGCCTTCTATCCTCCCCGCGGGGTCCCTATGAAAAAGCACAAGAAGAACATGGTTTGCCGTTACAGCCGCCAGCCTGCCGCTGGTTGGTCCGGACAAAGTGAAGGCACTAAGGGCCTGGTGAGGTGATCTGCACGGGGCATGCCGCGAGCCAGAGCTCGTCCGCTCAGATTTTGTTGACGTTGCAGGGACGGATCCATGCACCAGTGCCGTGCCTGTGAGGAGGCCCCGTGGGAGGTGATGATCGAGCAGGTGATAATCGTAGGCAGGTTAAGCAGGGAAGGCAAATCAGCTTGGGTAAATGCAGGAAGATACATGCCATTGGGTCTGGCCCGAGTGGCTTGGGGATGATGCAGCCCGAGGGGCGCCCCCAGCAAGGTAAGCTAAAGACATGAGCAAAAGGGATACATGCCGCAGGGACGGGCCCACCCGGCCTGGGAATAATGCAGCTTGGAACATGTCACCTAGTTCTGTAGACGAAGCAGAGTTGGTCCAGCTGAAGGCATGCCTCGAAGAAATGACTGCTCATGAGCCACCGGAGCCCTGAGCCTCGGGAGGCTCTGGGGGCTCAAGAGGCTCCCTGAAGACCGTCGCCGTTTCTTCCAGGACGGCGCGGTACCTGGCCTCTTGAGCCGCCAGGTCACATCGCGTGTTGCACTGATAGGCCGATGCCACGCCCGGCAAGCCGAGGGGCATGCAAACGTAGCTCTGCGGCGGGCCCTCGCAATGGCCCACACGCGAAGGCCAGAAGCACTCCGGAGACGCGACCCTGTTGAGCCCTGGGACGTCGATGCAGACACGCAGCTCAGCACCCTCGCTTGGGTGGTGAGCTGCGCCCTATGAGTTGCTGTCGCCGTGCATGGCTCTTGCGTCTTGCAGTTCCTGTGTGGTGTTGGCGATGAACTTCTGAGTGGTGGGCACCCCTTGCCCTTTGTTCTCCCGAGGAAAACGTGTCGCGTAGCACACCTCCAAGTGGTGCCCAAGCGCCTCCCTCGTGAGGTTGGCAAGGCCTGAGGCCCTCCAGAAGAGAGCCCCGAGCCCTGCCTGAGGAGGGCGCTGGGCACGCCTTCCTATGCGATGGAGGGAGGCGCCCCTGGGACGGACACTGATCCTGATGAGGCTCCTGCCGCGACGACATCCTCCTGAGGTCCTGCGCAGCGTAGCTGCTTCATCTTGGGGATGGCCTCCGGAGGGCCCTCACTTCTGCTGTCGGGGTCGTCGATTGTTGCAGCTTGGAAGGCGTGCTTGAGGGAGCACACCGCATCCTTTTCTTCAAACGGGACCGTGATGACCCCGCCTCTTCCAGGCATCTTGAGGACGTTGTAGCCGTGGTGGGTGACCGCCATGAACTTGGCCAGGGCCGGATACCCAAGGATGGCGTTGTACGGCAGGTGGATGTGCGCGATGCCGAAGTCAATGAGCTCGGTGCGGTAGTTGTCACGTGTTCCGAAGCTGACAGGCAGGCGGACCTGCCCTATCGGTGTGGTGGAGCCGTCGGTCACTACTGAGAAAGGTTTGGTAGGCTGGAGCTACTCATATGGCACATGGAGGTTGTCGAATTTGTCACGGACAGGACGTTGAGCCCTGCACCACTGTCGATGAGGGTCTTTGTAACCTGCATATTGCTGATGACTGGGGAACACAACATCGGGAGGACGCCAGCGGTGGTCACGCACTTGAGCTGATCTGCCGAGTTGAAAGTGATGGCGCACTGGGACAACTTGAGCGGGTGCGCGGCCTCAAGCTTGGGGAGCACCGCGTTCACCTCATGAGCGAACCGTTTGAAGATGCGCTGAGTTGTTAGGCCTGAGCGCCGCCCAAGATGCAGGCGATTGCACGTGGCTCCTGGAAGCGGGGAAGCCCGGCGTTGCTTTGGCGGTGATCCTCATGAGGCTGATCCCTCTAGGCCCCCTCACGAGGATGGTCCTACTAGCGGTCCTCACGAGGCCTGTCGTGCCATGCTTGGCGCGGGCCATGGTCGTCCCAACGTCCGCCCCCACGTCCTCCTCCACGGCCGTAGCCCCGATCGCTGCGGTCAGGGCGTCAACCACATCATCCTTCTCGTATGGCTCTGAGCTCTTGGTAGTCGCTGGTGTTGTGGGTGTTTAGGTTGTGGAAGGCACAGAACGGTCGGCTGTTCTTGCATGACTCGGGCTGATCTCTGCCCCGTTTGGTGTCGGGCTCCGCTTCTAGCACCGCTGCTTCCTTGCGATTCATGTCCTTGGCCTTGGCTTTCTTCTCCTCTGTGCCCGCGGCTAGCAGCTCAAGGAGAGAGAGGCGCCCCTCCTCAGCTCTTGCACACTTGGTCGCCAGGTTGAACAGCTCCTGTGATGTGTAGAGCTCCTCGTGGATAGCGAGCTCTTCCTTCATCTTGACGTCACGGACGCCATCGGAGAACACGGAGATGATGGCCTCATCCGTGACCATGGGGATCTTGAGGCGGGTGTTGTTGAAGCGCTGGATGTACTTCTGGAGGTTCTCCCCTGGTTGTTGCTTGATGCGGCACAGATCACCCGCGGCGGGCGGGCGGTCACGAGTGCCCTGGAAGTTGGCGACGAAGCGGCTGCGCATCTCGTCCCAGTAGGAGATCGAGCCGTGCTGCAGGTTCAGGGGCCATGAGCGGGCCCCGTCCTTGAGAGCCATGGGAAATGAGCTTGCCATGACTTTCTCGTCGCCGTTGGCTACTTCGATGCTCAGCTCGTAGAGCTCCAGGAACTCCGCGGGGTCGACGGTGCCGTCGTAGCGAGGAGGCAAATCCGGCTTGAATTTGCCTGGCCAGGCGACGTGGCGCAGCTCGGGGGCGAAGGCGCGGCAGCCGGCCGTGGTTACTGGTGCTCGCTTCGGAGGTGGAGCCCGGTCTTGATGAGGCCCGTGCGGCGCCACTGCGGGCGGCGCGCGGTCTTGACGAGTCGGCGCGGGAAGCGCGGGTGCAGCTCCTCGCGGCTGAGGGATTTCTTGGCAGCTTCTCTCTTTGCGCGTGGGCACCGGGCGTGGCGGATCACACCACGGGGCCGCGCGCCTTGGTGCCAAGGCACCGTCTTTGGGCTGGGGTGGTGGAGGCGCGCCTCGGGCCTCGTCGCCCGTGAACGGCTCGGGGTGAGGTAGAGAGTGGGACGGCGTTGGGGAGCCCCCTGTGGCACGGACGAGCTCGGCGGCGTGGTCGAGCCACTCCTCGTAGAGGTCGTTGACTGGGCGGTAGGGCAGAAGTTCATTTGCTGCGAGGAGTGCGGCCTGCATGGGACGAAGAACCGGCCGGGGTCAGCGATGGATTGGCGGTGTGGCCGTCTTGCCGTACCGAAGGATGCAGCGAAGACACTTGCTGCTCGTTCCCCACCGGGCAGGTGGCAGCACTGGCGGCGGGAGACGGAGAACGACAAGGTGGCCCAACGACGGGGGCCGTCTGAGCAACACAGGCGGTGAGGGCAACCCGACGCTCAGCTCGAGCATGGCGAGTGTTCGCCATGGAGACGATGGAGCGACGGAGCGACAAACTGATGGAAGGGAAGCTACGGCGCACCCCTACCTGGCACGCCAAATGTCGGATGTGGGGTTCTGGCAAACCCTTAAGGTTTGACCACCGGGGTGCGTGCGAAGTCTTTTCCTCTTACCGATCTACACCCTAGCTCGCTAAGATCTCGCGGACAAAGTCGACAAAGTCGCAACACAGAAAGACACAAGATTTATACTGGTTCGGGCCATTGTTGTAGTGTAATACCCTCCTCCAGTGTGGTGGTAGTGGATTGCCTCTTGGGCTGATGATGAACAATAGAAGGGGAAGAACAGCCTCCTCGTGTTGAGGTGTTCTTGTGCTTGGCTAACTTGTGTGGGTTAGTGCTGGATGAACTGCTCGATGCCCCTACTATGGTGGCTAGCTCTACTTATATAGGCCCTGGTCCTCTCCCCAAATATTGAGCGAGAAGGGAGCCAACAACGGCGGGCAAATTTGAAGGGGGGCAGCTAGTACAAGCGATCCTGACAAAGGTGCTCTCCGCCTGCGAAAGGCTCTGGTGGTGACGCCGTCTTGGGGTCCACGATGTCCTCCATCTTGCCGGACCCCTGTTTCCAGAACGCCGACACAATGGACGTGAAGCTAGAAGTGATCAAGAAGTGATCTTGAAACTACTTATGGTCAAACATAACCCAAACCGTGTTCACTTCCCAGACTCCACCGAAAAGAGACCATCACGGCTACACATGCGGTTGATTCATGTTAATTAAGTCAAGTGTCAAGTTCTCTACAACCGAATATTAACAAATTGCCATCTGCCACATAACCACGGGAACAGCTCTCGAAAGTTTTGACCCTGCAGGGGTGTCCCAACTTAGCCCACCACAAGCTCTCATGATCAACGAAGGATATTCCTTCTCCCGGAAAGACCCGATCAGTCTCGGAATCCCGGTTACAAGACATTTCGACAATACTAAAACAAGACAAGCAAGACCGCCGGATTTGCCGACAAATCCCGATGGGAGTCGCACATATCTCGTTCTCAGGGCACACCGGATGGGACAAGCTACAAGTAAAACCAGACCTCAATTTTCGCCGAGGTGGCCCTGTAGGCTGCCCATTTCGGACCAACACTCAGAGGAGCACTGGCCCTGGGGGGGGGGTTAAAATAATTATGACCCTCGGGTCAGCAGAACCCAAGGGAAAGTTATAGGTTGTTAGGAAAATGTAAAACCAAGGTTGGGCCTTGCTGGAGGAGTTTTATTCAGGGCGAATTGTCAAGGGGGTCCCATAACTCCAACCGCGTAAGGAACGCAAAATCAAGGAACATAACACCGGTATGATGGAAACTAGGTCAGCAAGAGTGGAACAAAATACTAGGCATAAGGCCGAGCCTTCCAACCTTTTCCAAGTATATAGATTCATTAATTAATATAAGAGATAATGTGATATCCCAACATGTCCATCTTCCAACATGGAACAACCTGCAAGGCGACTGCAACTAGCAACACTATAAGAGGGGTTGAGCAAAAGCGGTAACTTAGCCAAACAACGGTTTGCTAGGAAGGTGGGTTAGAGGCTTGACATGGAAATATGGGAGGCATGATAAACAAGTGGTAGGTAGCACGACATAGCGATAGAACGAACAACTAGCAAGCAAAGATAGAAGTGATATGGAGGGCGTCGATGTCAAAACCGGCGGATCTCAGGTAGGGGGTCCCGAACTGTGCGTCTAGGATCGATGGTAACAGGAGGGAGGGGACACGAAAATTTACCCAGGTACGGGCCCTCTTGATGGAGGTAAAACCCTACGTCCTGCTTGATTAATATTGATGATATGGGTAGTACAAGAGTTGATCTACCATGAGATCGTAGAGGCTAAACCCTAGAAGCTACCCTAGGGTATGATTGTATATATATATATGATCTATCGACTAGCCTGGCCCTGGTTTATATAATGCACCAGAGGCCCAGGTTAACAAGAGTCCTAGCCGAATAGGCTGGTGGAGAGAAGTCCTTGTCTTGATCGCCATGTCTTGTGGAATCTTCCTTGTATGCGGCAGTTGTCCAAACTGGCCCATGAGTATACGACCATGGGGGTCCTCGGACCAATCTATCAGATCGGGAGATGACGTGTTGAGTACCCCCTAGTCCAGGACACCGTCAGTAGCCCCCTGAACCGATCTTCAAGTTAGGGACGCTCCTCGATTCTTCCGAACTGTTCTTCATCTTCTATCGTCGGTCTTGAAAACTGGTTCAACAAATCTTCTCATCTTCAATCTTGAGGATCGCTGAAATGAATTCGACAAGTTTATACATCGGGTATCCGAGGAGCCCCTTTAAGTTTCCGGCCTTTATTAATGCCTTGTTATTTTTATGCCACACCTCGGGTTTGAAATTGTTCCCAGGCGGCAGCGTCCTCTTGCGTCCGAGCTCCAACACCGGACTATGTATCCGAGCTCCAACGCCGGACTGTATCCGAGGTGTTGTAAATCACCTTGGTTCAAAGAAGTTTGAAGGAGTTTAGCCGAGCTTAATGCCGGAAATGCCCTCTATGGAGCTAGCCACTAACGCCCGAGCTTTATGCCGGACTGCTTCCGAGGTGGTGCACCACCCCGAATGTGGGCCGATTTTTGTTAATATATTTTTTATTGGTGCAATTTATTCTCTGCCGAGATATATAGCCAGTAGCCCTCAAGGTGTGTATCGGTCTAAAACCCGAGATGCACCTGAAGGATGACGTAAGACCGCTGATCCCAGTAGCCGCTGAGACTCAGGTTGATTTGCAAAATCGGCCTGAGGATCAAGTCCAAGCTCGGCAGAATACTTCGGGATACTAAAAGCGGCGTGCTCAGTCCTCGAGACTCAGGTTGGGTGCGGCCGACCAACATGAGGATCAAAATCTCCTCGGAAACTATATTGCACATAAAATTTTCCTGCATTGGACAAGCAATGCAGTAGCCCCCGAGACACTGGTCGGGTGGTAACACCAGATCAGGGGATCAATGTGCCCCTTTAATATTTGTAAATAATAAGCCCGAAGCCCAGTAGCCCCCAAGCCTTAATGCGGGCACGGGTGGCCGAATTAAGGATCAATATCCATAGTAAAATCACAAATTATGTGTAATGACTCTTATGTATCCAAGTACTTTACGTCATTAATGCTCGAATCCGCATTGTACAAAACTTAGTTGACCGACCATCGGCTTCCACCTCCTCAGCCAGTAGCCTAGGAGTGTTTGTCCTACTTTATAAAGCCTTTATGAGGGCAAAGATTTACAACAAACAAGGCAATCTGGCCATACGGTTTTATAAACAATGGTACGCAGAGAGTTATATTACTGTTTAACAGAAGAAATGTCTTCCAAAGAAAATAGTCCCGCTATCGGTCCCTTTCTTTGGGTTGTCATGCTAAGCATGATCATTAAACCTCAGCTCTAATTTAAGAGCAAAATATTGAGGATTTAGTTTGGGAGGCCAGTTAATAGCCCCCGGTAATGTTCGGCGACAGTCGGGGTCAAGCCGTAAACACTTCGGCCAATGTTATGAATGGCCCATCATTTAACATAGTCATCGGATCGCTAACCAGTTTACGCTTATTGTGAAAGTTAGTTTTCGGCTTTCTCCACTGAGGTGCTTAACCATGTGAGCTGGAAGCACAATCGCAGTGGTTCTCCCTTTGCACGCCTAGCCAAACAAAACGGAACGTAGGAAGCAAGTGCAGAAGCCGGGCAACCCCACTATTGACCAAAGACACAATTTGAAACCGATGCATATATAGCAATATCTGAGAAAGTTTTTGCCGAATCCCTAAGGGTGTCCGGCGTTGCACTGCGAGACTAATGCTGGAAAAGCACAAATAGTTTAAAAGTGCCAAAAAGCTTGGAAAACCAAGAAACATTAGTAAAAACATGACGTCCGAACAATATCAAGTGTTCGGTGCCAATCCGAAAGTTGGTCTTAGAAAAAAGAAGTGCTTCTGTCGTGCTTTAATATGATACATCCTATCTCAAGACTTCGAGCAGGTCAGCCTACGGCTTCAACCTCCTATCCCGAGGGCGGAGTACTTCTCATCAGGCCAGTTTAGCAAACTAAACTCTAGCAGCTTTCAGAGAGAAATTAGGCCCCCTGGCTAGTGACCGCACACTCGTGTCGAAAAAGGAGTGATAAATAATAATAAAACTTTGCAACGACTAAGAAGAAGAACACTTATTATAAAACGGCTCAAATAAACTTAAGAGCCCCCAAGTGACTTGGGTTGAAGAATGATTGCATGTACCGAAGTACTTATATCATATCTATGTTCAACCAAACTTTAAACGCGTCTTAACCGATCGTCAGCTTCTCCCTCTTCGGTCAAGGACCGAAAAGTGTTATGTACTCCATCGGTCGAGAATATCGACGGTGTTTCCAATAACCAGGCAATCAAGCCATAAGGCTGTATCAGACAAAGCGCGCTCAGGGAACTTATGCTATATTACCGTGAAGTGTAAGAAGCATCTTCGAAGAAAATTGTACCCCCACTGATACCTTTCTTCGGTGATCATTGTTATTATGAGACTTGTGCAATAGATTTTTTGTACTCATGAGTTCCGTTGTGTGCCGACCATCATTGAAAACTATAAGAGCGCTAGCTTTCGGCTTCACCCAGGCTGAGGTCCGGCTCGGTTGACCCGATCGTGACAATCGTAGAGGTGCTCCCTTTACTCCCTAGCCGAACAATCGGGAACGTAGGGGTAAACACAGGAGCGAGGTAACCCAGCTTGCAAATCGCTTAAGTTAATATGGTGCATATTGTGGCATAATACACGAACAAGGAACGAAGCCGTACAAGTATAATCATATGCAAGAGGAAAAGCTTCATAAAGGAAACCCCCAAGTGAATTGGGTCCTTCAATTTGTGTGTCACAAACAAAGTTTGGACAACGAAAAAAATTTACAAGCAACTTTTTCCAAAAAAGTATAATGCTTGGTCGAACCGAACACAAGTTAGAAATTAAAGCTTTGAGCATGAAAGCGACTTAGCTGGTTAATGTGTTCGGTATTGATGACGCGGTCCGAGCTTGATGCGGGGCAAGGTTCTATCCCCCAAGCCGGTCCCGAGGTGGCGGAGCGGAGAGCTCGACACGATGAAGTGGTGACATAGCACGGTCAATGCAGACCGGCAGAGTGACGCCGAAGTCCCCGGATCGTTTTCCTGTGCACAAAAAATAGTGCAAATCGGAGACAATAGTAATAATGATAATTAAAAAAAATGTTGCATAATAAATAATTTATGCAAAGTGAGTAATAAAAGAAATATGGCCCGGCACCGAAGTCAATGTCGATGCAGGGCGTCGGCGTGATGCGGTAAAGGCGTGGCAAAGCCTGAATTTACAGGTCGGTCCGAGTTCCGGATGCGGCATTCGCCGGACTATGTACGGAGACTGACCGGACCACCATGCGACCGTCGTTAATGCGGCCACCATTTGATAGACCTGTGTACATATGATGGACAAACAGAGTAATAATTCTTTGGAAAAAATTGAACCCAAACAAGCAAAAAATACTAGGATTAATAGCACCTGGTTTATTTGTTGTAGCAATCCGAAGGAAGGTGATTCCCAAAATTGGGACTCGATCCGCACACCCATTACCGGAGTAGGTTGATGAAGAGATGGCGAAGCCTCGATGTCAGCTGATGAGTCAAAGTAGGTCGGCGTGATGGACACCAGCTTGAAGAAGCAATAGTGCGGCCCTGCTGATGCAGGTCGTGACGTGGTCGATGCTGGCTTGATGAAGCGACCGTGCGGTGATGCCGGTATGCCCGCTCCGTGTAATCCGTGGGGCGGCGATGTTGGTGATGATTTATCCTTCGCGATGCCGGACTCTTGTTCGGCTTTCCGAGATGATGATCTGAAGAAGTTGAGCTCGGCTCAACAAAGTGACGACGTGTTTAGCGCAGGTCGGCAGCCGTGGAGCAATATTGCCGGACTAGTTTGACACTAGCATGATGTTGAAGATCATGTTCAAAAGATCTTAAAGTTAGTGGGATGTGTTCGGGAACAAAACACAATACCCCATACAAAACTTCCTTCAAAAGGGATGTCGGAAATCCTGTTCATAAAAATGACGAACTCGGGTCGGATTCGTTTTCACGCAGAAAATAGATCCGAAAAGTGATGCACTAATCGGAAGGTTCCCGGAGTTTGGACGGTCGGATCGAGCTGAAATTTTGAGAGGTGCTAGATATAGGAATTACGCAGCCGATCAACGGTTGGATCTTTCAAAGGACGTCTGAGCTAGAAGCTGGACACCACGCCCTAAACTCGTCCAGATTCCCGTCCAGATTTGACAGTGCTCTGGTATATCATAGATTGCCAGAGATTCCTCCATCGGAACTCGACGAAATTTTCCAGTTTTGTTGAAGACTCGATTCCGCACAATTCCACCAAAGCGATCGTTAAAGCGACGCTCGAGGAGGCGGTGGCGGCGGATACGCGTTCTCTGTCCGGAAAAACAGCACAGTCGCCCGAGGGCAATGTTGACGTTGAACCCCCGAGCTCCATGGACGATTCCTCCATGATATTGATAGAGATCGGAGTTGGTGTTGATGAAGGCCCTCGTCCGAACATGGTGATCCGAACACGGGGCGCAGTTCTTGGTCGAACCAAGGTGACCAGTCGAGCTGGTGACGAGGATGCCGAAGTCGCAGTTGATCTGCAGGCGAGCCATCGATCCTTTTGTCGATCACACAGCGGAACTCTCAATGAAATCACCAATGTCGGTGTCAAAACCGGCGGATCTCGGGTAGGGGGTCCCGAACTGTGCGTCTAGGATCGATGGTAACAGGAGGGAGGGGACACGAAGTTTTACCCAGGTTCGGGCCCTCTTGATGGAGGTAAAACCCTACGTCCTGCTTGATTAATATTGATGATATGGGTAGTACAAGAGTTGATCTACCACGAGATCGTAGAGCCTAAACCCTAGAAGCTAGCCTAGGGTATGATTGTATATATATATATATATATATATATATATATATATATATATATATATATATATATATATATGATCTATCGACTAGCCTGGCCTTGGTTTATATAATGCATCAGAGGCCCAGGTTAACAAGAGTCCTAGCCGAATACGCTGGTGGGGAGAAGTCCTTGTCTTGATCGCCAAGTCTTGTGGAATCTTCCTTGTATGCGGCAGTTGTCCGAACTGGCCAATGAGTATACGGCCACGGGGGTCCTCGGCCCAATCTATCAGATCGGGAGATGATGTGTTGAGTACCCCCTAGTCCAGGACACCGTCAGAGGGTAATGGTCATCTTGCCTGCAAAGTCCTCGGAGTTGTCAAAAGCTTGCAAGAACACAAGCAACGGAACAACAATCAATCACGATGCAGTGCACAAGCAACATGATGCAAGACATGGCATGGAATGAAATGTATGATGTTCATTGCATATGGGAACTCCGAAAGGAAAAGAATGATCGAGGCATCAATTTCGCAAACCAAGTGTACCACTGGAAAGATGGGGTCATTTCGGTCGAAATCGATATAAGGATCACCGGAAATGGATGCGAAGTTTGCGAATGACAAGCAATACAAGAATGATGCAAATGACAAGCAATACAAGCATCCAAATATCACTTAGAATGCAACAAGAAACTAAGCTACAACACTCCAACATAGCACCAAAGCACATGATTAAAGTACAGGTGAAGCTCTACAAATCATGAACACCGAGCTCCTGCTAGAACTCACTATAACAAGCTCAAAATAGCATGGCAACAATGCAAATGATATCAACTTCACAGACTTAAGAGAAAATACTAAACATGTCAAAACAGCATCATATAGCAATGTTTAGAGCTAGAAAACAACATGCTATAGGAACACATCATGGCATACAAAGGCATGGCATAGTAGTACTCAAGACATAGAACAAAATCCCTTACTTAACTTTAACCAAAGATGCATGGAAAATGATGTGGCACCCAGGAAAACTTGACAAGTTATATGAACAGTTTAAGATAGGAAAAACAAGATATGGCAGAAACAGATTCATGATAACAACTTTGCAAGCTCATGCCACTCACCACAAAGCATTTCGTGGCATAACATGGTAACCAACATGAAGTTGACAAGTTCAAGAAGCTAGGCATGGCAATAGCAAGTTCATAGGGTACATGCATCACTAGCAACACCCATGGCAAAGTTGAATCTCATGTTAACAATCTGCCAGGAACAATATTAAGCAAAAGTAGAGCATGGTAATGACAAGCTAGATTACTCCATAATGACAACCAGAGGCATTACTGGATAGAGCAATACCACATCTCCAAAACATGCTTACTGAAATATTTGAAAATGTGCATGGATCTCATGGTAGCAACATGTTTACATGGCATCAAAATGTACTAGTTAAAGGACTTCAAAATCAGTGTCTGAAAACAGTAACATTACATAGCCTACTTTGCATGCTTGTGCTAGTCACCACATAACCCACAAAATAGAAGGATTGCACCTATATGAAGATGGTATGATGGAGCTCATAAAGCATGTAGACATCATGTTCATAGGGTGCACACACAAAATGCAATGAAAATGACAAATCATCAAGTTCTGTTAAATTCCAGCAGACAACATCATATAGCACTTTTGTAATGATGATTAGGGCATCAATATGGACAGTAACATGCATGCAAATCACACTAACATGAAGAGAATCACGAGACGAACATTTTGATATAACATATGTGCAATTCGGAGCTAGGACCATGGATATATAGCATGATGAACAGGGCATCCAAATATCACAGACTTAGAGAAAACAAGGTCAACCTTTTCCAGATCTAGGGTTCGCACGATTTTCGAGGCCGTGGATCGGATCTCGCCGGAGTTGCGCCGGAGAAGAAGAGGACGGCGGCTGGAGCTCGGGGAAGAACGACGGCGACTGGATCTGGGCGAAGATGGGCTCGGCGGCACCCGGCGACGAGTGGCACGGGGACAATGGAGCGAGGGCGCCCAGCGTGTGACGCGGCGGCGGCGAGCAGACGGAGGGGCGGCGAAGGTAGGTAGTGAGCAGGCACAAGAGGCATGCGGCCTCGGGCGGCGAAGGCGACGAGCGGCACGCGGAGGAGTGGGGGCGTTGACCCGGCGGCGTCGCTTCGGGCACGGGGCGGCGGTGCGGAGTGTCCGGGGGGCGAGAGGAATGGGGCTAGGGTTTCGGGACTCGAGATTTGGAAGGGTAGACACCTATTTATAGGTAGGGGGAGATAGGAGAGTCTAAATGAGGTTTGGTTTTCGCCCACACGATCGTGAGCCAACGACGGAGAGCATGGAGGGGGTTTAGATCGGCTATTGGGTTGTTTTGGAGGGGTGTTGGGCTGCAATGAGAGAGGGGCTTTTGCGGTTACCCGGTTAACCATTCGGGCATCAAACGACCTCCAAATGGAATGAAATTTGACACGGCCTACTGGTGATGTACCAAGGCCACTCGATAAATCTCGACCTATTCCGAGAATGTTTTCCTCCCGCTCACGAAACGAGATTTGAGTGGTCCCACGGGTGCATGTGGGAGTGTCGGATTGCGAAACGGACAAGGGGAAAAATGACAAGATGCATGAGATGAACATGAATGCAAATGAGATGCACATGATGACATGAGATTAAATGCATGACATGAACAAAATGCAAACGAAAACAAAACCCAAACACGAAGGAAATATCATATCACATAGCCGGAAGTGGCAAGAGTTGGAGTTACAATTATGGAAAGTCACATCCGGGGTGTTACAGCTAAAGATCTTCAGCCATAGGCTGAAGTACGGCTCGATGCGGAGGAAGGCCTCACAAACCTTGATGAAGTAGGTGATGTGGAGGATAGAATTTGGGGCACGATGATGGAAATCCAACCCATAGTAGAACATGACCTCGCGCACAAAGGGCTACAGCGGTGACCCCAGAACAAGGTGGGGCACGAAAACCACCCTCTCCCCAAGATTGGGAGCAGGCGCTTGTTAGTTGGGGACTGGTGCACGGGTGTTGCCCTGCATGGAGATGTAACCCGCACTGCACAACTCCAAGATGGTGCCTTCATAACATAGGAACCATCTCGGTGCCCCTTGAGGGTGCCGTAGACCATCGATGGGAATGGAAGCTAGGATGCACTATGAAGGAGGGTGAGATTGGATCTGGGTGCTCAAGCACGGGAGGTAGCAGGCGAGGGAAATGAGAGTGTACTTCTTTCTATCACTATATTTCTCACACTTATAGGATGGAGAAAGGCCAAGAGTCCCTCTGTCCTGCCGGTAAAACTGCCACTCCCTGCAAAAGATGTCGCTATGCGTCTAGGGAGAAAAAATCTTAATGAAATCCCTAAGAAAACGGGCATGATCTCATTTCGATGCAGGTGTGTAGTAACTGCTTGACCAGTCATGGGTAGTATCGCTTGATACATACATTTTGCATCATGTTTTCCTACTGCTATTTATAGTCTTTTTAATCAATATAACACTTTGTGGAGCAATTCTAATGCCTTTCCTGTCTTAATTTGCAAGATTTACATGAAGATGGGGATTGCCGACAGCAAGAATTCTGGACTTCAAAAAGCTCTGTTAGAGATACCTATTCTGCACATCTTCAAATGAGCTCAAATTTCATGGAGCATTATTTTTGAATAAATAAAAAATAATGAAAGAAAGAAATATCAGAGGGGCCGACCCAGGCGCCCACAAGGTACCAAGGTGCGTCCACCCCCTAGGTGCGCCTTGGTGGCTGGTGGGGCCCCTAGCCAGTGTCCGGTGCCCGTCTTCTGGTATATAAACCCATTTTCCCTAAACAAAAGGATATGGCTTTCATTATGGAGCGCCACCATCTTGACGGAGCGATATCGTCGGGGATACTTCCATCTGGGAGGGGGAAATCGAAGCCATCGTCATCACCAGCAACCCTCTCATTGTGGGAGGACCAATCTTCATCAATATCTTCACCAGCACCATCTCATCTCAAACTATAGTTCATCTCTTGTATTCAATCTTCGTATCAAAACCTCAGATTGGTACCTGTGGGTTGCTTGCAATGTTGATTACATCTTGTAATTGATGTTAGTTGGTTTATTTGGTGGACATGAATATGATTTGTGCGTAGTTACTTTTGTTCATAAGTACATGGGAGAAGTTTTGTCATAAGTAATCATGTGAATTTGGTATTGGTTCGATATTTTGATGATATGTATGTTGTTGTTTCCCTTGGTGTTGTTATGTGAACGTCGACTACATGACACTTCACCATCACTTCACCATCTTTGGGCCTAAGGGAATGCATTGTGGATTAGTTATTATATGATGGGCTAGAGTGACAGAAGCTTAAACCCTAGTTTATGAGCTACTGTGTAAGGGGCTGATTTGGATCCATATGTTTATTTCTATGCTTAGATCTATCTTAATTATTATTTCGTAATTGCGCATGCTTGCGAGAGGGGTTAATCATAAGTGGGAGGAATGTTCAAGTAAGAACAACAACCAACTACTGGTCGACCCACATATCAAATTATCAAAGTAGCGAACGCGAATCAAACAATCATGATGAAAGTGACTAGATGAAATTCCAGTGTGTCCTCAAGAATGATTTGCTTATTATATGAGACTGTTCTATCCTGTCATTTTCTACAAACAGGATTGGGATACCTTGCTGCACCTTAGTTACTATTGCTACGTGTAACTTGTTAAAAGTTGTCTTCCTATCAAACTACTCGTTACTGACATTTCAGTGCCTGTAGGAAATCCCTTGCCGAAAACCGCTTGTCATTTCCTTCTACTTCTGGTTGGATTTGACACTCTTACTTATCGAAAGGACTAC
Organism: Triticum dicoccoides; assembly: GCF_002162155.2. Lineage (NCBI taxonomy): Eukaryota > Viridiplantae > Streptophyta > Magnoliopsida > Poales > Poaceae > Triticum > Triticum dicoccoides. The sequence continues at coordinate 350,656,448 of NC_041386.1, forward strand.
AATTGATCCCCGATACTTCTGGTTCATCAAGACTCTTTTCAGGCACCGTTGCTGTGAAGTGAAGCTCTTTTGGTGAGTGGAATCTGGTAAGGGAACATTTATATTACGTGTTGAAATTTACTTTCACTTGTTACTATGGAAAACAATCCTTTGAGGGGTTTGTTCGGGGTACCTTCACTTGGACCGGAAGAAAAAAGAGTCGCTCCTCAACCTACTTCACCTACCAAAAAATATTTGTTATGAGATTCCTTTGGGTATGATAGATAAACTACTAGCTAATCCTTATGCGGGAGATGGAACAATACATCCTGATATGCACCTAATCTATGTGGATGATGTTTGTGGATTACTTAAGCTTGCAGGTCTACACAGAGATGAAGTTAGGAAGAAGGTTTTCCCTTTATCTTTGATGGTAAAGGCATTGACATGATCTACTCGATCAACCTTGCCAAATTCACAGCACCCCTGATAAGCCTGCCAATCATACCAACAGAAACTGTTGGGTCTTTAAACAGGATGGCAAGCATAATGCCGAACATAAATGGAAAGGGCTGCCTAGCAAGGGCGATGACGAAGAGCCTTGCCTGCCGAACACGAGGGTCCAGAAGAAATTTCCCCCCGAGGTAAAAACAGTGAATATGATATATGTCACACACATCCCCAAGCGGGAGCGCAAGCGCGTGTTAAGGGACGTCTACGCCGTCGAGCCGGTCGGACCAAAATTCAACCCATGGTCGGCTTGTCCGATCACCTTCGATCGAAAGGACCACCCAACTAGTATCCATCATGGAGGTTTAGCAGCTCTGGTCCTCGATCCAATCATCGACGGATTCCACCTTACGCGAGTCCTCATGGACGTTGGCAACAGTCTCAACCTGCTATATTAGGACACTGTCTGCAAAATGGGCATTGATTCGTCAAGAATCAAGCCCACTAAAACTACCTTTAAAGGAGTAATACCTGGTGTAGAGGCCCGCTGCACGGGCACAATAACATTGTAAGTCGTCTTTGGTTTGCTGGAAAACTTCGGAAGCAAGGACCTGATCTTTGATATCGTCCCCTTCCGCAGTGGATATCACACCCTGCTCGGACGAAGCGCTTTCGCCCATTTTAATGCGGTCCCGCACTACGCTTATCTAAAGCTCAAGATGCCCGACCCACGTGGCATCACTACGATCAATGGAAACATGGAACGCTCCCTCCGTGCTAAGCAGCATACCGGGGCCATCATGGCCGAAGTACAGAGCGGCCCTATCAAGCCGCATACCTCATCGAATATCAAGCCGCTGAACTTTATTAAACAAGACCGTTCAGTTCCGCATGTTGACAGCTCAGTAATTCCAGAGCTGGAATAGCAGTTTCACCTCCGTCGATCACATCCGCGAAATTCGTCTCGCGCGTGCAAAATTATGCACTCAAAATACCTCGAGCATCAGCGGAAGCACAATACGGACAGGCCCATAGTGAATTAAAACCTATTCATCCTACGGACTTACAAGGACTCTTCTCGAGCCCAGTTTCATATAAATAGCCGAAGACCATTCCTCTTAAGGAACCTCTCTCCCCAAGGCGAACGCAGCGCAGACATGCGGCAGGAGGTCCAAAGGATTTTGTAAACCAAAACTTTATTCAAGAACTTGTATAGAGCTTTTCCCCTTCTTCTTAGACCCATGGGATGTAAAATGGCCTTGGTGATTATGGCGCCCTCTGTAAGATCACATTTTGATGTATTAATCGCATTCCAGTGAAAACATTTTTTATTCAGTATCGCCTTTATTCATAAACTGTATATCGTCTCCTCAGTTGTCTCACTCACACACCTCGACACAAATTGTGAGGGGCTCTATATGGCCACACATGTGTCGCCAAACAAAACCCGAATAGCTTTATAGCACAATTCAGTGTCCCGAGCGTGGCATTATATACATCGGCTCCAAATCATGTCTTTGGTCAATAGTTGGGTTGGCCAGCTCCTATATTTGCTACCTGACGCTCCGTTTGTTCGGCTAGGGTAGTAAATGGACAACTACTACGACTGTTCCTCTAGTTTGTCTGGTTAAGCACCTCGGTAAAGAAAGCCGAAAATTGATTGTCATGATGCAGCGAGAGCCGGTCAGCCACTCGACGACTTATTCAAAACTTTAGCGATTGTTTCCGTATTAAACGAAGGACCACTTTTCCGGTCACATACGCAAAGCATCCGCATCCGGACAGCCGCGTACAAACCAGGGGCTATCTTTTAGCCCCATCGCCAAACTCCTATGGCTAAGTGAGAGTGGTAAAGCCACATAGTCTGATTGCCTGGTTTGCCGCACTGACACCTCCTTCACAAACCAAGACGTTGGGTCAAGTGTGATCATGTGCTATTCCGAACACCCCTGTAGTATCTATGTGGGGGCCGAAGCCGATGACTGGAAAACTCTCAGGAATACAAAAACGACCACACAGGAGGGAAGAACTTTCAGACAAAGACATAAATATACTACAAAGCCTTCATACATAATAAAAACGTCCAGACAATTCGGGTACATTTATTCGAACATAATGTCATTTGAGCATTGACCCTCTATCAAGCGGGCACCCTCTAGGATGTCCTCTAAATAGCACTCCGGCGTGCGGTGGTTCTTGCTTCTGGGAGGGCCCTCGACAGCCACTTCGGCAGCCTTCATCTTCGCCCAATGTATCTTGACGCGGGCAAAGGCCATCCGTGCACCTTCTATGCACACTGACTGCTTGATTGCATCGATTAGGGGCACTGCATCGACAAGTCGCTGCACCAGGCCGAAATAGCTTCTCGGAATGGGTTCGACTAGCCATAGCTGAACTATGATGTCCTTCATGGCCGCTCTGGACATCTTATGCAGCTCGGCCCACTGTGCCATTTGGTCATTTAGCAGCGTCGGGCGCTCCCGCGCCGCGAACTATGACTAGAATAGCTTCTCCGTCGCATGTCCATCCTGAGCCAGGAAGAATTGCATGATGTCGATGGCACTCTTCGGAAGATCCGCAAAAGCGTCTGGAAAAGAAAGGGCTTACCAGCCGCTATCTGTCCGGCCTGCCGGACCTCCTCGCAAGCCGCCCTAGATTCGGACCGCGCCTCTTTGGCCTCCTCAAGGGCCTTGGCGAGCTCGCTTTCCTTGACTTTATTCTCCTCCTCGAGGGACTTGCACTTGTGAGTGGCATCCTTGAGCTCTTGCTCTACTACAGATACCAACTCCTTGACCTGGCGCCGGCTGGCCTATTTAGCCTTCAAATCTGCAGCCGCTTTATCAGCGGCCGCATTGCTCACTGTCACATCCCTGCTTTTAGTCATGCATTAGGATTGGATGAACATGTGCATCATGTTTAAATTTCTTTTAAACTTGAAATGGGGCCTAATCAACCCCAACACTCCCCCCGAAAATGCTAATTTCCAACAATTGGAATTTCAATGAACCCAAAATGCCCTTCATAAAAGCCCACCATTTTTGGTCTTGACTAAAACCTCTGCTAAAAATGCTCTTGCAATTTATGGAGCCATTCTGGATTTTTGAACAAGCCATATGTATTTGAATTTGGGCATTTTAAATGCTATAAATATTTTAAAGTGCTCAAATAATCTTGGAAGCATTTTTAGGCAGTTGAGAATATTCCGAAATGTGCCTATGAATATTTCCGGAGTTTTTGGAAATGAAATAGTATTTATTCTATTTCAATACTCAGAGCAGGAAATAAATAAAAGAAAAAACAAGGGAACAGAGGACTTACCTGTCGCCCTGGCCTGGCCCAGCTCGGCCTAGCCCACTGGCTACCGCCAGTCATCCCCCTCCTCTCACCAGGAGGACGAGAGGCGCGTGCCCGGCGCCCGCAGCCACACGGCGGCCACCTCCTGCTTCTGCCAACGCCTAGGACGTCGTCTACGAGTGCCACACACTCTCCCTCGTCCCCCTCTCATTTTCCCCACTCTCCCCGTGCCCCTCTCCCTCCTCTGGCTCTCTCCCCATTCCCTCCCGAGAGGAACTCGTCGCCACCGTCGCTGTTCACCGCGGACATCAACCCCCTCTCGTCTCTTTGACGTGTCCCCGAGCACCACCGACGTCTTCCTCTTCCTCACGGGTGAGCCACGACGCCTCGGACGCACTGCAACGCCGCTACCGCCATCTTCTTCAACCTCGGTCGCCAGAGACCCCCCTCACCGCTCCGCTCGCTTCGGTGCTTCCCCGAGCACACCGAGGCCACTCCTGCACTCCCTGTGAGCTTCTCTTCCTTCTCCCCCTAGCCACGTCACCCTAGCTGCCGCTAACCCCGTTGGCCATCACGGCCGGGAGCTTGGCTCCGCCGGCCATGCCGCCGCCGTGGCCACCGTCACCTATGGCCGCAGCTGAGCATGTTACCATGCTCAGCGCACCCCCAGGAGGCCGTAGCACCCCTCTGCGCCCCCTGCCGTGCCTCCAAACGCTGTTTCCGTGCACGCCCGAACTCCGGCCGCCGCCTGGCTCGATGTCGGCGTCGTTTCCGGCCTCCCCGAGCTCCACCTCCACCACCAAACGTCACGGCTTGCCCCCAGCTACTCATACGACCAAACCACAATCGATTTGGTCGACTGTGGGCTAAACCCGAGACCCTCCGCCGCGTCTATCATCGCCGGCGTCGAGCCGCCGGCGAGTTGACCACGTTTTGACCCGTGGACTGACGTGTGGGCCCAAGTTGACTTCCCCCCTGAGCCTATGACAGGTGGGGCTGACCTGTTAATTAGTTTAGGATTAGTATTAACTAATTTTAGTTAGTTTAGGTCACTGACATGTGGGCCTAGGCCCCACTGATAATTAATTAGTACTAACTTAACTCTGTTAGTTAGCTGAGACGCTGACAGACGGGGCCCACCAGTCAGGCTTGACTGGCCCTGGCGCCTTTGACTCGCTGACGTCACAGTGACGCAGTGCTGATGCAATTATTCATTTTCTGGATTTATTTTTATATAGGAAATTTCAGAAAATAGCCAAAACTTCTAATAATCATAGAAATTAATCTGTAACTCCAAATGAAAAGAATTATATATGAAAAATGATCAGAAAAATTCAATCTATCCATTGGTAATGGTTTCATGCATGACAAAACAAGATAAACTTGTTGTTTAAGCAAAATAAGATAATGCACTAACATGGCTATGTTAAGTGAACTAACATTTGAATCTTTGATTCAAATGAGTTCAATCCTTTCTGTTTTAGCTTGCATTAGGCCAAGCCACATTCATATTTCCATGTCATAGCTTGCATCATATTGTTGCATATCGTCATGTATTGATTATGTTCGGTGTGTCTTTCGTGGTAGGTTCTGCCTCTGAGGATAACCCCGAATATCCATCTGAAGGGCAGTACCCTACTACCACTACATCAGGCAAGCAACCCATTGATCATTCCGATATAAACCCATGTTCTCGCTTCTGCTCTTGTTTACTACATTAAGACAACGCGATTCAAATTGCTGTGTGCTACGGTAGTTGAACCCTTATCCTCTGCATGACCTGTCATTGCCACAGTAACTAGATGAAACCCACTAGCATGTGTAGGAGTTGATTGAGCCATGTATGTGATTCCTACCTTGCTATGCCTGCTATGCTTAGAGTTGTGTCAGGTCTGGTTCATCGGGGTGATGGTCTAGAGTGAAATGATTATGTCGGTAATGTGAGGGATGTGTTGAACATGTTTTGGTAAAGGTATCGATGAGAGGCCATGTAGGAGTACATGGTGGGTTGTTTCATTGAGGCCGTCCATAAGAACTGAGATCTATATGCGTGATTTAAGATTCGGCTACTACCACACATTGGGCCCTGAAATATGACCCCGCTCAACTTACTGACCCCTCTCGTCCTCTGTCCAGGAGATGCAACTAGTTTCTGGTGTTTGTAGGTTATGTGTTGGCGGCCGTGCGTAGCGTTGACCCTAGGGGTGGGCTATGATGCGGTAGATACACTGTGGCACGGTGTACCGAGTCGCCCGTTTGGTGTCTCGGGAACCCTACACACATCGTTTGGGGCCGTTGAGGACACCTCGACCGGATTTCCTTGCGGATGGAACTTGAATAGGCGATAAACCTGGACTAGAGACTTGTGCGGTTAGTCAGGTCGTGGTCTACACCCACGTCGGTTTTCGCTTGAAGTCTGCCGAGCACATGTCATGTGCAGACGCTAAGTGGTGGAAACATGTGTGTTAAAGTACACCCCTGCAGGGTATTAAACTATTCGAATAGCCGCGTTTGCGGTAAAGGACTACTTGGTTGCCTATACAGCTCATAGACAAGTTAATGGATACTACTAAAAGACTCAAGATAAGTGTGAGTATCGAGGATGGCCCTCTCATAGGATGACAAGTTAGGATCCCCGGTGGAGTATTGTGTTGGTGATTAGAGGACTCGTGTGCGAAAACTATTTTACTAGTGGTGTCCCGCAGGATAGCTTAGCCAAGAGTCAAAGCTGGCTTGCTGCAATAACTCCACCACCTTCTTGAGAATGAGCATGTATAGTAGGTTCTGATGTAAGGCTTGCTGAGTACCTTTGTACTCATGTTTGTTTAATTACTATTTTTAGATGACAACACCGCCCCCTCCGATGGGTTTTATGTAGATCTCGACGTCGATGAGTGACTTGCCACCCAGGTGGTGATCCTGGCCATGGAGGGCCCTATGTAGATAGACAGGCTTCGAGAAGCCTTCTTTCTTTCTAGTGTCTGTACTCAGACTATTTGCTTCCGCATGTGCTTGTATGCTTGTATGTATGGCTCTTTGGAGCCTTTAAATAAAGTACTTGAGTTGTAGAGTTTTGTTGTGATGCCATGTTGTATTTGCACATATCGAGCATATTGTGTGTATGATTGAAATGCTTGGTATGTGTGGGATCCGACAATCTAGTTGTTTATCCATAGTAGACCGCTACAGCCTGGTTCACCGGAGTCCTACTAGCCCAGCACTACTGCTCAGGACACTTGACTGGCCGACATGTGTTTCACTTCGTTCCTATGTCTGTCCCTTCGGGGAAATGTCACGCGGTGACTTCCGGAGTCCTGCCTAGCCTTCTATAGCCGGGGTTCCCCAGAGTCCTGTTAGCCCAGTGCTACAGCCCGGATTCACACACTGATGACCGACATGCTCGATGTGATTCACGTATGCCTGTTTCCATAGGTCTGTGCCACTTTGGGTTCACGACTAGCCATGTCGGCCCGGGTTCTCTGTCATATGGATGCTAGCGACACTATCATATACGTGAACGAAAAGGCGCAAACGGTCCCGGGCCATGGTAAGGTGACACCCGTGGGGATACCGTGCGTGAGGCCGCAATGTGATATGAAGTGTTACCGACTAAATCGATCGGACTTGGAATCGGGGTCCTGACAGCGTTGGCATTAGAGCCGGACTGCCTGTAGGTTCGTTGAGCCAAACTGGTCGATGTTGAGTCTAGAAATGCTTTAGTTATATGTAGGGGAATTGATTGTGGGAGGGAACGTAAGGCTCTTTTACTCCTTTACCTTACGCTCTCTGATCTGAGTCATTCTCATTCAACGTGGGTTAAGGACTAGGCTCTCTTCTTCTGTCAGGTTCACGTGTTACTAATCCGTAGTAGCTTATAGGATTGGTGTTACAAGCCTCAGTATAGTTTCTACTACTTTTAGTATGTTGCCAGTTGAATCAGAACCCTGATATGATGTTGTTGAGTGGTATTGCAAACTGTTGTGGATGTCTAAAATCTTTTTTCTGAGCATTTACAACTGTTATGCTGTCAAAATTTCCCTAGAAATTCTAATGTCTTTGCATTGTGGTTGTGCTTTCAGATGGCCACTCATGCTCAAAACCAAGTGGTTCTCCTGACCCGATGCCTCAATGTGCCCGGTCATACTGCTATGTTAGTCTGGGTAATGATCGAGACGGGTTACCGTTGGTATCCCGTATACACTGTCGAAGAGCAATTCCGACACTTTAATCAAAGCCAATATTTCTGCACCATCAGGAAATTTCCTTCTTATCCTGGATCTACCAAGCCCCTCCACTGTTCCTATGCACTCGGGGTTACTGTTGAGATGACTGTGTAGGATGCTGCCTATTCCATGATGACCATCATGCGAGTCCGGACTGGCCTGCTTCGGAACACCGACTTCCGTTATATGCCAGCTTCACTCCCGGGAGCGCAAGGGTATCTCCAGGCTATCTATGCTGACTCCACACGTGAGTACTCACTAACTCGCACCACTGCCAATATGCTCGAGGATAAGGACCGAGAGAATTGGGCCTTGAGACTGGAGCTTTTTAACACCCGTGCTGATCATTGGGCCACTTTGACTCGGTTTGCACCTGCTGTGCAAGCTGGATGTATGGAATATGAGGGATCTGTATCCTATGAGATCTACTCTGCCAGACATGGTGGATTGGCGTGATGTGGGAGGCATCACCCCACCCCGTGGTCCCTGCAGGCCACCGTTTGTTGGTCCAAGACCTCATCCTAGCCCCTTTGGTCCACAAGCTCCTCAGGACCGTCTGTTCTCGGATGATCACGTTGAACTTCCAGGCTATGGAGGTGACTTCTATGAGGACTACTACGGAGCTGTCTGAGTTAGTAGTAGTATCTTCACTGTCCTGCGTGACTTGTGGAATATGACTTAGTGTGTAATCAATTCCGGAGGTGTAGACAAATAATGTATAGGAGCTTGGAATGCCTCCGATGAGATGTAACGTCTTTCATCATAGTTGTACTGTAGCCTGGGCTTGTACTAAACTATGTATGGTGTGTATGACCGTTGGTATATATATGGCAGTTCTATATTACCATGACATACGGATGAACATCTTTGCATTCCATGTTATCCATTACATTCTGCACTTCCTTGCTAAGTTGTGCCATCCTTATATAAACCGTTGCCTTGTTTTCTCCTAGGATGGTCAACACCCGCAGCAACCTTGCTGCCGCGGAGCAGGGGGAAGCCAGTGCATTTAGGGGTGAAAATCTCCCTCACCCGCCTTCTCTGGCCGAAGTGAGGCTGGAGGCGGAAAGAAACAAGCGTGAGACTAACCGCTTGCTGGAGCGGATTGAGCAGAACACTGCACGCCATCAGCGAAATGACTTGGTGTCAATCAAGGACTTCATCAAGTTGTACCCACCAAAGTTTAACCATTCCGTTGAGCCCCTCGACGCGGATGACTGGCTTCACAGCAACACCCACAAGCTACATTCTGCCAACGTAGCCGAAGCTGATAAGGTTACTTATGCTGCCTATCACCTCGAAGGCCCTGCTAGTCTTTGGTGGGAAAATTTTGAAGCTATGCTTCCGGTCGGCCAAATCACTACTTGGGATGAATTAAGTGAGGCTTTCCATGAGCATCACATCCCGGAAGGTCTCATAGATCGCAAGAGGGAAGAGTTCCGCAATTTCACCCAAGGAAGACTGACTGTGAATGCATATAGTCATGAATTTGGGAATCTGGCATGATATGCTCCTGAAGAAGTATCTACCGACGCTAAGAAGCAGGCAAGGTTCCGCAAGGGACTTAGCCCTGAGCTTCGCCGCGATCTTCGTCTGCACGAGTGCACCTCCTTTCAGAAGTTGGTCAATAAAGCCATCAGTGCTGAGACAGGCCAGTCTGACTATGACGCTTCACGCAAGCACTCTCGTGATTTTGGCTCTTCATCTGGCTCTGGATCTCAGAAGCGCCGGGTGTGTATTCCAAGCACGGCACTGCCACCCAGGTTTATTCTGAGGTCATCCTTTGAGGCGCCTCATCCCAACCAGCAGTTTGCACCGTCTAAGCCCTATGGTGGTCCCGCTGCTAATGCTGCTCCACGCCCCAATGTTGTGACATGTTTCAAGTGTGGAGAGCCGGGTCACTATAGTCGAGAGTGTCCCCAGAACAACAACCCCAATCAGTCTGGAAAGTCCGTTGGCCGTGGTAAGCCAGCGGGAAAGACATTCTACGCCAAGCCGGTCACCACTACACGTGGCCATGTCAACTATGTCTCAGCCGAGGAGGCTCATGAGGATCCTAACATCGTCCTTGGTACGCTCCTTGTTAATTGCCATCCGGCATCTGTTCTTTTCGATACTGGAGCATCTCATTCATTCATATCCGAGAACTATGCTCGATTGCATTACATGACATTATGTGACATGCCCACTTCCATGGTAATTCAAACTCCGGGTTCCAAATGGCAAACTTCTAGAGTAAGCCATGGGAACGAAATTCTTGTTGATAGACTTGTCTTCCTTGCATCCTTAATAGCTCTCAAGTCCTGGTACATTAACATCATCTTTGGTATGGACTGGATGTCAGCTCATTATGCTAAGATTGATTGTGCTCTAGAACCGTTCAACTTACTCACCCATCGGGCAAGACAGTCAATGTCTTAACTTGAGTGGCCAAGCGCGAGCTTTACTCCCTAAATGACAACCCCCTTCCAGACCTTGAAGATATTCCGGTAGTCCGAGACTTTCCGGATGTCTTTCCAGAAGAACTGCCAGGTGTTCCACCTGACAGGGATGTCGAGTTTGTGATATACCTTGTTCCAGGAACCGTTCCAATTTCTAGAAGACCCTATAAGATAGCACCCTTAGAACTAGCCAAGCTTAAGAACCAACTCGATGAGTCCTTGAAAAAGGGTTTCATTTGTCCTAGTTCCTCTCCTTGGGCTTGCCCCGTCCTCTTCGTTAAGAAGAAGGATGGAACGGATCGGATGGTTGTAGATTACTGACCTGTCAACTTGGTCACTATCAAGAACAAGTATCCGCTTCCCAGGATCAATGATCTGTATGACCAGCTCGCTGGATCCTCAGTCTTTTCCAAGATGGAATTTAGGTTGGGCTACCATCAAATCAAAATCAGAAACGTGGACATTCCCAAAATGGCCTTTGTTACCCGCTATGGCCAATACGAGTACACCGTTATGTCCTTCGGTTTAACCAATGCCCCAACCACCTTCTCTCGGTTAATGGACTCGGTCTTCATGGAGTATTTGGATAAATTCATCGTAGTTTACCTCCATGACATACTCATCTACTCCAAGAATGAAGAGGAACATGCCAAACATCTAAGGCTGGTGTTGACGAAACTTCGAGAGCATCGCCTTTATGCCAAATTCTCCAAGTGTGAATTTTGGTTGCCAGAAGTGATCTATCTAGGCCATGTAATCACTGGTAAGGGTATTGCTGTCAATCCCGAGCGAGTTCAAGCCGTCCTTGATTGGACTACACCTGAGACGGTCAAGCAAGTTCGTAGATTCCTTGGCTTAGCGAGCTACGGCCGCCGCTTCGTCGAGAATTTCTCCAAGGTTGCTAAACCCCTAACTGAACTCCTCGAGAAAGATAAAAAGTTCTAGTGGACCCCATAGTGCGAGTTCAGCTTTCAGGAACTGAAAAGACGCCTGACATCTGCTCCCGTACTGGTACCACCAGATTTTTCCAAGGACTTTATTATCTATTGCGACGCCTCGCGACAAGGACTAGGTTGCATACTCATGCAAGATCGTTAGGTAATTTCCTATGCTTCACGGCAATTACACCCACATGAGGAAAATTATCCCACACATGATCTAGAGCTTGCAGCTGTAGTCCATGCACTTAAAACTTGGCGAAATTACCTCCTCGGTAATCGTTGCAAGATCTGCACCGATGACCAAAATTTGAAATATATCTTCACCCAAACGGATTTGAATCTTAGGCAACAACGTTGGGTCGAGTTGATCTCAGATTATGACTTAGGAATAACTTACATCCGGGCAAAGCCAATGTCATGGCTGATGCACTATGTCGTAAGTCCTATTGTAACAACCTGATGTTACAACAAAGTCAACCACTTTTCCATGAGGAATTTTGTAAGCTTAATCTTCACATTGTTCCACGAGGATTTCTATCCACCCTGGTGGCGAAGCCTAATCTTACGGATCAAATCATAGCTGCCCAGAAGCGTGATAAGGGCATATTCCGGATTAAGGAAAACATTGCTAGCGGAGTTGCTAAATTTTTTTCCATGGATGAGCGAGGTGTTGTCTTCTTCGAGTACCGCTTGGTGGTTCCCAAGAAACAACATTTACGCCAGTTGATTCTTAAGGAAGCTCATGAATCCCCTCTCACCATTCATCCCGGTAGTACCAAAATGTATCAAGACCTACGCCAGAGGTTTTGGTGGACTAGGATGAAGTGAGAAATTGCTCAATACATTGCTAGCTACGACGTCTGTCGTCGTGTTAAAGCAGAGCATCAACGGCCTGCTGGCACCCTTCAACCTTTGGCTATTCCTGAGTGAAAATGGGATAAAATCAGTATGGATTTCATTACTGGGTTTCCCAGGACCAAGAGAGGGAACAATGCCATCTTCGTCTTGATGGACCGTATTTCCAAAGTAGCCCATTTCCTACCTGTTCGTGAGAGTATCACCGCTAGCCAGCTAGCTGAATTATACATCTCCCGAATAGTGTCGCTTCATGGTGTCCCATTGGAAATTAACTCAGACTGTGGGAGTCCCTTCACCTCTCGATTTTGGGAAAGTTTCCAAAATTCTATGGGAACTCGTCTCTCTTTTAGCACCACCTTCCATGCTCAATCAAGTGGTCATGTAGAGCGAGTCAATCAAATTTTGGAAGATATGCTTCGAGATTCTATCATCTCATTCGGAATGGGTGGGGAGAAATGCCTTCCATTCGCGGAGTTTGCTTATAACAATAGTTATCAAGCTAGCTTGGGCCAAGCTCCTTTCGAAGTTCTCTATGGACGAAAATGTCGAACGCCTCTTAACTGGTCAGAAACCGGGGAAAGACAACTCTTTGGCCCGGATATGATTCAGGAAGCAGAAGAGCAGGTTCGCGTTATCCGTGAGAAATTGAAAGCAGCCCAATTTCGTCAAAAGAGTCAATATGATCGTAAACATAAGCTCATGACTTATGAAGTCGGTGAGAAGGCTTACCTTCGGGTTACTCCATTAAAGGGAACCCATCATTTCGGTATCAAAGGCAAATTGGCTCCTCGTTTTATTGGACCCTTTCGCATTCTTGCCAAATGAGGAGAGGTAGCCTACCAATTGGAACTACCTTCGCATCTTTCTAGAGTTCACGATGTCTTCCACGTTTCTCAACTCAGGCGTTGCTTCGCGGATCCTATCCATGGAGTTGACCACAAAACGCTTGATCTACAAGATAACCTTTCATATCGGGAATATCCCGTTCGTATCCTTGATCAAGCCAAGCGTACCACTCGACGCCATAATATCAAGTTTCTCAAGGTTCAATGGTCACACCATTCTGAGAAAGAAGCCACTTGGGAAAGGGAGGATCGTCTTCGACACGAGTACCCCACCTTCTTCCCGGAGGATCCTAAATCTCGGGACGAGATTCTTTTTGAGTGGGGGTGAGTTGTCACATCCCTGCTTTTAGTCATGCATTAGGATTGGATGAACATGTGCATCATGTTTAAATTTCTTTTAAACTTGAAATGGGGCCTAATCAACCCCAACACCCCCCTGAAAATGCTAATTTCCAACAATTGGAATTTCAATGAACCCAAAATGCCCTTCATAAAAGCCCACCATTTTTGGTCTTGACTAAAACCTCTGCCAAAAATGGTCTTGCAATTTATGGAGCCATTCTGGATTTTTGAACAAGCCATATGTATTTGAATTTGGGCATTTTAAATGCTATAAATATTTTAAAGTGTTCAAATAATCTTGGAAGCCTTTTTAGGCAGTTGAGAATATTCCCAAATGTGCCTCTGAATATTTCCAGAGTTTTTGGAAATGAAATAGTATTTATTCTATTTCAATACACAGAGGAGGAAATAAATAGAAGAGAAAACAAGGGAACAGAGGACTTACCTGTCGCCCTCGCCTGGCCTAGCTCGGCCCAGCCTACTGGCTACCGCCAGTCATCCCCCTCCTCTCACCAGGAGGACGAGAGGCGCGTGCCCGGCACCCGCAGCCACACGCCGGCCACCTCCTGCTTCTGCCGACGCCCAGGATGTCGTCTACGAGTGCCATGCACTCTCCCTCGCCCCCCTCTCATTTTCCCCACTCTCCCCGTGCCCCTCTCCCTCCTCCGGCTCTCTCCCCATTCCCTCCCGAGAGGAGCTCATCGCCACCGTCGCCGTTCACCTCCACCACCAAACGCCACGGCTTTCCCCCAGCTACTCGTAGGACCAAACCACAGTCGATTTGGTCGACTGTGGGCAAAACCCGAGCCCCTCCGCCGCGTCTGTCGTCGCTGGCGTCAAGCCGCCGGCGAGTTGACCATGTTTTGACCCGTGGACTGACGTGTGGGCCCAAGTTGACTTCCCCCCTGAGCCTATGACAGGTGGGGCCGACCTGTTAATTAGTTTAGGATTAGTATTAACTAATTTTCGTTAGTTTAGGTCACTGACATGTCGGCCCAGGCCCCACTGACAGTTAATTAGTACTAACTTAACTCTGTTAGTTAGCTGAGACACTAACAGACGGGGCCCACCAGTCAGGTTTGACTGGCCCTGGCGCCTTTGACTCGCTGATGTCATAGTGACGCAGTGCTGATGTAATTATACATTTTCTGGATTTATTTTTATATAGGAAATTCCAGAAAATAGCCAAAACTTCTAAAAATCATAGAAATTAATCTGTAACTCCAAATGAAAAGAATTATATATCAAAAATGATCACAAAAATTCAATCTATCCATTGGTAATGGTTTCATGCATGACAAAACAAGATAACCTTGATGTTTAAGCAAAATAAGATAATGCACTAATATGGCTATGTTAAGTGAACTAACATTTGAATCTTTGATTCAAATGAGTTCATTCCTTTCTGTTTTAGCTTGCATTAGGCCAAGACACATTCATATTGCCATGTCATAGCATGCATCATACTGTTGCATATCGTCATGTATTGATTATGTTCGGTGTGTCTTTCGTGGTAGGTTCTGCCTCCGAGGATAACCCCGAATATCCGTCTGAAGGGCAGTACCCTACTACCACTACATCAGGCAAGCAACCCATTGATCATTCCGATATAAACCCATGTTCTCGCTTCTGCTCTTGTTTACTACATTAAGACAACGCGATTCAAACTACTATGTGCTACAGTAGTTGAACCCTTATCCTCTTCATGACCTATCATTGCCACAGTAACTAGATGAAACCCACTAGCATGTGTAGGAGTTGTTTGAGCCATGTATGTGATTCCTACCTTGCTATGCCTTCTATGCTTAGAGTTGTGTCAGGTCTGGTTCATCGGGGTGATGGGCTAGAGTGAAATGATTATGTCGGTAATGTGAGGGATGTGTTGAACATGTTTTGGTAAAGGTATCGATGAGAGGCCATGTAGGAGTACATGGTGGGTTGTTTCATTGAGGCCATCCATAAGAACTGAGATCTGTATGCGTGATTTAAGATTCAGCTACTACCACACATTGGGCCCTGAAATATGACCCTGCTCGACTTACTGACCCCTCTCGTCCTCTGTCCAGGAGTTGCAACTAGTTTTTGGTGTTTGTAGGTTATGTGTTGGCGGCCGTGCGTAGCGCTGACCCTAGGGGTGGGCTATGATGCGGTAGATACACCGTGGCACGGTGTACCGAGTCGCCCGTTTGGTTTCTCGGGAACCCTGCACGCATCATTTGGGGCCGTTGAGGACACCCCGGCCGGATTTCCTTGCGGATGGAACCTGAATAGGTGATAAACCTGGACTAGAGACTTGTGTGGTTAGTCAGGTCATGGTCTACACCCACGTCGATTTTCGCTTGAAGTCTGCCGAGCACATGTCCTGTGTAGACGCTAAGTGGTGGAAACATGTGTGTTGAAGTACACCCCTGCAGGGTATAAAACTATTCGAATCGCCGCGTCCGCGGTAAAGGACTACTTGGTTGCCTATACAGTTCATAGACAAGTTAATGGATACTACTAAAAGACTCAAGATAAGTGTGAGTACCAAGGATGGACCTCTCGTAGGATGACGAGGGAGGATCCCCAGTGGAGTATTGTGTTGGTGATTAGTGGACTCGTGTGCGAAAACTATTTTACTAGTGGTGTCCCGTAGGATAGCTTAGCCAAGAGTCAAAGCTGGCTTGCTGCAATAACTCCACCACCTTCTTGAGAATGAGCATGTATAGTAGGTTCTAATGTAAGGCTTGCTGAGTACCTTTGTACTCATGTTTGTTTAATTACTGTTTTCAGACAACAACACCACCCCCTCCGATGGGTTTTATGTAGATCTCGACGTCGATGAGTGACTTGCCACCCAGGTGGTTATCGTGGCCATGGAGGGCCCTATGTAGATAGACAGGCTTCGAGAAGCCTTCTTTCTTTCTAGTGTCCGTACTCAGACTATTTGCTTCCGCATGTGCTTGTATCTTGTATGACTTGAGTGTCGGGTCTTGTGACCCCTACCTGTATGAATATGTTATGTATGGCTCTTTGGAGCCTTTAAATAAAGTACTTGAGTTGTAGAGTTTAGTTGTGATGCCATGTTGTATTTGCACATATCGAACATATTGTGTGTATGATTGAAATGCTTGGTATGTGTGGGATCCGACAATCTAGGTGTTTATCCTTGGCAGCCTTTCTTATGGGGAAATGTAGTCTAGTGCTCCTCGAGCCATAGTAGTCCGCTATAGCCTGGTTCACCAGAGTCCTGCTAGCCCAGCACTACTGCTCAGGACATTTGACTAGCCGGCATGTGTTTCACTTCGTTCATATGTCTGTCCCTTCGGGGAAATGTCACGCGGTGACTTCCGGAGTCCTACCTAGCCTGCTACAGCCCGGGTTCCCCGGAGTCCTGTTAGCCCAGTGCTACAGCCCGGATTCACACGTTGATGACCGACATGCTCGATGTGATTCACGTATGCATGTCTCCATAGGTCTGTGCCGCTTTGGGTTCACGACTAGCCATGTCGACGCGGGTTCTCTGTCATATGGATGCTAGCGACACTATCATATACGTGAGCCAAAAGGCGCAAACGGTCCCGGGCTATTGTAAGGCGACACCCGTGGGGATACCGTGCGTGAGGCCACAATGTGATATGAAGTGTTACTGGCTAGATCGATGTGACTTGGAATTGGGGTCCTGATACTCACTCTCGCCTGCTCCTTGTTCTGGGCAAGTTCACCCTTGAGGGTCTCGACCTCAGCAGCGCCATCTGCAATTTCACACATAACAGAGTCTAAGTTTCAAGTTCGTATTCGCACATTCATATAGGCACAAACGGGATGCTCGCAGCATACCCTGTGCCTCGTCGAGCCGCTTGTTAATAAGGACAATGTCCTCATCAGCCTGCTTCAATTGTCGTTTCAGTTCGGAAACCTCCGCGCCTGGACGGTTGCCGCTAACAGTGAGGCATGTTTTTCCAGCCAAATAAGTATGTTAGTTCCTCCAGACATACATAGATTCTCTGTTTGCCCTTCCTCATGGGCCGACTAGAGTCTCAGGGGCTACTATTTATATACAAGCATACTTTCCATATGGAAAGTGGCTAAAGACATTACATCGCATCCCTCGAAGCCGGTTAGTAGGCTTGTAAAGGCTTCATTCAACCACTTTTAGTAGACTGAAACTTCTCAGCCACCGTATCCATCAAGGTACGGTGCTCCTCCAAGATGGATGCACTCCGCAGTTCATCCCTTAGCGTGTTCGGCGCCTCCGGATCCATGAAGGGCGCCGTAAGAATAGGCGCTCCCCCTCCCTTGAGAGGGGCCGCTCACTCAACTCTGAATCCATCACTGGAGTGGTATTGGGCTGGGGGCCAAACAATCTAGGGCCCCCATCCCCGGTCTTCATGGGGGTCGCGCCCCCCGTGTCCTCAACGACCGAGGTATAACCATCTGGTGCCGTAGTGATGGTCCCCTGCACATGTCAACGATCCGCAGAAATCCTGTGGGATGACACCTCAATGGCATCCGCCCTAGGGGGCGAGGAAACTTGCGGAGGTGTCTCGCTCTCCATCATCTCCAGCGGCAAACCCCATGATGAGGAGGATTCTTGGGGGAGATCGTGGGCCGGACTGAAACACATGATTTAATATTATTCTCACAATTCATAAAGGAGTGGATTTATGTAAAGCGTCCTCAAGCACTTGCGATTTGGCAAGCGGCTTGGTCCGGGGGCGGAGCTTGGGGATGTCTTCGGTGTCTGAATCCGAGTCATCCGAAAGGGATAACTTTCCCCTCTTAGACGCCCTTGCCTCTGGGTCTGCGGAGACCACCCTCTTTTTGCCTTTTAGAAGAGGGTTATCTTCTTCCTCCTCCTCATCCTCGTCCTTGTTTTCATATCCCTTGTGAGAGGAGGGAGCGTTCGTCCCTCCGGACATAGCGTCCAAGGCACCTTCATGGTGGAGGCCACTTTCGGCCTCCTTGTTCTTCTTCTTGTCCTTCTTTACCCGCACCTGGTACGACACCTAGACCAGCATCCTTATTAGGAGGGAATTGGCTGAGCCTTCGGGAAGGGGGGCCGGACACCTGATCCTCTCCCCCTTCTTTGTCCAGACCTGTTTAAAGGATGGATTGGTTAGTGTATCCCCTGGATTAACAAACCAAGCTATAGGCGGAAGCTTAGCCCTTACCGGGGGGATGGTTGCAATCAAGACCAACGTCTTCGGACATCTTCGGACATGACTTTTGAGATTTAAAGAGCAATTTCCAAATCTCTTTGGGCGTCGTGCCGAAGAATTGTTGCAGAGTTTTTTTACCGGGAACTGTGGGGTAACACCCCCACAACAATGCAAAACTTTATTAATCAGAAAGAGCAAATACAACAAACTGATTACAAGGGGTAATCCAAAATAGAAACTAGACTACAAAAAAAGGAGGGAGCAGAAATGCCATACTACACTAAGCCTTAAGGGGGGAGGAAAGAGATCCACTTGAGAAGGTCATCCTTGTAGGCAGATTTAATCCTATATTATAGCAGAGAGATATCATGCCTAAAGGCATCTCATTTTTGAAGACGTTGGCATTCCTAATGATCCAGATATTCCAACATGAAGTGAACTCCACTTTAGTGAAAAAAGTTTATCAAAAGAATTCCTGGCCTGAATAACCAAATCAGACATTGAGTCTCCAAAAGACCAATCAATCTGTAGATAATTCCAGACTCTAACACTGAACTTGCAGTTGAAAAAAAGATGATCCCTGGTCTCTCTAACCTGTAGGGGGCAGAGTCTACAATGCACTCCCTCCACCATGTGCCAATGCCTTCTTTCCAACATATCCTTTGTATTCAGCCTGTCCACGATGAGCATGCAAGCAAATACCTTAACCTTGAGAGTACAGGAAGATTTCCATATCCAATAGAGCAAAGGGTTAAAGGTTTTAGACTGAAAAGTGTGGGAGTAAAACATCATGGGCATGTACTGTTTGGAGAAGTTCTGCCAAGACCACACATCCTTAGTCTCAGATGCTCTGCTGTGAGAACCCATGAAAGATTGGATCATACCCAACTTCCCAAATGCCTGAGCAGACAAAGGGAGATGGAAATGCTATAGGACATCCTGAGAACTGAAAAACTATTTGACATAAATCCATGGGTCCTTAAGATTCGAGAATAACCTAGGAAATCTTGATTGGAGAGGAAAAACCTCATCACCAATATTCCAGTTGTCTGACTAGAATAGAGCAGTGTCTCCCTCATTAATCTCAACCCAAGAACATTCTCTAAAACTCAGCATAACCTTGCAAACATCCTTCCACCAAAAAGACCCACAAGCAGATGTTCCTTGAGGCACCCTACCATGGTAATAAGAGTCCCAAATGAGAGACACCCTAGGAATATCCTTTCTATTGAGGAAGTTACTAGCATGCTTGAGGAGCAAGGCAACATTCTGCACCCCCAGATTGAGAGTACCACGTCCACCCCTATTTTTTATCCTGCAAATAAGCTCCCAAGCAGCAAGCGAGGGGGTTGTTTCATCCCTATGCTTTCTCCATAAACACTGCCACTGAATTCTCTCCAACTGCTTGAGGATTCCGGCAGGAATAGCCAAACTGCACATAAAGAAGATGGGAATGGAAGACAAAGCAAAGTTCAAAAATTGTAGCCTCTCCCCTTGATTGAGAAAAGAAGAGCTAGCAGTCATTCTTCTTTCCATACATTCCAAAAGTGGCATAAAATCTAGCATTTTGGGCCTTGTGGTTCCCACTGGCAGCCCAAGATAAGTGAAAGGCATTTTCCCTATTTGGCAACCGAAAGCAACAGCCATATCACTCAACACAATAGGATCAACATTTATGGGGATAAGAAAGGATTTATGATAGTTGACATCCAGGGCACTGGACTAAGCAAACACTTGGAGCATATCTTTCAAAGCCAGGAGCTGTGCCCTATCAGCAAGTAAGATAATCAAGGTATCATCTGCATATTGGATCACAAGGTAATCTTGGTCATGACAAGGGGTAGGCAATTGGATAATTCCTCTTCTGAACATGTCACTAATAACTGATTGCAAGAGGTCTCCAGCTATAACAAAGAGAAGTAGAGAGATGGGATCACCCTGTCTGACCCCCTTTTACAGACAAATTTCCTCCCAGGGACACCATTAAGAAGAACTAAAGAGGTAACAGTGGCCAGCAGCTAGTTCATCCAAAGAATCCATTTCTCATTAAAACCTTTGTGCCTAAGAATCTGAAAAAGAGCTTCATGTTCCAATGATTCAAAAGCCTTTTCAAAATCTAACTTAAAGATTACAATTGGCCTCCCAGATTGATGACACCGATGCAGGTACTCAAAGGTCCAGCCTAAACAATCCTGAATTGTTCTGCTCTAAATAAATCCATATTGGTTCTTGTGAATGCACTACAAGATCTCCTCTTGAAACCTATTTGCTGCCATTTTAGAAAGAAACTTTCGACCCATACTAGTAAGAGAAATAGGCCTATAGTCTCCCACCTCTTCAGGTGTGAGCTTTTTAGGTACAAGAGTTATGTAGCAGTCATTCATATTTTCTAGGACAGCAAAGCCCTCAAAAAAATCCTGAGCTAACTTATAAAAATCTGGAGAGATTATATGCCAGCATTTCTTGAAGAACGATCCATTAAAACCATCAGGACCTAGAGCTTTATCCACAGGCATATGCTTTACCACTTTATCCATTTCATCCTTTTCAAAAGGTTTGGTGAGAATGTCAAGGCCTTCTACAGGGGTGATGAGAGCAGAGAGGTCAAAACCCATGACAATGCCTATTGAGGTACCCACCCTATTTTTGAAACAATTCCAGATGATTCCTTCCATTTGGGAATGATCATTAACCATAGTACCAACAAGTAACTTTGGACTTGCAATAGAATTCCTCCTGTGCCTTTCAGTGGCCATGGCATAGAAAAACTTTGTATTTCCCCTCCCACCTTAATGTACCTAATAGTGCACCTTTTTTCCAATAAAGGAATTGCAAATGTAACAGTTTCTCCAAGTGCACTTTAACAATTCTTCTGAAATTAGATTCCTGAATAAATAGAGGCCTCCACTCCTCTAATTCATCTAGAAGAAAAATAACATGATTACATTTTCCAATCAGGAGCTTCAACAAATAAACATTCATTTGTCATCTTTTGAGACACAATCTCAGAGACTTAAACTTATCATCAATCCTAGCAGTGATGTGCCCCTTCCTAGAAGGTGTACTCCAAGACCTAGCAACACAATCCATAAAACCTCCCAACTCCAACCAGTAGTTCTCAAACCTAAAGAGATTTGACTTAGGGATGGTTGTTTTGATTGAGACAACATAGGGGACATGATCAGATGCAGTCCTAGCAAGGGGGAGCACTTCAGTCATAGGATAGTCAGAGATCCAATCCATTGAAGTGAAAAGCAACCTAATTGCTCAAGAAGTGGGCTCTCTTGCATATTAGACCAAGTGAAAGCTCTTCCCTTGATGGGTAGTTCGAGAAGGCCCAAATGCGCAATGATCTCATTAAACATGAACATGCCATTTAGATCTCCACCAGGTAAATTCCTATTGTCTATGGACCTAATGAAATTAAAGCCCCCTAAAAGCCACCAATTCTCATCAACGGGAATACACAGATTATAGAGCCAAGTGACAAAATTATCTCTTGCTTCACCCTGACAGGGCCCATAAACTACAACCAAAGTCCATTTCTCATTGTTCTGTCTGGACACAAACTCAACAACCACTGCAAATTGTTGAATCTCAAGTAAGGTACCAATAAACACAGATGAGTTCCAGACAACAAGAATACCCCCACAGGCTCCCATGGAGGGGGAGCAAGCAAAGCTGTTAAATCTCTTAGGACCTAAACTTTTAATTGATCTATAATCAAAAGAAGAACATTTCGTTTCCTGCAAACAGGCAATAGCACACTGACTTTCATCAACTTTTTGCCCGACTGCTCTCTGCCTAGCCTCAGAATTTAAACCTCTGACATTCGGACACATAACATTCTACTTCCTACAAAGAACACTCATTAAAACATTAGATAATAAGGTCCACAAAGGACACATCACACAATGCCATATGACCAAAAGGGCACATAAATGTTTGACCCAACATTATTACATAAAAGTTTGCATGAAAGGATAACCAACACAAGGATTGATAAAGAGCAAATTTAGGGGCTTGCCAGACCCAAGAACAAGTGGCCACACTATGCATCTGCATTAGAGGTAGCAGCATTAGATGGGTCCACCATAAGTGCATCCACAAATAGGAGCTTAGCATCAATCTCCAGCTCCGTCCCAATTTCTTCCAGACGACTGAATGGTGTAGCTGGTGGGATCTCCTCCTGGGCTAGGTCGTCAGGCACCTCAGCGATGAAAGGCTTTGCTCTGGGCTTCTTCCTTTTGGGCTGCAAAGTTAGCTCCTGAAAGGTGGGCTTGAAACCATCTCGTTGGGCCGAGCTCCTGGTACATCTTCGAAAAGAGGTGTTCATAATGGGAGTAGGTGCCAACGTCTTGCGAGGCCTCCTAGCTTTTGGGGGTGCTGTAGTTAGTTGGGGTGAAATCTGAATTTCTGTAACATCTGTAGAGAACAATTCCCTAGACATCGGCCTAACTGGCTCCTGGTCCTTCCATGTTAGCCGAGGTAAATCCATGTCTTTGAAGGCAAAGTCCCAACTCCGCTTAAATAATACCACTGGCTCAAGGGGCTGCAAAGCCACAGGCTTTGGAACATTGAAGACAATAGGAGCTTCCATAAGATTTTCAAAAGACCTCATCCACACCATTTCAGGCGACAATGCGGGCCCAAAAGGAATAGCAGCTGGCAGTTCAACTTCAGGCACAATCAAGGGAGGTTAATAACCCACAATTGCCCAATTTTTAACGTCATTAAAATCATGGGTCGCAACCAAAGGGACATCTGGAGCCACAGGCAACTCATCATCAGACAGAATAACTGGAGCAACATGAACCTGCTGAACAACATTAGAGGTTGGCTGCACAGAAACATCAATCACCATAGATTCCTAGTCTTGCAGAACAGGCTGGTCCACTGGCTCATTCCAGTTACCCCAATTATCATCTCCTACCTCATTAACAGCAGGCTCCGGAGGAGGAGGGGGGACATCATTCCATCCCAAAGCTGGATATGATGGCAAGTTAAACGGTGGCAGATCCAGGAAAGGCACCCCAGGAACCGGAATTGGATTGCCATTGATGGGCATCCAGTCTTCATCCTGTGGCATCTGTTCAGCAAAATTCCCACCCAAAATATACAGAGGCGCCGTCCAAGAGACCCGCGCGCCACCCCAAGCAGTGTAATCCATGAACACGACATCATGGGGCACAAGTACATCTTCAGGGAAGGAGGCAAAGACCGGAGTCCTAACCAGATAGGGATCCTCGCTAATCCAGTGATGAAACTTGCTGAACGTATTCACTTCAGCTCTGATACAATCTGTATTGCGAAGATCTAAGTGGATGCCCAAAACGAACAAAATGATCATTGCCCAGTGGTTGTGGTGGAAGTTGAAGCAACTAGAACCGAATGGCAGCATCTCTTAGCTCGAAAAGACCGACTGAGCGAATCCAGGGCTGTGTGGACCTGACTAAAACACCATGTGCATGCAGCCACTGAACGACCTCTTCCTCAGCAGCACCTATTTGATCTGGTGGAGGGATCCGCATTACCTGAGCAAGCATAAACTCTTCATGGCAGCGCACAATTGGGATATGTGGTGTCACAAAGGTTCATGGCACCCGATCTTCCCCACCATCAATAATGTGGTGGCCAGTAGAGACATAGAGCAGAGGATCTAGATGGAAGTTGGCCATGGGAGCGGAGCACTTGCGCTCCGCTGACAGCGAGTGTAGCGGCGGAGGAGGCGTAGCAGGTGGTGGAGTCGATGGAGTCTTGGGTTAGGGGCTGATGGGACTAGACGAAGGAGTAAATGGGGAAGTACAAGAGAGGTCCAAGTTTGGTAAATGCGTCGCCAGATAGATATTGTCGCGGGAAGCCTCGGAAGTTGCAACATTAGTGGGTTTTGGTTGCCAAACCAAACCCAAGATCTAAGCAAATTTGTTGCAATCTTTTTTAACATGACCGATGCGGCAGCAACAGAGACACCAAAGTTTGGACGTGCAAGCAGTAGCAAAATGTCCCTTTTCCAAAAAATTCTAACATGTGTGAATTTCCTCAACCATTCCAGAAATTAAATTGTCAAAATCTTCTCTGGCTTGTTGCGGAGAAGGAATATTAGATAGCCCGGAAGAGAGATTCTGCTCAGCCCCATATAAAGGCCTAGAAAACATGGGCTCCTCCCGGCCTGTGGCACACACCGAAGATGGCCCAACATGGCCAGGTGTGTCCATATTCAAAGAACCATGATTCCCGCCCGAGAAGGGCGGCGTCCGATCAGCTAGAGGCAGTAAATCTTGCACCGTGCCAAAGGAAATCGAAGGCCTCGTCGACGTCCATCGGAGATTCGCCGACAAGGTGGGGTGAATGACTACCCTCTCATGAGATGGAATAGAATAGCCTGCATCTTCAGTAGTTTGAATGCAATTCTCAGAGGCAGGATAACGATAACCACGACAAGCTGAGTAGTTTTGAAAGACTACAAATGATAATTTCTTGCCAAGTGAATGACCTGATTTAAACGAGGACTTTGGAGGTCTCTTGTGGATGGCCAACAAACCAAGAGCAGCATGTCTTTTTGAGGGACTAAAAAGGATCCACTCAGCATCACATTCTAATTTCAAAATCTTAAACTCACGACCTCAATTTGGGCCACCGTTAACCCAAAGATGAAATTAACATTTGAAAAGATCACATGCAAAGGATCTAAGACTTAGAATAATCATGGCTACAGCCTTGCAAGAAACTTGAAAGCCAAATACCTTATCCTTGATCAAGAAAACTATGAACTCAATAGCCGAACCACCAAGGGCTGCCTCCAAAGCCGCCGCCACTGAATATTCATTTAGACGAAAAACATGACGCCCGAAAGAGACCACCATGGTGAAGCTCTCCGAATCCTCCACAGGGTGCACAGAAAAACCAGTTGATTGGAAAACCTTATCTGCAAAAACCAAACCCTTGGAGAAGTCCAAGCCAAGGGTACATTCATCATTGGAACCCATGGGAGATGGGTATGAACGTCTAGATCACAACGCGCCAGAGAGATCTAATGGAGAGAAACTAGAAAATGATGGTGGATTGAGGAGATCGCCGGAGGTGGTGGGTGTCGCCGGGGAGGAGGTGGGTGAGAGACATCTTCATAAAGGAGAAGATGAGCAATTGTTGCAGAGTTCGTGGCCCTTCCAGATTAAACTCCCACAAACGGAGAGGCTGTCACTGGCAGGGAAGGGTTCGGCGGATAAGCATCACCTGAGTGACGTCAGTGAGGCAGGTGTTCTTCTCTATGATACTTTTGATGCGCTTCTGCAGCATCAACACCTCATCGGTCGATCCCCAGTCTAGATCCTTGTTGGTCCATGAAACGAGTCATAGAGGGGGTCCGGATCTAAATGCAGGAGTGGCCGCCCACTTGGTAACGTGGGGTTCGGTGATATAGAACCACTCCTGGTGCTATGTCTTGACGGTATCCACAAAGGCCCCTTTAGGCCAAATAGCATGAGGAAGCTTTCTCACCATGTCCCTGCCGCAATCCGCGTGCTCCCCGTCGACCACCTTCGGCTTCACGTTGAAAGTCTTGAGCCACATGCTGAAGTGTGGGGGGGATGCAGAGAAATGCCTCACACACTGTAATAACCTCGATGTGGCTATATCTCCCACATGTCGAAGCACGACTTAGAGGCATAACTGCATTGAAAGCAATGTCGCAAGTGAGGTAATCTTCACACAACCCATGTAAATAAACAAAGGGGAAATGTACATAGTTGGCTTACACTCGCCACATCACACAATGCATAAATAAGTCTTTACATTCATCCAAATACACTCAAGGTCCAACTACGGAACCAAAATGAAGATAAACCCCAAATGCAACATAGTCCCCGATCGCCCCAACTGGGCACCACTACTGATCATCTCGGAAAGACATGTAGTATCGTCCTGAGTCCTCATCAAACTGCCACTTGAGCTCAGTTGAATCACCTGGAGCGGTATCATCGGTCCCTGCATCTGATTTTGGAAGTAATCTGTGAGTCATGGGGACTCAGCAATCTCACACCCTCGCGATCAAGACTATTTAAGATTATAGGCAAGGTAAAGGTATGATGTGGAGCTGCAGCAAGCGACTAGCATATACGGTGGCTAACATATTCGCAAAAGAGACCGAGAAGAGAAGGCAAAAGCACGAGCGACAAACTATGATTAGGAAGTGATCCTAGAACAACCTACGTCAAGCATTACTCCAACACCGGGTTCACTTCCCGGACTCCGCCGAGAAGAGACCATCACGGTTACACACGTGGTTGGTGCATTTTAATTAAGTTAAGTTTCAGGTTATCTTCAACCGGACATTAACAAATTCCCATCTGCCATAACCGCAGGCACGGCTTTCGAAAGTTCAAATCCCTGCAGGGGTGTCCCAACTTAGCCCATCACAAGCTCTCACGGTCAACGAAGGATATTCCTTCTCCCAAGACAATCCGGTCAGACTCGGCATCCCGGTTACAAGACATCCTCGACAATGGTACAACAAGTCCAGCAAGACCACCCACTGTGCCGACAAATCCCGATAGGAGCTGCACATATCTCGTTCTCAGGGCACACCGGATAAGCTAAGCGTACGGAAGCCAACGTAACCCAAGTTGCCAAGGGACGGCCCCGTACGGTGCTCTGGGTTGGGCCCACACTTAGAGAAGCACTGGCCCGGGTGTTTAAAATAAAGATGACCCTCGAATCCGTGAAACCCAAGGGAAAAAGGCTAGGTGGCGAATGGTAAAACCAACGATGGGCCTTGCTGGAGGAGTTTTATTCAAGGCGAACTGTCAAGGGGTTCCCATTATAACCCAACCGTGTAAGGAACGCAAAATCCGGGAACATAACACCAATATGACGAAAACTAGGGCGACAAGAGTGGAACAAAACACCAGGCATAAGGAAGATATACAGGTGCATTAAAGTAAACAAGATATACTAGTGATATCCCAACAATAAACACGTTCCAACAAGGAACAAACTCCAATCTTCACTTGCAACTAGCAACGCTATAAGAGGGGCTGAGCAAAGCGGTAACATAGCCAAACAACGGTTTGCTAGGACATGGTGGGTTAGAGGTTTGACATGGAAAATGGGAGGCATGATAAGCAAGTGGTAGGTATCATAGAATAGGCATAGCAAAAGAGCGAGCATCTAGCAAGCAAAGATAGAAGTGATTTCGAGGGTATGGTCATCTTGCCTGCAAAGTTCTCAGAGTTGGCTTGATCCTCATAAGCGTACTCAACGGGATCCTCGATCACGTACTCGTCTCCTGGCTCTACCCAAGCAAGAACAACAAGAAAAAAAGAACACAATCAACCACGTGCAATGCTCAAGCAACATGATGCAAACATGGTATGATGTGCGGGATGCGGTATGCGATGCATATGCAAGATTTAGAAAGGAATGAATGAAACTGGCCTCAACTTGGAAATCCAAGAGTTCCACTGGAAAGGTGAGGTGATTTCGTTTGAAATCGATATAAAGATCACCGGAATCGGATGCACGGTTTGGAAATGGCAAGCAAAACAAATATGGCACCGGTCTGCGATAATAAGCACGAGACCATCTAAATGCATCAAGAACAACATGCTACTGCACCCAAACATAGCAACAAAATACATGGCATGGATCTACTCATGATGCTTGACAAAATATGAACACTGAGCTATGGCTAATTCACTCAATAGCAAGCTCAAACAAGCATGGCAAAAGTGCAAAAGATTACTGGTTACAGACTTAGTGGAATTAACAACATATCAGGAATTTATCATCAGGAAGCAATCTTTAGAGCGTGAAAACTACATGCTGCAGGAATATATCATGGAAAATAAAGGCATGGCATGAAACTACTCTAAACATATAACAAAAGTCCCTTAGTGACCATGAGCCAAAAGGGATCAGAAAATACAATTGCAAGCATGTAAACATAGCAAAAACATAAACAGATTCAGACTTAGTGAAAAACTGGAGCATGGCAAAACAGTTAACAAGTAGACATGTTTACGAGCTCGATGCACTCACTACGAGGAATCACATGACAAACCAAGCACACACCCAGCAAATAGACATGTCATAGAAGCTAGGCATGGCAAGAACAACAACATAGCATGCATGGATCAACAACAACAAGCTTGGCAAAATTGCTAAACATGTTAACAATCTGCCAGGACATTTTATAGAAAACAAGAGCTCGATTGACTCAAGCTAGGTTGCTCCATAATTGCAAAAAAAGACAGGGATGGATAGAGCACAATATTATCTACAAAACATCCTTATTGATCATGCTCAAAAGAGGCACGGATCACTAGGAATCAACATGAACATATGGCATAAAAATAAGGACAGGGCAAGGACTTCGTGAAATTCTAAGTCCCTGAAATCAGCATCATTGAGTAAGCTACTTTGCATGCTTGTGCTAGTCACCACAAAGATCACAAAAATACATGGCATACACCCCTGTAAAACACATGTAGAGCCTAAGATCATAGCCTGCACACATTAATCATGTCAAAAATGACAAAAGTGCATTTGCTGAAACAGATCTGAAACTATCATCACATAGCCCTATTCCAACAGCATTTCTGGCAACAAAATGAGCTCAAATGAAAATGATGCAATGAGATGAAATGATGTACTCGTCGAGACGAACATTTTGATATGCTACACGCACGAATCGGAGCTATGATGAGGAAGTTATGGCATGTCAAGGTATGCAAAAATGCTAGGGTTAGGGACAAAAAAGTCAACCCCTTGTCTCAGATCCAGATCTGGCGGGGATCTCAAGGATCGGCGGGAAACTTTGTCGGAACAGGAGCTCGTCGTCGGACTTGGAGAGGTTGCTCGCCGGCGCGCGGGAAGAGGCGGTGGCCGGACTTGGGCGGCGCGGGTGGAGGCGCACGACGTCGAGGAAGAAGAGGCTGACGCCGGGCCGGTGGTGGCGCGAGCTCGCCGGAGGTGGCTTGCGGTGGCGCCGGCCGGCTCCATCGTCGGAGCGGAAGAAGGCGGCGGCGGGAGCGAGGAGCGGCATCGGGGCGAACGAGGCGGGCGGCGCGCAGATGTGGTCACCGCGGGGACACGTGGCGCAAGCTTATTGGACGAGGGCGGCGGCGGCGAAATGTCTGGCCGGAACGGACATTGTTCGGCGGCTGGAGAGGGGATCTTTCTAGGGTTTGGAAGAGCAGATCTGGGATTTAGAAATGGGGGGTCTTTATATAGGGGTAGAGGTAGCTAGGAAGCTCCAAATGAGGTGCGGTTTGCGGCCACGCGATCGTGATCGAACGCTCTAGGTGATGGATGGGTTTTTGGTGGGTTTTGGGCCAGTTTGGAGAGGTGTTGGGCTGCAACACACACGAGGCCTTTTCTATCCCTCGGTTAACCGTTGGAGTATCAGACGAAGTCCAAATGGTACGAAACTTGACAGGCGGTCTACCGGTAGTAAACCAAGGCCACATGACAAGTCTCTGTCCAATCTAAAAACGTTTAACCCCCACACGCGAAAAGAGGTAGAAAGGGACACCGGAGGACATAGGAGCGCCGGAATGCAAAACGGACAACGGGGAAGATGCTCGTATGCATGAGAGAAACACGTATGTAAATGCAAAGCACATGATGACATGATATGAGATGCATGACAAAGACAAAAACACACGGAGACAAAAACCCGACAACAATGAAATAGAATAACTTAGTGCCGGAAACGGCAAGAGTTGGAGTACAAATAAGGTAGGTTACATCCGGGGCGTTACAACACTCCACCACTATGAAAGGATCTCGTCCTGAGATCTAGGACTGGAAAAACTCCGGGTACTCAGAACGGAGGTGATCCTCGCGTTCCCAGGTGGCTTCACGATCGGAATGATGTGACCACTTAACTTTCAGGAATTTGATTGACTTGTTGCGAGTCTTGTGCTCAGTTTCTTCAAGAATAGCAACTGGGTGCTCACGATAAGACAGGTCTTCTTGGAGATCAATGTCTTTGAAGTTGACGGTGCGGTCAAGAGTCTTGAAACACTTGCGGAGCTGAGAGACATGAAACACGTCGTGCACATTTGCAAAGTTGGAGGGAAGCTCAAGTTGATAGGCGAGATCGCCTCTCTTGCTGACGATCTTGAAAGGACCCACGTATCTAGGGGCAAGCTTCCCTTTGATACCGAAGCGACGGGTACCTTTCATTGGAGAGATGCGGAGGTAAACATGGTCTCCGATCTCGAAAGCCAGGTCACGATGTTTGCTATCATATTAACTCTTCTGGCGCGATTGCGTGGCTTTGAGGTTATCACGAATGACTTTGCACATCTCTTCTGCCTCTGTGATCAAGTCATTGCCAAGAAGTTGACGTTCACCAGTCTCTGACCAGTTAAGAGGAGTACGACACTTCCTGCCATATAGAATTTCGAGTGGGGCCTTGCCCGAACTCGCTTGGAAGCTGTTGTTGTAGGAGAACTCGGCATATGGAAGACAATCTTCCCACTTCATACCAAAAGAAATGACGCAAGCCCTGAGCATATCTTCAAGAATCTGATTTACTCGCTCGACTTGGCCACTAGTTTGAGGATGAAACGCTATGCTGAAACAGATGTTGGTGCCCATAGCCTTCTGAAAAGAATCCTAGAACTTAGAGGTGAATATGCTGCCACGATCTGAAGATATCAACTGCGGAATGCCATGCAGAGAGACAATCCGGGAGGTATATAGTTCTGCCAATTGAGCTGCTGTGATAGATTCTTTGATAGGAAGGAAATGAGCCACTTTAGTGAGTTTGTCGATGACAACGAAGATAGCATCATTGCCATGCTTGGACTTTGGAAACCCAGTCACGAAGTCCATCTCAATATGGTCAAACTTCCATTCTGGAATGGCAAGAGGTTGGAGGAGACCAGCTAGTCGTTGGTGTTCTGCCTTCACTCTTCTGCAGACATCACATTCATTCACGAACTGAGCAATCTCACGCTTCATTCGAGTCCACCAATACGACTGCTTGTGGTCCTGGTACATCTTTGTACTTCCAGGGTGAATAGAGAGGAGTGAATTGTGAGCCTCATTCATAATGACTTTACGAAGGTCACCTTTAGGGACAACAATGCGATCCTCGAATAATAGAGTATCCTTGTCATCAAGACGATAGCACTTGTACTTGGGTTGACTCTTGACAATCCCAGTCTTCACCTTCTTCACCATAGCATCAAGAAGTTGAGCCTCGCGAATCTGATCTTCCAAAGTAGGAGAGACTTGGAGGTTGGTGAGGAATCCTTGAGGAACAACTTGCAGATTGAGTTTGCGGAAAGCTTCACAAAGCTCGGGTTGGTAAGGCTTGAGAATCAAACTGTTGCAGTAAGCCTTCCTGCTCAATGCGTCAGCAATTACATTGGCCTTGCGTGGAGTATATTCGATACTCGGATTATACACTTGAATCATTTTGACCCAACGAGTCTGCCTGAGGTTGAGATTAGGCTGAGTGAAGATGTACTTGAGACTCTTGTTGTCAGTGAAGATGTCCACTTTCCTTCCCAATAAGAGATGTCTCCCAGTTAAAAGAGCATGCACAACTACCGCCAACTTGAGGTTGTGAGTTGGGTAGTTCTTTTTGTTGGGTTTCAACTGGCGAGAGGTATAGGCCACAACTTTCTTCTCTTGCATCAACACTGCACCAAGACCTTGAAGGGAAGCATCATAGAAGACCTCAAACGGTTTGGATTCATCAGGAGGAGTCAGAACTGGAGCAGTGACTAACTTCTCTTTCAGGGTGTTGAAAGCGATGTCACATTCAGGACACCGAACGTACTTGACGTGATTCTGGAGAAGGTTGGAAAGAGGCTTCGTGATCTTAGAGAAGTTCTCAACGAACCTTCGACAGTAGCTTGCGAGCCCAAGGAAGCTGCGGAGTTGCTTCACGTTCTGAGGTGGTTCCCAATTCACAATTGCAGACACCTTCTCAGGATTAACCACTATGCCCTTGGCAGAGATGATATGCCCAGGTAGAGAACCTCATCGAGCCAAAACTCGCACTTAGAAAACTTTGCATAGAACTGATGTTCTCTGAGCTTATCCAGCACGAAACGCAAGTGCTTGGCATGATCCTCCTTGTTCTTGCAAAAGACCAAAATGTCATCGAGGTAGACCAAGACGAAGTCATTTGTGTAGGCGTTGAAGATGAAATTCATCATGCGAGAGAATGTTGGCGGAGCATTGACAAGGCCGAAAGACATGACAGTGTATTCATATGAACCATAGCTTGTTCTGAACGCTTTCTTATGGATATCTTGTTCATGAATGTGAATCTGATGATAGCCCATACAGAGATCAAGCTTGGAGAATACTTGAGCACCTTTGAGCTATTCAAACAGCTCGTTGATGTTGGGTAACTCCTAGCAGGAGAGGAACAAGAAAGGAATTACGGGGCACTTATCTTTTTCATATAAAAGGATGTAGGCATTTGCCAAACTTTAATCAAAATCATGCAATCCTTCATCCATACTAGTACTTGTATGATCTGTACTTGTTTGTTCACGAGAATTAGGAAGAAGAGCTTGCCGGATGTTTCTATGTGTATTTAAGCATACTGAAGGACAAACCATCAATACGCCTTAGTAAACAAAATTTTCTAGCAAGACATCTTGTCGGCGTTCGGGGAAATTGCTACTAAAACCATGTTAATCGTGCTCAAAAATGGGTTAGCAAGTGCGAACGAAGGCCCACCCCTCCATATACAGTTGCAACTAAACTTGTCGAGCGGACTGGCATCAAGGATAGGAGCACATATGGGAGAGGCAGCAAGAGTCTTTTTTACGTGAAAGTTTCTCATACTTAAGAACAACATGGAATGAAGGGATGTCATGAAAATGTACTGATCTTTCTTTGTTCTTCTTATTATCATTTAAGACAAGGAGCGGTTGGTGGGGATCAGTGCATGATCTTGTATGCATCCTTGTTCCCGGGAAACTATCGGTGATGAAATCCTTCTGCTGTCATCAAAGAGAAAAGGAAAAAAGGACAGCATACGGCCCTTTACTGCATGCTATTAATCTTATTTAAGATCTATTGTAATCACAATAGGATTGTACTTATGAAAATAGGAAAACATGCATGCATGTTTTTATGAGTGCACTTTGTTTTATTAAACTATACAAAGGGTCCGCGCCTGGCTTTGTACAAAGGGTTACGAGTCTCGGGGACAATGCTTGTACAAAACAGGTTGCCAGGGCAGGGCCCGGCAACCGTGCCTTTGTCGGTGCAACAAATCCCACGTGTGTTGCCCAGACTAAACATAGGCACAAGAGCAAGATTGCAGCGCCCATGACAAGGCCAAGCAGAAGAGATAAGCTCTTTGAGAAATCCAAGGGCAGATCAAGAAGACCAAGACCAACTGAAGGAGCAAGATACAGCTAAGGAAAAACCTCCCTTGCCGGGAAGACGAGCCTGGCGAGGTCGAGGTTGTCCCGAAGGCAATTCTCAAGACCACCCCGGCAAGCTTGCTTGCGTCGCCGAGGGGGGATTAACCTGCCAAGGGTCCATCGCTCCATCTCATAGCAACGCAAGTCACCAATCGGTGCGTTGTAGACCCCCATGATGTAACACTAAGTGGTGCATTTAATGCACCTTGTCCTGTCTGCAGAGTAAGGTATGATAGCACTGTTTGCTAACTAATCAGTACACAATGACTGATTTGCCATTGTGGTGACCCCTTGATCTATAAAAGGATGGCCTTGGCAACCTTAGAAATGATTCAGACCCTTGTACATTCATACGGGCATGACTTCTCTCGCCCTGAGGCAACCTTGCCGGGGTAGAGTGTAACACCCACGATGCGGCTATATCTCCCATGTGTCCGAGCACGACTTAGAGGCATAACCGCATTGTAGGCATGTCGCAAGAGGGGTAATCTTTACGCATCCCATGTAGTGAATAAGAAAGAGGTACAGAGTTGGCTTACAATTGCCATTTCACACAATACATAAATATAGCATTACATCATCCAGATACAATCAAGGTCCGACTACGGAACCAAAATAAAGACAACCCCAAATTCATAAGATCCCCGATCACTCCAACTGGGCTCCACTACTAACCGTTTGGAAAAAAACATAGTAACGTCCCGAGTCCTCATCGAACTCCCACTTGAGTTCTGTCGCAACTCCTGGAACGGCATCATCGACACCTGCATCTGGTTTTGGACGTAATCTGTGAGTCACGGGAACTCAGCAATCTCACACCCTCGTGATCAAGACTATTTAAGCTTATGGGTAGGGAAAAAGGTATGAGGTAGAGCTGTAGCAAGCACTAGCATATATGGTGGCTAACTTAGGCAAATGAGAGCAAGAAGAGAAGACAAAGCACGATCAAGAAGCTACAAAGATCAAGAAGTGATCCTAAAACTACTTACGTTCAAGCATAACACGAGACCGTGTTCTCTTCCCGGACTCCGCCGAAAAGAGACCATCACGGTTACACACGCTGTTGATTCATTTTAATTAAGTTAAGTTTCAAGTTCTCTACAACCGAACATTAACAAATTCCCATCTGCCCATAACCGCGGGCACAACTTTCGAAAGTTCAAATCCCTGTAGGGGTGTCCCAACTTAGCCCATCACAAGCTCTCAATGTCAACGAAGGATATTCCTTCCCCCAGGACGGCCCGATCAGACTCAGAATCCCGGTTACAAGACATCTCGACAGTGGTAAAACAAGACCAGCAAAGCCGCCCGATGTGCCGACAAATCCCGATAGGAGTCACACGTATCTCGTTCTCAGGGCACACCAGATAGGTCAAGCTACAAGTAAAACCAACCCTCGAGTTGCCCCGATGTGGCCCCGCAGGCTGCCCGTTTCGGACCAACACTCAGAGGAGCACTGGCCCGGGGGGGTTTAAAATAAAGATGACCCTCGGGCTTGCGAAAACCCAAGGGAAGGTTATAGGTTGTTAGGAAAATGTAAAACCAAGGTTGGGCCTTGCTGGAGGAGTTTTATTCAAGGCGAACTGTCAAGGGGTTCCCATTATAACCCAACCGTGTAAGGAACGCAATCAAGGAACATAACACTAGTATGATGGAAACTAGGGCGGCAAGAGTGGAACAAACACCAGGCAAAAGGCCGATATATAGGTGCATTAAAGTAAACAAGATATACTAGTGATATCTCAACAATAAACACGTTCCAAGAAGGAACAAACTCCAATCTTCACTTGCAACTAGCAACGCTATAAGAGGGGCTGAGCAAAGCGGTAACATAGCCAAACAACGGTTTGCTAGGATAAGGTGGGTTAGAGGTTTGACATGGCAATATGGGAGGCATGATATAGCAAGTGGTAGGTATCGCGACATAGACATATCAATAGAGCGAGCAACTAGCAAGCAAAGATAGAAGTGATTTCGAGGGTATGGTCATCTTGCCTCCAAAGTTCTCCGAGTTGACGTAAGCTTGATCCTTGCAAGCGTACTCAATGGGTTCCTCGATCACGTACTCGTATCCCGGCTCTACCCAAAGAAAGAACACAAGCAAAGGGAACCACAATCAACCACGGTGCAATGCGCAAGCAACATGATGCAAAACATGGCATGATATGCGGGATTTAAAATGCAATGCATATGTGTGCTCCGGAAGGAAAAGATTGAACCAGGCCTCAACTTGGCAAACCAAGAGTGCCGCCAGAAAGATGAGTTGATTTCGGTCGAAATCGATATAAATATCACCGGAACCGGATGCACGGTATGCAAATGGCAAGTGTCGGTGTCAAAACCGGCGGATCTCGGGTAGGGGTCCCGAACTGTGCGTCTAGACCAGATGGTAACAAGAGGCAGGGGACACGAAGTTTTACCCAGGTTCGGGCCCTCTTGATGGAGGTAAAACCCTACGTCCTGCTTGATTAATATTGATGATATGGGTTGTACAAGAGTAGATCTAACACGAGATCAAAGAGGCTAAACCCTAGAAGCTAGCCTATGGTATGATTGTTGTTTCCTACGGACTAAGACCCTTCGGTTTATATTGACACCGGAGAGGGTTAGGGTTACACAAGGTCAGTTACAAAGAAGGAGATATCCATACACGCATTGCCTAGCTTGCCTTCCACGCCAAGTAGAGTCCCATCCGGACACGAGACGAAGTCTTCAATCTTGTATCTTCATAGTCTAACAGTCCGGCCAATGGAGATAGTCCGGCTATCCGAAGACCCCCTAATCCAGGACTCTCTTAGTAGCCCCTGAACCAGGCTTCAATGAAGATGTGTCCGGCGCGCAGTATTGTCTTCAGCATTGCAAGGCGGGTTCCTTCTACGAATACATAACAGAGGAATTTGAACACGAGGAGAGTGTCTGACCATGCAAAATAACTTCCACATTCCACCGTAGAGAGAATAATATTTTCGCAGATCTAATTTGCTGGCTTGTTTTGGTAGCGTGACGTTATGTCATGGCCCGGTGATTATTCGAACTGTTTCTTTTAACCAGCCCGCACATAATGCGAGGCAGTTTTTCAACACGTCTTGTCATAGCAGAGATCGTGTCCCCTTATTACGGGATTCTCATCAATACGGGCGTGGGTAACCCAAGCGCGCCATCAATTGCGGCGCTTGGGGGATAAGCGAGTTTTACCAGGCAAGTGGGGACGCTTAGTTTCGTCCGCTCATATAAAGGGATAAGGATTCACCTTTCTATCAACGCCTTCTTCCTCCTTTGCTCATCCGTTTTTGCACACTCGAGCTCTAGCGCCCAAATCCACACTTCCACCTCAACCTTCTCCAACCATGTCCCGAGCGGGAGGCAAGTGGATGGTCTCCTCCGTCACGGAGGGAGACATCAAAAAACTGCGGGGAGGCGGTTACTTAGCCGTGAACATCGCGCGTCGGCTGCCCGCTGCGGGGCAGATCGTCCCTACCCCGAACCTTACGAGAGGGTAGTTTTCCTTCACCAATTCCTCCATGGACTAGGGTTTCCCCTCCATCCATTCGTCCGTGGTCTCATGTTTTACTATGGGCTGGACTTTCATGATTTGGCCCCGAACTTCATCCTCAACATTTCGGCATTCATTGTCGTGTGTGAGGCTTTCCTCCGTAGTATGAGGCCAACAAGCAGAATGCGGCGGAGCCATGATGGGAAAAATGCCCAACGTCATATGGCTCGAAGGCTCCTTCATGGAGACAATAAAGGGATGGCAATCGGCGTGGTTCTACATCACCGAGCCGCGCGACGCCAAATGGGCGGCACCCCCTGAGTTTCGATCCGGATCCGCAACACGGCTCACTTCCTGGAAAGAGTAGGGCTTGTCGTGGGGTTCATTGGTGGAGCTAGATGGACTCCAGAAATGTATCCGGAGCATGGCGAGCAAGAAGCTCAGGCTTGTCAACATAATCCAAGTTATGCTCATCCGTCGGACCATCCCGTGTCAACAATGGGATTTTACCTTGTGGGAGTTCGACCCGGCCCAGCACCAGACTCTGCGCGAGCTCTTCGATACGATGCACAAGGACGTCTGGAAGGTGCTGTTCAAGGGCGCCGAGGTCCCCCTTTCTCTCGCCGAGGACCGAGGACTAAGCGCAAAGCTCCTAGCGCGTCCGGTGAGTTTGATATGTCTCATAGGTCATTTATTTTCCCCAGCTTAATTGTGCGCGGGGTCTAATCTCCCTGCCTTTGATAGGACGGGGTGGAGATGTCGGGGCAGATTAACTGTCCGACCCCTTTGCCCGAAGACACTGCGAGCGCTCTCCTGACGGAGATGCTGACTCCAGCTCCTTACAAGGTGCCGGAGAGAAGACCAAGAAGGCCAAGGGAACACGAAAGCATTCCCAACGCCAGGTATTATCGGACTCATCGTCCGATAACTCTGCGGCACACTCCTCCCAGGAAGACAAGGAAGAAGAAGATGATGCTCCCCCACCGACTAGGGGAGACAAGAAAAGGAAGGCCGCTCCTACTTGGGAGGCCGGGGGTCCAAGAAGGGAAGGACTCTCCTTCTGGACAGTTCCACTGCCGCCGACGAAGGCGAAGACGAGTGGTTGCCCAGGGTCAAGCCCCCGGGGAGATCGCAAGTATTCGGATACCAGAGCAACTCGTAGGATTCCTTTGTCGCACTGCTTTCCCTAATCACTGAACATGATTATGCAGGCCGCCACGAGCGAATATCGAGGTATCATCAGACGGCACCCTGGGCTCGTCGGACATGGATAGCGATCCGGTCCCGACTGCCACCTCCCCTCATCCTGCCGACGACGCCGAGGTGTTGTCTCAAGAGGCACCGAATCATGGGGAGACAGTCCCGGAGGCGCCTCAAGGCAACCTTCTGGACTCCGGGAGCCGAGGGGACGGGGCCCCAGAGAGGTCTGAGTTCGGCCCTCAGCCGAACACCGTGTCGGACCCTACAGCGGTTCTGGGCTCGGGCAGGCAGCCTCCTTCTAAGAGGGGCAAGACACCTGAGCCGGTGACCTCTGTCCATCCAAAGGCACCGGACAATCTACTGGAAGCGCTTCGCAGCGCTTCCATGGACGAGGAGCACCACACTATCATGAGTGCAGTGATCCAGAAGGTTCAGTCCGCCAAGAGCGGATTGACTGAAGCATGTGCCAGCCTTCTAACAGGCTTCGAGGTAAGTGTTTTAAAATGTAGTAGAAATATTACCGCATCGACAGTAGCCCCTGATGCTTTGTTCGGTGTTCACAAAGAAAAGCCGAACAGAGGATCAAATAATATCGCAGCAGTCTAATATAAGTATGTCAATATGCATATGCAGGCTTCAGTGCTGGCGTCCGCCGCACTCACTGCGGAGGTCGCCGTACTGAAGCAGGCCCTCGAGGGGTCCCGGAAAGAGCTCGGCCTTGCTAAGAGGTAGCTCGAGGAGAACAAGGGTAAGTAATACCCCGTCTATAGATATGTATATATATATAAAAAAGGACGCGATTGCCAAATGACAGGATCGTTGTATGTTTGTCAGAGGACACGACCGAGGTGGCGACCCTGAAGCAAGCGCTAACCCAGGCCGAAGATAAAGCGGCCCAGGAGCGCACCGAGCGAGTGAAGCACGAGGCTCGGGTGGGCGAGGTCCAGCAAGAGCTCCAGGATCTCGTGACGAAGCACGAGGAGTTGGAGCTTGACTCCAAGACGCGGGAGTCTGAGCTTGCCGCGGCCCTCGAGAGTGCAAAAAGTGCCAAGGCCGAAGCCCAAAAGGCCCTCCAAGAGATCGACACGATGAAGAAGATAGCGGCAGGTAAGGCTTTCTATATGCAAAGCAAGCATGTAAAAGTAAATTACCGATTACTTACCCGGATCCGGAGCTCTTCAGGAGCATTCACATATTTGCCCCGCAGTGTGTCCCATGCCGCACAATTTTACCAGGCCGAGGACGGAAGCTCGACGAAGAAGCTGTTCTGGTCTCAGTATGCTGAGGCCGAACATCCGGTACCGATGAGCGACCAGCTGAAGCAGATGGTCGAGCTACATAAGGCGGCCGATCAGGCCATGAAGGGATTTATAGTCCAGCTGTGGCCTGGCGACGCCCTTCCGAACAGCTTCTTCGGCCTGGCGAGGTGGCTTGTGGATGCCTGCCCGCGGCTGGAGGTCATCAAGTGATCTGTCTGCATTGAAGGTGCACGCCGGGCTTTCGCCCGTGTGAAATTGCAGTGGGTCAAGCTAGACACCGTGAAGCTGATCAAGGAGGGGCTGCCAGAGGGCATGGAGCACCGCCACCCCGAGATGTACGACGAGGGTGTTCTGCCGGGTGCCCGTCTCATCGCGGATGAGTGCTCAAAAGATGTAATATTTGAGTAAACTCGCTCGTTTTATCCTGTATTTATGAAAACATGTTTCATATGCGCTATGCAACGCTTGTTTGAATTTAAAATATTACCTTCTGTTTGGCTGTTTATCCAATCTGAGAGATGGCTAGTCCTCGGCTTCTGCCCCCATACCACGAGTGCTGGGGTGTTCGGGATAAACCTGAGCACTCTTGTTCCCATATTTGGGTCCTTCGAGGGAGGTGCTCAGCACAACGAACAAGGCAACCAGACTAATAATGCTTTATCACTCTCACTTAGCTATAGAATTCTATAATTTTAAATTTTGGCGAAGCCCCTGGTGTTCAGAAGGCCGAATTCGGGGCGCGATACACGCCTGTAAGCCGGACAGGGCTGGCCCCTCACCCTAAGCGGCATAAGTCTTTAGAGCATCGAAAAACCTTGCCGTACAGCAACCAGTCTCTCGCCTTATCATGACAGTCAGTTTTAGCTTTCTCTACTGAAGTGCTCAGCCCGGCAGAACCGGGGCACAATCGTAGTAGTTCTCCTAGCGCTACCTTAGCCTATAGAGCGGAACGTAAGGTAACAAAACATAGGAGCCGGGAAAACCCAACATTTGACCAAAGACATGATTCGGAGCTGATGCATATAATGCTATAAGTTCGGGGTGCCGCACTTGTGAAAGTGTTCGGACTTTTCACACCGCATTGTGGGGTACGTAAGCCCCTGGTGTATTGGCCGTACCAGAGTGTATAGTTGCAAGGCGTCATTAAAGAACACACACACACACACACATATATATATATATATATATAACAAGAGTGCAATAATAGTCGTAATATCATGCATTGTTTATTAAAAAATTGCATTAAGGCAGAGTGATACAGATAGTGCGATAAGCAAAGAGTAGGACTATGTCCCTTCCAAGGGCAAGCTGAGGAATGATACTGAATTGAATATTTCACTCGTTACTGTAATCAACCTGGGAATTCCGTGGTATAACGTAGCTGTCTGCCTCCTTGGTTGCTGCATTGTGTGTTCGGCAACAGAGCTTTCGGACAGTGTTTCCAGAGATTAAGGTCCTGAAAGAAAAAGAAAAATAACCAAACGGGAAGCCCCTAGTGTGGTTTAGGCCGCGTTTTGGGGCGTGCCGCAGTTGTGCCCCCCTCCCCACATGTGCCCATGGTATTTTGAATGCGTAATTATGTACGCACGGTACGAATATCACCGTTGGGTTGGGATTGGGGTGGCCGCCGCATTGCTATGCGAGCTCAGATCGCGCCAGGTGGTCTATTTGTCGATTGCCCCGAGCACGCTTGAAGGTGTCCGGGCTTTGAAGCGCCGAACTGGTTGATTGCCTTGAGAGGCTGCTTTGCGCTTCTGCTGCGAGGGCCGCGGTGTGCTCCTTAGTTCGGAGAGAGCGCTCTGTCTTTCCATTGACTATAATAACTCCGCGAGGTCCTGGCATCTTGAGCTTGAGGTATGCATAATGCGGTACCGCATTGAATCTAGCAAATGCGGTTCGCCCGAGCAGCGCGTGATAACCACTTCGGAACGGGACTATATTGAAGATTAACTCTTCGCTTCGGAAGTTATCCGGGGATCCGAAGACCACTTCTAGTGTAATTGAGCCTGTGCAATGGGCTTCTACACCTGGAATGACGCCCTTAAAGGTCGTTTTTTTGGGTTTGATCCTTGAGGGGTCTATACCCATTTTGTGCACTGTATCCTGATAAAGCAGGTTCAGGCTGCTGCTGCCGTCCATAAGGACTCGAGTGAGGTGAAATCTGTCGATGATTGGGTCTAGGACCAGTGCGGCGAATCCGCCATGACGGATACTAGTGGGGTGGTCCCTGCGACCGAAGGTGGTCGGGCAGGAGGACCAAGGGTTGAACTTTGGGGCGACTGGCTCCAACGCATATACATCCCTGAGCGCACGCTTCCGCTCCCTCTTGGGGATGTGGGTTGCGTATATCATGTTCACCATCCACACTTGCGGGGGAAACCTCTTCTGTCCTCCAGTGTGCGGCTGCCGGGGCTCCTCCTCGTCATCGCTATGTGGCCCCTTGTCGTTGTTTTCGGCAATTAACTTGCCAGCCTGCTTGAACACCCAACAATCCCTATTGGTGTGATTGGCTGGCTTGTCTGGGGTGCCGTGTATTTGAAACGAGAGATCGAGTATATGGTCTAAGCTAGACGGGCCCGGCGTACTTTGTTTGAATGGCTTTTTCCGCTGACCGGGTTTAGAGCCTTTGAATCCGGCATTGACTATCATATCCTCAGTATTTTCACTGTTAATGCGGCGCTTATGCTTGTTGCGACGTGACCTGCTATTGCCGTCCTTGGTATCTGAGGTACCATGGTTCTTTGATGTTATTACTGCGAGCCGACCAGCTGTCTTCTCCCACACAAAAGTGGGTCATGAGCATCATGAGAGCTGCCATAGATTTCGGCTTTTCCTGACCAAGGTGCCGGGCTAGCCACTCGTCTCGGATGTTGTGCTTGAAAGCCGTTAAGGACTCCGCATCCGGACAGTCGACGATTTGATTTTTCTTTGTAAGGAACCGAGTCCAGAATTGCCTGGCCGACTCTTCTGGCTACTGAATTATGTGGCTCAAGTCATCGGTGTCTGGTGGTCACACATAAGTGCCCTGAAAGTTGTCGAGGAATGCGGCTTCCAGATCTTCCCAACAGCTAATGGAGTCCGCTGGCAAGCTGTTAAGGCAATGTCGCGCTGGTCCTTTGAGCTTTAGTGGGAGGTATTTGATGGTGTGTAAGTCATCACCGCGGGCCATGTGGATGTGGAGGAGGAAGTCCTCAATCCATACTGCGGGATCTGTTGTGCCGTCATATGATTCAATGTTTACAGGTTTGAAACCTTCTGGGAATTGATGTTCCATTACTTCGTCTGTGAAGCATAAGGGGTGTGCGGCGCCTCTGTATTGGGCTATATCTCGGCGCAGCTCGAATGGGTCTTGCCCGCTGTGTTTGGCCCAGCCGGATTTGCTTTTACTGTATCCGGCATGACGTTTGTCGTCTCACAGAGTGGTGCGCCTTCGTGATCCGTAGATCGATCTTGAATGCTTTGCCTTGTCCTCCAATATGTCTCGCAGGTCTGGCGTATCTCCCCATACCTTTTTATTTGAATG
This sequence comes from Triticum dicoccoides, assembly GCF_002162155.2. NCBI lineage: Eukaryota > Viridiplantae > Streptophyta > Magnoliopsida > Poales > Poaceae > Triticum > Triticum dicoccoides. Next base: position 350,699,841 of record NC_041386.1, read on the forward strand.
GCGTTGGGGTGGAGGCTGAGCTTTTGGCTAGAATGCCTCTCTATCACGGCGACGAGGTGGCCGATCCGCCATATCATACGCTTCTTCCTCCAGTCGGGGTAGTAACCTACGCCTTGGGTAACACTTGGAGGGGTGCTCTAGTTTATATTCCTCGGTCGCGAGGACTTCAGTCCATTTGTCAGCTAGCAGATCTTGATCAGCTTGAAGCTGCTGCTGCTTTTTCTTCAGGCTATTTGCGGTGGCCATAAGCCGGCGCTTGAAGCGCTCTTGTTCGACGGGATCCTCTACGACGGCGAATTCATCGTCGCCGAGGCTTGCATCATCTTCGGAGGGGGGATGTAATTTTCATCCTCCTACTCTCCATCTGCCGCTCTCTCAGGAGAGCTGGTCCTTAATCCTCCTGCTCTAAATCATGCTGGAGGGGATTGTTGTTGTCTTCGGCACTATCCGGGGTATTATTATCTCCTATGCCGATATCACCTCTTTTGCTTTGGCGGGACATACGGCGGCGGCGCTGACGTCGGTGCTTAGGTTGCTTCTTGGAGGGGTCATCCTCCGCTATCTCATCTCTATTGCCTTCGTTGGGTGTATACACCATGTATATTTCATATGACGAGGTGGCTTTCCAGTACCCTATAGGTGCTGGTTCTTGTTCGTCTCCTATATCATCGTCCGTACCGTCGATGTCTTCGGAGTTGAAGTCGAGCATGTCGGTTAAATCATCGACAGTGGCTACGAAGTGGGTGGTGGGTGGGCGTCGAATTTCTTCGTCGTCCGCATCCCAATCTTATTGGCCATAATCCGGCCAGGGCTCTCCTGACAAAGAGAGAGAGAGATCTTAGTGAATTCCGAATGTCGCCGAAGGGCGAGTGCTGAAAGATATCCGCGACGGTGAATTCCATGATCGGCGCCCAATCGGATTCGATTGGCAGGGGCGCGGGCGGTTCAGAGTCAGAAAGAGAGTCAGACACCTTGGAGTCACGGGCTGGGCAGAGGATTATGCTGGTGTTTGGCTCGATCGCCGTTGAGACTGCAACCCTGACGCGGTGTCTAACAACCCGTCCTCGATTGGCGCAGTTGGCTCTGAGCTAAGGGTCGAAGCTGATGCGGGTGCGGCCTCTGGGGTACTGTTCGCCGGTAGAGCTAGGTCATACCCATCGCGATAGTGCGGCGCGCCCGGCTGTGGCTTGAATCCATCGAAGATCAAGTCTCCGCGGATGTCGGCCGTGTAGTTCAAACTTCCAAATCTGACCTGATGGCCAGGGGCGTAGCTTTCAATCTGCTCCAGATGGCCAAGCGAATTAGCCCACAGTGCAAAGCCGCCGAATACGAAGATCTGTCCGGGGAGAAAAGTCTCACCCTAGACCGCATCCCCATTGATGATAGTAGGAGCCATCAAGCCTAACGGCAACGACACATAGGAAGTCTCAATGAAAGCACCAATGTCGGTGTCAAAACCAGGGGATCTCGGGTAGGGGGTCCCGAACTGTGCGTCTAGGCCGGATGGTAACAGGAGGCAGGGGACATGAAGTTTTACCCAGGTTCGGGCCCTCTTGATGGAGGTAAAACCCTATGTCCTGCTTGATTAATATTGATGATATGGGTAGTACAAGAGTAGATCTACCACGAGATCAGAGAGGCTAAACCCTAGAAGCTAGCCTATGGTATGATTGTTGTTGTCCTACGGACTAAAACCATTCGGTTTATATAGACACCGGAGAGGGTTAGGGTTACACAAGGTCGGTTACAAAGGAGGAGATATCCATATACGTATTGCCTAGCTTGCCTTCCACGCCAAGTAGAGTCCCATCCGGACACGAGACGAAGTCTTCAATCTTGTATCTTCATAGTCTAACAGTCCGGCCAATGGAGATAGTCCGGCTATCCGGAGACACCCTAACCCAGGACTCCCTCAGCAAGCAAAACAATAATGGCACTATTCTGCGATCAACAGCATGATGCCATCTAAAATGCAACAAGAAACTAAGCTAGTGCACTCTAACATAACAACAAAGCACATGGAAGTGATCTATTCAAGATTCTTGACAAAAGATGAACACTGAGCTACGGCTAAACCACACAATAGCAGGTTCAAACAAGCATGGCAAAAGTGCAAAAGATACCAGGTTCACAGACTTAGTGAAAATAACATGTCAGGAATTAACATCAGGAAGCAATGCTTAGAGCAAGATAACAACATGCTACAGTAACAGATCATGGCAAAGAAAAGCATGGCATGAAACTAATGAAAGCATATAACAAAAGTCCCTTACTGACCATAAGCCAAAAAGGATCATAAGTTTTGATGGCACACATGTAAACATAGCAAGTTCCATTAACAGATTCAGACTTTGCAGAAAACTGGACATGGCAAAATCAGACTTACGTAGGCATGTTTGCGAGATCGATGCACTCACCACAAGGCATTGCATGACAAACGAAGCATACACCCAGCAAGAAGACATGATCAAGTAGCTAACCATGGCAAGCTTGGCAAAATTGATTAACACGTAAACAATCTGCCAGGAACATTTTATAGCAAAAGTAGATCAAGATTGAGTTATCCTAGGTTACTCCATAATTGCAAACACAGACATGGATGGATATAACATAACAATATCTCAAAATCATCCTTACTGAACATTCTCAAAAGAGGTACGGCTCACTCTGTATCAACATGAATACATGGCATAAAAATAACATCAGGGAAATGACTTAGAAGAATTCTAAGTCCCTGAAATCAGCAACATCACGAGAGGTACTTTGCATGCTTGTGCTAGTCACCACATTTATCACAAAAATACATGGCATACACCCCTGTAAAGATGGCACGGCATAGCCCAAAACACATGTAGGGCTCAAGTTCATAGGAGGCACACATAAATCATGGCAAAAATGACAAATGTCCATAATCTAATAAGAAATAGAAACTAACATTATATAGCACTCTTGCAATAGCATTTTAGGCATCAAGATGGACTCAAACAAGCATGGTGCAATAGAATGAAATGAAGAGAACATCCTAATGAACAATTTGATATCTCACACGCGTAAAACGGAACAACGGATGATGAGATATGGCCTGATGAACATAGCTAAAATAATATGCAAAAAAAGGACTTAGGCAAAAATCAACCTAGGGTTTACTTTAGCCAGATCTGGATCTGGGCGGCACGCGAACCGAAGATGATCGGACTCTCGCCGGAGATGGAAGTAGAGCTCGCCGGAGATGGAGCTCTCCTGATCCGGGGCCGGGGAAGAGAGATCCCGCCGGACGAGAGGTGGGCGCGGCGCCGGTGAGGACGAGGCGGCGTGGGTGGGCGGACGACGGCAGACGAGGCGGCGGCCGGACAGAGTGTCGCGGGGTGCGCCGGCGAGGTTGACTGGCGGTGGCGCGGCAAGGTCCCACGGCGAGGCGGCGGCCGGAGCACACACCAGGGCGGCGGGAGGCGCGGGAACATGCCCGGTAGGCGGAGGCGACACGTGGGCCGCGCGGGCCTGCTGCAGGCCGGGCGGGCCGGATGGCAGAGGCGGGTGGAGTGGCCACGTGGCGGTGCTGGATTGGACGCGGACGGCGGCGCGGGTGTCCGATGGCGTTGGGGTGATGTGATCTAGTGTTTTGCCCGAAAATTTCGGAGGGGGCACATATTTATAGGTAGAGGGAACTAGGAGAGTCCAAATGAGGTGCGGTTTTCAGCCACACGATCGTGATCGAACGGACAAGAGGAAGGAAAGGGTTTGTATGGGTTTTGGGCCACTTTGGAGGGGTGTTGGGCTGCAACACACACGAGGCCTTTACGGTTCCTCGGTTCACCGTTGGAGTATCAAACGGACTCCAAATGGCATGAATCTTGACAGGTGGTCTACCGGTAGTGAACCAAGGACGCTTGGCAAGTCTCGGTCCAATCCGAGAACGTTTAACACCCGCACACAAAAAGAGGCAAAAGGGGACACCGGAGGACGTAGGATTGCCGGAATACAAAACGGACAACGGGGAAAATGCTCGGATGCATGAGACGAACACGTATGCAAATGCGATGCACATGATGACATGATATGAGTTGCATGACATGGACAAAATGCAAAACGAAGACAAAACCCAACCATGAGGGAATATCATAACTTAGTGCCGAAAATGGCTAGAGTTGGAATACAAATATGGCAATTTACATACGGGGCGTTACAACACTCCACCACTACGAAAGGATCTCGTCCCGAGATCTAGGACTGGAAAAAAACTTTGGATATTCGGAACGGAGGTGGTACTCGTGTTCCTAGGTGGCTTCCCGGTCGGAATGATGTGACCACTTCACTTTCAGGAATTTGATAGACTTGTTGCGAGTCTTGCGCTCAGTTTCTTCAAGGATAGCAACGGGATGCTCATGATAAGATAGGTCTTCTTGGAGATCAAAATCTTCAAAGTTGATGGTTTGGTCAGGAGTCTTGAAACACTTGCAAAGCTGAGACAGGTGAAACACGTCGTGCACATTTGCAAAGTTGGGTGGAAGCTCAAGTTGATAGGCGAGGTCGCCTCTTTTGCCAATGATCTTGAAAGGACCCACGTATCTAGGGGCAAGCTTCCCTTTGATACCGAAGCAATGAGTACCTTTCATTGGAGAGACGCGGAGGTAGACATGGTCTTCGATCTCGAAAGCCAAGTCACGATGCTTGCTATCATAGTAGCTCTTCTGGCATGATAGCGAGGCTTTGAGATTTTCATGAATGACTTTGCACATTACTTCAGCCTCTGTGATCAAGTCATTGCCAACTAGTTGGCGTTCGCCAGTCTCTGACCAGTTAAGAGGAGTACGCCACTTTCTGCCATAGAGAATCTCGAATGGGGCCTTGCCCGAACTCGCTTGGAAGCTGTTGTTGTAGGAGTAGTCGGACTATGGAAGACAATCTTCCCACTTCATACCGAAAGAAATGACACAAGCCCGGGGCATATCTTCAAGAATTTGATTTACTCGCTTAACTTGTCCACTGATTTGAGGGTGAAAGGATGTGCTGAAGCGAATGTTGGTGCCCATAGCCTTCTGAAAGGAATCCCAGAACTTAGAAGTAAAGATGCTTCCACGATCTGAAGATATCAACTGCAGAATGCCATGCAAGGAGACAATCCTGGAGGTATATAGGTCTGCCAATTGAGATGCTGTGATAGAATCTTTGATAGGAAGAAAATGAGCCACTTTAGTGAGCTTATCGATGACAGCAAAGATAGCATCATTGCCATACTTGGACTTGGGAAATACAGTCATGAAGTCCATCTCAATATGATCAAACTTCCATTCTGGAATGGCAAGAGGTTGGAGTAGACCAGGTGGCCATTGGTGTTCTGCTTTCACTCTTCTGCAGACATCACATTCATTCATGAACTGAGCAATCTCGCGCTTCATTCGAGTCCACCAATACGACTGCTTGAGGTCATGGTACATCTTTGAACTTCAAGGATGAATAGATAGGAGTGAATTGTGAGCCTCATTCATAATGACTTTACGAAGGTCACCCTTAGGAACAACAATTCGATCCTTGAAGAAAAGAGTATCTTTGTCATCAAGGCGATAGCACTTATACTTGGGTTGGCTCTTGGCAATCCCAATCTTCACCTTCTTCACCATGGCATCAAGAAGTTGAGCCTCATGAATCTGATCTTCCAAAGTAGGAGAGACTTGGAGGTTGGCAAGGAATCCTTGAGGAACAACTTGGAGATTAAGTTTGCAGAAAGCTTCACAAAGATCCGGTTGGAAGGGCTTGAGAATCAAACTGTTGAAGTAAGCCTTCCTGCTCAAAGCTTCAGCAATGACATTGGCCTTGCCTGGGGTATATTCAATACTCGGATTATACTCTTGAATCATCTTGACCCAACGAGTCTGCCTGAGGTTGAGGTTGGGCTGAGTGAAGATGTACTTGATACAGTTATGATCAGTGAAGACGTCCACTTTTCTTCCCAACAAGAGATGTCTCCATGTTAAAAGAGCATGGACAACTGCCGCTAACTCGAGGTCATGAGTGGAGTAATACTTTTCGTTGGGCTTCAACTGGCGAGAGGAATAGGCCACAACTTTCTTCTCTTGCATTAATACAACACCGAGACCTTGCAGGGAAGCATCACAAAAAACCTCAAATGGTTTGGATTCATCAGGAGGAGTCAGAACTGGAGCTGTGACTAACTTCTCTTTGAGGGTGTTGAAAGCGATGTCACATTCAGGCGTCCAGACATACTTCACATGTTTCTGGAGGAGGTTGGAAAGAGGCTTCGCGATCTTAGAGAAATTCTCAACGAATCTTCGACAATAGCTTGCGAGCCCAAGAAAGCTGCGGAGCTGCTTCACATTCTAAGGCGGTTCCCAATTCACAATTGTAGACACCTTCTCAGGATTAACAGCTATGCCCTTGGCGGAGATGATATGCCCAAGGTAGAGAACCTCATCGAGCCAAAACTCACACTTTGAAAACTTCGCATAGAACTGATGTTCTCTGAGTTTGTCCAACACCAATCTTAAGTGCTTGGCATGATCCTCCTTGTTCTGGGAAAAGACCAAAATGTCATCGAGATAGACCAATACGAAGTCATTTTTGTAAGGGTTGAAGATGAAGTTCATCATGCGAGAGAATGTTGGAGGAGCGTTGACAAGGCCGAAAGACATGACAGTGTATTCATAGGACCCATAGCTTGTCCTGAATGCTGTCTTGGGGATATCTTGTTCGCGAATGCGAATCTGATGATAGCCCATACGGAGGTCAAGCTTGGAGAATACTTGAGCATCTTTGAGTTGTTCGAAAAGCTCTTTGATGTTGGGAAGTGGGTACTTGTTCTTTATGGTCTTCTTGTTCAATGGACGGTAGTCGACACAAAGTCGGTCCGTGCCATCCTTCTTGTTGACAAAAAGAACACCACAACCCCATGAAGAAGAACTTGGTCAGATCAGACCCATACGCTCTTGTATATCGAGTTGTTTCTTCAGCTCCTTCAACTCTTCTGGTCCAAGCTTGTAAGGACGTTTGCAAACAGGTTCCGTGCTAGGCTCAAGATCGATGACGAATTCAACTAGCCGGTGAGGAGGCATTCCTGGAAGCTCTTCTGGAAAGACATCTTGATATTCACAAACGACTAGAATCTGAGAGATGGCATCCAACTCGCCCTTCTCATTGAGAGAAAACAGTCGAATGGTATAATCACGAGTGGCAAAAACGATCACATCCTCAGACGAGTGTGTCAAATGAATCTGCCTAGAAGCACAATCAAGCTGAGCCTTGTGCTTAGAAAGCCAGTCCATGCCAAGAATTAGATCAATATCCGAGTTACCAAGGACCATTGGAGAAGACAGAAACTTATAGTCACCCATCTTAATAGAAACATCTGGAACCACCAAACTGGCACTCAACCGTTAACCCAGAGAAACGATATCCATGGATTTTCCCAAATGAGAAGAAGTGAATTCGTTCTTGGCAAAAAATGGTCTTGACATGAAACAATGTGATGCACCAGTATCAAAAAGAACTTTTGCAGGAATATCATTAACAGGAAGGTTACCCATGATCACTTCTGATGAGTCCTCTGCCTGAGCTACGTTCATCATGTTGACCTTCGCGTGCTTGGGATTATGCTTGACCACTGCATTGCTAGCAGATCTCACAGGAGGAGGAGGAAGACGCCTCTGGTTGAAGCATTTGTTTGCATAGTGACCCTTCTGCTGACACTTGTTGCACGTGACCTCTGAGAGCGGTCGGTGATACGGAGCACTTGACCTTGGAGCATGAGACGAAGCTTTGTTCTAAAAGCCTGGGTTGGGTGGGTGGGAAGATCCATTGCCACCTTGGCTCTTCTGCTGATAAGGCTGACGGAACGGAGGAGGAGGAGGCAACCAGTACTTTTGCTGCTTAGCTGCCACTTGAGTTGAAGAAGAAGGAGTTGCATCCCTGACTCTCTTCTTAGATGCATCACACTTGATCTGAGCAGCCTCTTGCTTTAATGCCATGTTGTAGAATTCATCATACTTTTTCGGCTCAAAAAGCACGAGGGCTAGCTGCAGATCTTCTCTGAGGCCACCTCTGAACTGATAAATCATGCTCTTCTCGTCAGGGACGTCTTGCTTGGCGAAGCGAACGAGCTTCTGGAAGATGATGTTGTATTGGTAAACAGACAAGCTACCTTGCTTCAGGTTGCGGAACTCCTCACGCTTACTCTCAACAGCACTCTGAGGAATGTGGTGAGCTCTGAAGTCTTGGCGGAAATCATCCCAGGTAATCACACGACCTCCTCTGGAATCTTTGTATTGTTGATACCACTCAGCAGCTTGGTCTTTGAGTTGGAACAAAGCAAACTTGACAAAGTCCTCAGGCTTGACGTTGCTACACTCAAAATGTTTGCAAATATCCACAAGCCAATAATCAGCGTTCGTGGCCTCGACACAGTTACTGAACGACTTTGACTGGTTTGCGAGGAAATGGTTTAGGGTAGCAAACTGAGTTTGATTCTTGCCATGCCTTGATTTCCTTGGTTGCGCTCTTGCAAGAGTTGCATAAACAACTGTGTATTGGCATTGGTAGCCGCCATCACAGCTTGCCATGCCTCCGGATGTGGAGGTGGTGGCAGAGGTTCCGGATTCTGACGTGTTGGAGGAGCCATCCTGAAGAGGGTGACATCTGTTAGCATCTTGAAAGACATATATTCAAGCTGAATCAAATGGATCGAAATTGCAACATATAGCCTTAACATTCGAACAAGAATGAACAAATGAATTCCAAATTGAGTGATCACACTTCCATAAATTGAGATCCACTTAGCTAGAGGTAGATGAATAAAACAACAAGGTACGAACATGAACAAATACTTGGTAAGGATTACCCAATCACGAACCAAATATCTGTGGAAGAAATACTAGAGCTACATGAATTCCCACCTATGAAACTCCCGAAATATTCCAGTTATGCAATCAGGTGTTGGGGATACAGGGGAAGCATAATATCTCACCCAAAACTAGCAAATCCTACATCCAGCTGTATCCATCATTCAACACATAACCAAGAAACCTTTGGAAATCATTTACCTCAACCTTCGAAAAGCATCCGTTATACGAGTTATGGCAATACTCCCGAACTCCCGCCCCAGTACAGGGTGGCATCGAGGTTATCTCACCAACAACTACATAAAAGAGATTTTCGATGTCGGTGAAAGGTATTCCAGAACTGCAATGACAAAATTGTGACGACAACACCTCGGAGCTCAACTCCCCGGGACACTGCCACAACCCCTAAATGTCAGGAGGCACCAAGAACAATGTTCTCGTCACAAAACCATCGGGACGATTCCAAGATACCCGCGTGATCCTAAAAAAATTTCATGAAATTTCCGAAGAGAAGAGTCAAAACTCTACGTCCGGATGCCTCACGAGAGTGATGGAGGGACTGAGGAGTAAAAAGAATCCTACTCTTCGATATATATAATCCTATAAGACTCAAAACAGTTTTTCTAGACTCAACAACGCCAGCGATTCGATCAAGCAGGGGGCTCCTATGTCAGGGAAGGCTCTGATTACCAACTTGTAACACCCACGATGCGGCTATATCTCCCACGTGTCGGAGCACGACTTAGAGGCATAACCGCATTGTAGGCATGTCGCAAGAGGGGTAATCTTTACACATCCCATGTACTGGATAAGAAAGAGGTACAGAGTTGGCTTACAATCGCCACTTCACACAATACATAAATATAGCATTACATCATCCAGATACAATCAAGGCCCGACTACGGAACCAAAATAAAAACAACCCCAAATTCATAAGATCCCCGATCGCCCCAACTGGGCTACACTACTGATTGTCTGGAAAAGAAACGTAGTAACGTCCTGAGTCCTCATCGAACTCCCACTTGAGTTTAGTCACAACTCCTGGAACGGCATCATCGACACCGGCATCTGGTTTTGGAAGTAATCTGTGAGTCACGGGGACTCAGCAATCTCACACCCTCGTGATCAAGACTATTTAAGATTATGGGTAGGGAAAAAGGTATGAGGTGGAGCTGCAGCAGGCACTAGCATATATGGTTGCTAACTTACGCAAATGCGAGCGAGAAGAGAAGGCAAAGCAAAGTCGAGAAGCTACAAAGATCAAGAAGTGATCCTAAAACTACTTACGTTCAAGCATAACACGAGACCGTGTTATCTTCCCGGACTCCGCCGAAAAGAGACCATCACGGTTACACACGCTGTTGATTCATTTTAATTAAGTTAAGTTTCAAGTTCTCTACAACCAAACATTAACAAATTCCCATCTGCCCATAACCGCGGGCACGGCTTTCAAAAGTTCAAATCCGTACGGAGGTGTCCCAACTTAGCCCATCACAAGCTCTCATGGTCAACGAAGGATATTCCTTCTCCCAGGATTGCCCGATCAGACTCGGAATCCCGATTGCAAGACATATCGACAATGGTAAAACAAGACCAACAAAGCCGCCCGATGTGCGGAATAATCCTGATAGGAGTCGCACGTATCTCGTTCTAAGGGCACACCGGATAGGTCAAGCTACGAGTAAAACCAACCCTCGAGTTGCCCCGAGGTGGCCCCGCAGGCTGCCC